>NC_140931.1:155770328-156240328 GCF_014529385.1 Adiantum capillus-veneris
TTGCACTTGCTGTGAAGGCAGCATCACCTCCACCATCCCTGTTCCTAAGTCGCAGCTCCTCTTCAAGCAACATTGCAATCATTTCTTCAAACATAAGAGGGGTTGGACGAACCCAAGTGTTGAGTGCCGCAACAAGAGAATCATATCTCGTCAAAAGTATGTGAATGCAACGGCAAGCTAAATCTTCTGGAGAAATAGCCACATTGACATCAGCTAATTGATCTTGGAGATCCTTAATTTGCTTGATAAAGGCCTCCACCTTCTTTCTGTCAACAAGTTTCTCAACAGAAAGCTGATTTTTCAGATTTTGAATTCTCATATTGGCAAGCCAATATGTTCCAAGCTTCATGTGCTTTAGTGGTATGCTGAACCAAAGTGATGACAGAATCACTTACACACATGACGATGGTGCATAATGCATTTACATTCCTTCTTTTCCACGCACGTAAAAGTGTAGCATCCAAGGCAATTAGAAGACTTGGATTTGCCGAATCAGTTTTTTTGATGGGCTCTAGGTCTACACCATTTGACCCCAACACCGTATCCAACAATTCATACGAATCTAGAATTGTGGAAATTTTGAATTTTCACATTGTGTAGTTGGTGTCATCAAGCTTTCCTTCGGCAAAGGCTGGTGGATGAATGCAAAGCGGAGTAGCACCGATAGCAGCACTTGAAGATGCCGACATAATTGATTTTGCAAAGTAATAAAAGTACTTCGTGTACTTTTTTAGCTACGAGCACCTAGTGCTATGATACCATGTAAGAAATGTGGAATACAATAAGGATCTAGTAGCAAGGAGAGTAGAGAGAGATACGATGCAAAGTAGATTAGTGAAAAATCGAAAAATTTAGATTAGCACACTATTACAAAAGTGATGGCATCATCCACCCATGCGCTCTCAAGATAGAGCTTAGATGGCAATTTAGACAACTAGAGCAAGTAGGAAATACAAGGGGCTAACAATCCTTCAACAAGGATGTGCATGTGTGTGTCAAGTGTGCACACATCTAGTGTATAGTGTTGAAAATACTCATGGAGAAGGTCTCCTTATATAGATGTAAGGAAGCCTCTAAATGCCATGCGTAGCCGCCCTTAGATAACCAAGTCCAAGTAGGACTCTCCCATGCACCCATGTGTAGCGGCTTTTGGGTAGACAAGTCAGCCTAGAACTCGGCCATCGATCGTTGAAATCCGGCCACCGGCCAAGGATCATTGGCTATCGGCCACCACTAGCCAAAGACCACGAATCACCGGTCGACCGTTTTTTGATTGTCTTTCGATCGCCGTCCGACCAACATTTCTTGGAAAAAAGAAATATTCCGGCAAATAAAAAGTGGGCCCTGAATTTGCTCTATACCATCCACAATCACAAATAAAGATCTCATCAACATGCAAAGTTGGAATCCACCAAATATATGCACCATTGACTTCTCCTCATATGAAGCCCTTACAAACTGTGCAACATATATTGTGGTGACAAAACTTAGAGAGGTGGACATTGCAAGTATACCAACACACCACCCTCTCCCTTGTTTTTGTAGGGCAAGGAACGTATGGCCAAGCTAAGAGGGTGTGTAGCCCCAACCCATGTTGGAGGGGCCACCTCACCCCATCGGACAACTTTTCAAGGGTTTGGCCATTTGCAAAAGGTACCATGGGGGTATTCAAGACAAGAATTGTGCTCTGACAACCAATGTCGCACGCAAAGGAGTTAAAACTTGGACAAGAAAAAATTGCTAAAGTAAAGCTCTTGCTTGTAACACAAAAATTGAGTGTGACATCAACTTGTTTCCCATAAGCGCAAAGAAACTATGACATGCACCCCAATGTGATAGAGGCCTTAGTTAAAAGATTAGACAAGTGTAAATGCATATGCATCAAAGCAAAACAGAGGAAAATACTACATGCACTAATATGTGGCACTTTTACCCAAGATATGCAAGAGCACACAAATAATGATGTAGACAAGATATCCCTTTCTCATCTTTCTATATATGGTTCTTGATTATGCCATTCAATATTTGCTTCAATCCTTCATAATTGTAAATGGGCAATGAGCTTCTCCGTGTGTAAGGGTTTTATGAGGGCAACACCCTATTCTGGTTGCCCAACATTTTTTATCACCAAATTAAATACCTCCCTTACCGAAGCATAAAACGTAGAGAAGCACAAAAGTAGAAAATTCAATATAAAAAAGAACCACATGAATTTTAATGGAGGTTTAGGGAATGTAGAAACAAGAAGAGTTTAATTTACTAGAGGTCATATATAGGCCAAGAGGAGGAAGTTTGAAATTTCCAAGACTAAGGCCGGTTACACACCAATGGGTAGGCACCCACCACCTTTTTGGGGTGGGCGTGCGTGTTTTACACACTTGCCTGCCCAAGTTGAATTCACTATTAATTAAACGATCACCTTTTCAAAAAAATACGAGCAACGCATTGGTTTTGTCTTCTTGTTGGCGTTGTCTCGTAATGAGCTCCATCCACACCCAACCTTGGACAACGGGGTTTTGTTGTCCATCTTCTTGGGCGCTGAACCTTTTGTAGGCCGAATAGGAGCTCGCCTTCTGGAGTCCACGCAAGCGCGCCCAACTTTGGGCAGACAATTTGTAACTGCCCTAAGAGGAGGAAGAAGTGCGACGAAGACACAAAAAAGTTAAAAAAGTCATATCTCTCAAGTCGTGCCCTTTTCCTAATTTGTAGGAGCGTGTCATTTTCACTAAGTGGTGTATCAAGTTATTAAAACTTGATTTATGGCATAGTTATCTAATAGATTTTAGTATGCTACAATAGGTCAATTGATTTCTAGAATCAACACATAAGGTGGTATTCTCTCTTTTCCCATGTATTTTTGAAAATGGCACCTCAGGATGCATCATCTACCAAAATGGAGAGCTAATAGCTATTCAACTTCCATTAGTTTTTGACCAAATTCACCACTTGAGATTGTGGAGAGCTTGCATGCTTGCTGTTTTGATGTGTTTTGATGATGCTTGGTGTTTTTAATAGTGTCTTTGTCTTTGACTCGCCTTGCTTGCGCTTCCCTTGGCCTAGTCTTGGTATTTATAGACTTCCTCCTACTGCTAGAAGATCCTCCTGCTGTTTGAAGAATCAGAGCTAGAGACCTTCTGATTTCATATTCATAATCTGAAATCTCCATCCAAATTAGAATTTGAGTCTTCATTACCATCTGAACAGACCTTCTTAGACTTTTTGGTTTTGTTTTTTTGTGCCTAGTGTCCTCCACTATAGAGGCTACACGACCGTGCTCTCACACCATGTTTCTTCTTCTTTTTTCCCATAACAGGCGATTTGAGGATTGTATTAGAAACGAAGCAACATTACATATATCTGATGAGATGGGGACAGGCTAAAACCTGCTTTTCCTAGGGGATTACAAAAGGGCTTAAGATCACCATGTTTCTTGATAAAAGTTTGCTACAATTACCATTTATTTCCATCGTAACTCCTGTAAGCCACTAACATTTCACTTGCTGTGTAGATGTCGTCTATCATTGCGACGACATCTACACAACAGTCCTCTAAACTTATGTGCATAATCTTGTACTTGCATATACCTTTTGTACTCCCTTCACTGTTTTAAGGACATCATGAAAGATTGGGGGCAGGGGACCATTCTTCATTGCGTCGAAATTTAGTAGGTGGACCATCACTTATTGTCTAAACATAATGATAGAATCACCCTCCAAATTATTCTAAACCATGCAACTTGAGACCATCCTCAAAAAGCATATCATCCTCAAAAAGATGATCATAACCACTTGCCACCCATGTTTTTGTCAAGTTTGGTGGTTGAGGAGAATTCTGTAAAGATGGTGGTTGACCATTTGAGACTTCTCTTGGTCCTTGTGGTGCACACAAGAACTTTTGGACAAATTCTCACAATATTTCCCACATTGTGACTTACCTCAACATCATGAGCTTCTGTGAGGGAGGCGCCGCATACCTAGCTAGGTACGATTGGGGGCAGGGGACCGCGGGCCCAGTGGGGGGCCGATGGTCCCCTGCCCCTAATCGTACCTAGCTAGGTATGTGGTGCCTCTCGAGAAGAAGCTCATGATGTTATGCATTGTATGAAAAACATTGAGAAAAGACTCCGTTTTCCTACATGAGAAAATTGGGACCTAGCTAGTATGCGGTGCCTCTTGAGAAGAAGCTCATGATGTTATGCAGTGATGAAAAACATTGAGAAAGACTCTGTTTTCTTACATGAGAAAATTGGGGGGGCCGGGGGGGGGGGGGGGGGGGGGGGGGGGCACGGTCCCCTGCCTACCGCCAATCGTACCTAGCTAGGTATGCGGTGCCTCTCGAGTAGAAGCTCATGATGTTATGCGTTGTATGGAAAACTTTGAGAAAGACTCCATTTTCCTATATGAGAAAAATTATGAATCTTCTTGTGGTGGTGAGGGATTCAAATGAGTAATCTTTTTTTTTTCCCCTTTTAATTTCAATACTTTTTGCAAACAATGATGCTAGACGCATATAAATATACAAACTACTTGTCTGTGCTGTGAGTTTAAGACCCAAGGGTCAATGCTGACCATTTGTGGGATGTCAATCCCTCTTGGAGCGGGACATGTTATTTAGTCCCACGAATGTCCTTTGCATTATGAGCTTAATACATAACATATGAGTGTTATTTTGGGAAATAACTTGAATCTCAAATCATTTACCTGCTTTAACTACTTATGCCATGGATGTGGGAGCATTAACTTTGTCAGATGCACAATGAGACTGTTAATAAATGGGTGACACCTTTACAAAGAAAAATAAGGGCCCTTTTATAGGGGTTCCAAATAGATGGTCATGCTCTACACGAAGGGATCATCAAGAGAGGAAATTGGTGTATTGCACCAATGAAAGTAGAGAGATGTAACTACCCAATGAAAAGCTAAGGGTAGAGACGGTCACGCCCTAAATCAAGGGATCATTGATTAGGAGGGGAAATTGGTGTGCTTGCAACAATGACAATAGAGAGGCGTAACTAACCAATGAGAAGCTAAGAGTAAGCAGAATAAGGTAAGCTAAATAAGATGTAGATTATAGACGGCTAAGGGAAAGAGTAAACCACCAATTGTAAAATAGGTAAAGACCTCATGGTTTGTGAATGCTTAAGTAAGGGCTTAAATAAATTTCGAGGCGATTATGTGACTTCTTTTTAACAATCTCCACTTCACTCTCATATCAGGGAACTTAACAAGATATAGGGTAAAAGCCTCGATAAGTGGACATGCCCCTATACCCGGACAAACTTCTAGTACAGTAAAGTCCAAATGATGAGCATCGTCACTTCAGTAGTGGGATAGTTAGGCTCCTTTAGCTGATTGGCGAGCACTATGGTTCGACACGCGTGTTCAGTTGTACTTCTTTTGGCTCATGTTCGTCCTTGTCTAATGGGGCACAAAACTTTTACACGACATTTTCGAAAGGTTGCTATAGCTTCGCAATGGGTGCACAGCGACCACCAACGGCAACTGCTGTTGATAGTGCTTCAAATCAGCTCTCGATTGCACCATCTTGTACTCCAAAATTTGAATCGCACAGTGAAATCGATGGATTTTATCCTTGATGTGCTTAATATGGTGCTTTTACCTTACTATTGGCAAGGATACATCGTCACCATGGTTCCTTGTACCAAGGAATACAACGTGTATTCTCTACATTTGAGGTTAAAGGATCTATCTATATCTATATCTATATTAAAGAGAGAGGGGTGGCCCTCCATGTGGCTGCAAATGCCTGCAGCCAGGGCCTTCTCCTCCCTTTGGTGCTCCCATTACCCCCAACCTTTTGGCCAGTAGCCCACGTGGCATCCTCCATCCTCATCCTCGCCTAGCACGGCCTCGCGTTGAGTGGAGCAGGTCTCGGGTTGCGGGAGGGTGAGTGGCTTGCGGGATACTGCAACGGATTTGCCAGTGTGCCTTGTGGCCATGACGACATTGAGCACTGCAAGAGAGAGAGAGAGAGAGAGAGAGAGAGAGAGAGAGAGAGAGAGAGAGAGAGAGAGAGAGAGAGAGAGAGGCCGCCTCTGCCAACTCAACACTGAAACGGTGCACACACAGAGGCCTGGAGTTGCGGGCTAGGTCTCATTTAAACTAGCCTTAAGCTTCCTCGACCAAAGCTTGCCTGCCTTGAATCAAATTGCACCTGCCTCTTCGCATCTTTGCTTGCGCTCCCTCTCCCCCATCCATTGCTTGCGGCTTTGTCCAGTTCCTCTGGTGAGTGCCTCTCCGTGTAGTCTGGGCCCTGCCTATCTCCAGCTCGTGGCCTTACGGATTCAGGCAACGGTAGCCTTTGCCGCCTTGTTCGTCGCCCTATTTAAGACGTCGATGCATAGGACTGCATCTCACTGCTTCTTCTCAATAGCTTCGCAGAACACCATGCTTTTATCTGCCTCCTCGAAGCCACCTGCCCCATACTTATTGAGGGTAGTTGTTGAAGCTGCCATGTACACGCTGTTGTATAGCAGCACCTCCTTCCATTGCATGCATGGCCTCCAGGCCATGTAATACAGAGCCTAATATAGAGCGCGCCGTCTAACAGTCAATTGAAATTTATTTGAGCGAGACTAAAAGAGTTTAAGCTCTAGATCCAAAGGGTACGTACAGAGATCAATAGCGAGCACAAGGCAACGTCCAACGTGGCCGATGGTGGCAGTGGCACGTCAGATAGACCCTATGGCGAAAACAACGAGCGACACCGATTCAGAAACATTGCAACGCTAGGAAAACTGTGCAACAGGTCTGTGTAGATTTTTTTTGCAACCTTTGAAAATGAGTAGCTACCCTTTGAACTATGCTAAACTTAGTGAGAAAATTTGAAATTTTCAGCTATATCCTGCGGCATAATAGAGAGTATTTGAGGGCACAGAAGGTTGAACATAGGTGAGTTTGATGATGCAGAGCTAGAGATGATATAAAGGATGTTTCTTTTCAAGAGTCAATGCCATGTGTTGGATAATGCATGGTCATTGAAGCATCCAATGATGACAAGTAGCTCATCCAATGGTCAACAAATGGATATGTATCCAGAATGGAGATCATAGAGCCCCTTAATGATTTGGCTTTGTATCTTCTAACTACTTAGACACTTTG
Organism: Adiantum capillus-veneris; assembly: GCF_014529385.1. NCBI lineage: Eukaryota > Viridiplantae > Streptophyta > Polypodiopsida > Polypodiales > Pteridaceae > Adiantum > Adiantum capillus-veneris. Next base: position 155,777,450 of record NC_140931.1, read on the forward strand.
ATGACGGTGTTCTTTGTAACAAAGGCAACGGTTTGCTTGCCACTTTGAAAATTGGTGCCTTACCGAAGGTTAGGCACACCATGTGCCACCCTTTGGCCTAGATTCCCACTTCTACCCATTTAGATGAGTTGTCTATATCCATGGCTAAGCGGATATTCTTATCAAGATTACCCATACATTTTTAGATTGGATAAAACCTATTTTTGAGGTGCATAAAAATACCCCACTCATTCAAACGAGGGATTTCTTAAACCAATGTTAGAACTCATGAGATGATCACATAGCCATAGAACTTGGCCTGATCGGAATATATAGCACAAAAAGTGCTTGAGGAGCTTTCTGTTTAGGATGTCATCTCTTGAAATGCATTGACTGTAGGATATACCTAACTTGGGCAGGAGGGCGAAGGAGCTCTGGGCTATTTTCGATGGATGCGACGTCGTGCTTGAAACTACCTTGATCGACATGTATGCCGAATGTGGTGCACTTCATAAATCATGAAAAGTACTTGAGGAGCTTCGTGTCCAGGATGTTGTCTCTTGGAATCCATTGATTGCAAGATATGCCCAACTAGGGCAGGACCAAGGAGGTTTGGGCGTTTGTCAACAGATGTTAAGGGAGGGTGTCTCTCCAAATAGTGTTGGCATGTCTAAGGTAAGAAAATCCGCATAGCATTGCCAAAGGCAGTGCCACCATCGAAGGCGACGCCATTGTACTAGTGATAATAATAGACAAACATCATATATTCATAGACTTAAAAGCCCTAGCTTAGAAATGATTGAAGGAGGATCATTTTTGGCCGCGGTCGTTACAATTTCTTTTTGCTCTTGTTCCACGATAAAGCCTTGATTTTTTGCATTGAAGACAATGCTCTTCAGTGTTATTAAACTTATCACAAAAAGTACTTTTAGTGGTTGATTGTGGCTTGATGTGACTCCTTGGAGGAGAGAGATCTTTATTGTAACTTTTGCTCTTTTATTCATATTTTTTTGGCTCCTTGATACAAAGAACTATCAATGGTAGTTTTCATTTTTTTTGTCAGACACTTTTTCTCCTCTACTATACAATAGGTTTTGGACAAATTCTCACAATAATTCCCACATTGTGACTTACCTCAACATCATGAGCTTCTATGAGGGAGACACATACCTACTAGGTACGATTGGGGGCAAGGGACTGCCGACCCGGTGGGGGGGCCGGTGGTCCCTTGCCCCCAATCGTACCTAGCAAGGTGTGAGGGAGGCACCGCATACCTAGCTAGGTACGATTGGGGCTCAAGCAGAAGCTCATGATGTTATTCATTGTATGAAAAACACTAGAAAAGACTCTGTTTTCCTACACGAGAAAGATTATAAATCGTCGTGCTAGTGAAGCTTCCACTTCTTCCTTTGTTCCAAGTTTGTGAGTGTTGTGGCCAAGTTTGAATATTTGGAAAGGATATAAAATGCTTTTGATGAGAATCACGATCTTCATTTCATCCTTGATTCATTTGTTAATACCAAACTATGCCAATAGACTTTTAAAGTTGTTGAAGTGCATTGACATGCTAGTAGAATAGTCTTTTTCTAGCCCAATTATTTTTAAATAAATCTAATTTTAAAAATTTACTTGTAGCCTCAAATGTATTAATTAGAATGTCCCAACTTTTTGAGTTGTTTTACAATCCCCGATATGGTCCGCCTACGTAGATCTCTCTTGAATCTACGGTCTAGTGTCACTACCCCCTTGTATGATTTTCCATAGGCCCTTTTTCATTGAATGGAACATGATTTTAGATTTTCATGTATGGAAAATCAATGCCAAAAAAAAATTCAATCCCTTCTTTAGAAGCTATTTTTTTTAGAAACGTCTTACCAAGGAGTGCTACTCCAGCAGTGTTTGGAAACCCTTTACAAGAAAAAATTAATCTATATTTCTCAAGGCTTTTTGAACTGTGGTACACTTGGGTTGTGCAGGTTCCACAAACCAAGTATTGCAAGTAGAACACACTCTCTTTTGAGCTTTTCTGTAAATCCTTGGTCCTCATGGTGTAATCTCTGATATCGTCGGTTGAGAGGTCTAGGATTCTGTGTCCATAGTCCTGGTCGTTCTTCTTGTGCACTTTTCTGGTGTATGAGGAGAGCGGCCGGGAGTGCCCTACCCGACTCCTAAAACAAAACTTGTGGTGTTACCTCATTAGATTCACCTTGAGATGGTCTTACCACTTGAAAAGGATAGTGCACTTGATTACTATGGCCTTGAAAAAAATACTTAAAACTTTCCTTGCTCGAGCGCATTAATTTGAACGAACGATGTGGCTTTACAAAGGAAGTAACCCCTTTTTAAATAACTATTCAACCTCCTTTTGACTATGAGAGACAAAACTCATACAAAAAAGGCTTCAATGAGGTTTTGGACTCCAGAGTGAGTTTGGCTGTCAAAAGCTTGAGAGTGAATGGATTGTGTGGGAAGTTGCCCTGCCCTGGATCGAGGATTTGTATCGTGGCAATGCAATAAAACAAAGGCGCCATAAGAGGCACAACAACCATCACAAGAAGATTTAAAAATTTTCTCATATAGGGAAACAAAGGCTTTTTCAGTATTTTTCATACAATGCATAACATCACGAGCTTCTGCTCGAGAGGCACCGCATACCTAGCTAGATACGATTGGGGGCAGGGGACCACCGGCCCCCCACCGGACCGACGGTCCCCTGCCCCCAATCGTACCTAGCTAGGTATGCGGTGTCTCCCTCACAGAAGCTCGTGATGTTGAGGTAAATCACAATGTGGGAGTTATTGTGAGAATTTGTCCAAAGCTCCATAATTTGAAGCCCAGTTTCTTTTCCTCCACACTTCAATTAAAGATCCTAAAGTGTTGGACTCTAGAAGCGCTTTTGGCATGGTGAGCAATTAGATTCTACTCGTTTTGCCATTAAAATAATCAACCAAACATTACTGAAGCAAGAATTAATCAAGTTCTCAATAAATGTTTAATGATGAGAAAACCATCACATGATTTCTCAAACAGCACTGCTTTGATAGCAATTGTTGATTCTAGCAATCAATTGAGCTACTATAGCATACCAGAATTTGTTAAATAACTATGCCATAATCAAGTTTTAATCACTTAACACACACTTAGTGGTTAGGAGGGAAAATTAGTGTGTTGTACCAATGAAAGTAGAGAGGTGTGTAACTAACCAATGAGAAGCTAAGGGTAGGGTGACCAAGGTAGGCTATACGAAATGTATATTATATAGAGCTAAGGACCAAAGTAAAAAGCTTATTGAAATAGGTAAAAACCGCATGGCGTGAGATGTTGATTTTTATTAGCCGTGCGATCCTCCGGGTCGAGGGCAATGGCCTGGATTGTGCCAAGCAGCCACCACCAGGCTCAAGAAAAGGAAAAACCTTATTAGGCTTACCAAGTAACGAGATACTATAACATCAGAGCATCTTTCGGGAGTTCTACCGAGGTCAACAAGAATCCCTTGTCATTGTGCATCATCTGCATTTCTTAATGCCAAAGTGTGTAGGTTTATTGTCTCTAAACTTGCTCCTATACCCTACTAATTGCATTTTAGCACCCCTTAATAGGAAGATGAGGTCTATTATTGCCAAGTGAACCAATGTTGAGCCCTTCAAAGATCCTCTTTTTTATATCATAACCATTATTTAAATTGTTTGGATCGTGCTTATGGCCATTGGACACTTGATTGTATGGATCTCATCTTTAGACACACTTTTGGTTGTATACTTAGCTGTCTATACGCCATCTATATGATTTTTGCTTGGTAAAAAGTCTCCAATTGCACCACAAATGGGCAATTTGTTTGGATTCAGAGCATACATTGGAGTGGAATCTGTCTAGTGCCATTAGCTTTTTCTTATCCATGCAAAATACATATAATCTCCTTGATAATGTGTTTGGCTGTGGTGCTAGAGAGCATTCACATATTCTCAACTTAAAGCCCTGAAATTTATTCAAGCCCTTAATTCACAAGAAGATCTAGAAATTTTCTCATGTAGGAAAACGGAGTCTTTCTTAGTGTTTTTCAAACAATGTATAACATCACGAGCAGAAGCTCGAGAGGCACCGCATACCTAGCTAGGTATGCGGTGCCTCTCTCACAGAAGCTCATGATGTTGAGGTAAGTCACAATGTGGGAAGACTCCTTGTGAATTCGTAAGCACTCTCCGTTTTTGCTCATAGTCCACCCCCCATATTGTCTTGCCGATCTCTTCTGTTGCTTGAGGAGTCCCACGATTGGCACTGCAGGTTCCTGGCCCTCCCTCAAGTACAAGCCCTTGCCAACCATGGACGTGACGATTACAAGGAGCTCGACCAGTCTCTGGCACAACGAGTTTGGGGTCAAATATGATCATGGCCACAACTTCACACCTCCTTCATCACCGCCAGCAAGAAACCGCAACAAATGGTCCCACTTATGGCCAGTCTATATTGGAGATGTTTTCTTTTCTTCACAGATCCACCAACTACTTCTGTAGGTGTTTGTAGCATGATGGCACTATCAAATTGTGCCTGGATCATGGGTAGTCAACAACAGTTATAGGGGATGATGGAGCATGCTCGGACTAGAAAGGCAAATAGAACAATGGCAGCCTCCGAGGAGGCTTTGTTGCGAGACGCCCCCATTTCAATATTTGCAACCTGTTGATTGAGCCATTCTATTGTAATGATTGCGTTGGAGCTTATGAATTGACAACTCATCACTACAATAAACCCTACACCATCTATGATGTAGAACATAAAGTTATCTTTGCTTTTCTTTAACTTTAATCTATTTCCTATATCTTTTGTATTCGTGTTAACTTCTGTTTTGGGTGTCAGAAAGAACATATATTCACAATAGCGGACATTTCAACTACACAACCACGACTCCAGTTCAACAACACTGCAAGGTCCATTATCTGCATCCAATTCTCCATGCCTATGCCTTTGCTTGGTCCGAAACTTAAATCCTACGGGCTAGGGCACGGCTTCCATTTCTTATAATTGCTGGAGAGACCACAATGTCAACACTCCACCATACTTTTGTATGGCCCTCCCGTATGATGTGCACTGTATATTTAGCATTTTCACTCTTTGACGCTTTAATGCAAGGCAAAATGTTTAACTATTCACATTGCTTTTATGTAGTTTGCCACAAGCATAGTCCCTTGGCTTACACAATTGGACGACACCCATACACGATTATCAGGTCATTTGTGCAATTTAATTTTTATAGTTTGTTGATGCCTCCAGTATTTTTTGAGTTTGTCCATGCTTCCTTAAGTTTAGTTTAGCTACATTTTTTCCTCACTAGCATATATCCAATCTCAATCATCGTATCTATATGTCAAATAGACACACACTTCTTTTCTCACATTTGGGGAATTATTGCAGAACTCATTGCACTCTGTACATGTTTACTTCATTTCTAGGTGGTTGATGGCAATCTATATATGTCTTTGTTTCACAATGCATCTTATATATTACAACTCAATATTCTCCTTTGCATAACCATTATGTTGTACGAAGGCAGCCCGTTATCCTCCTCATATATATTTTGCACCAAGTTTTGTGATCGACAACCAAGACTCCTTACTCCCTCTGACTGTCACAACACGTCTCTCTCTCTCTCTCTCTCTCTCTCTCTCTCTCTCTCTCTCTCTCTCAGGTTCCACGATAAATAAGGAGAATTACTACACTTGATTTAGAGTAACATGTGCCTCAAAGATGGGACCCCGGTCTAGAGACTAAATGGCCGATATTACCAGGCTTAATGGCAATCGACAAGCAACTACTAAAGTAGGTTAAGGAGTAGGGTTTAAGCAGAATGATTAAGTTGCAACCCTTTGCTTGATTCAATTACCCCCTTTAGTAGCCCTCTGTTGTATAGTGAGCCCTATGCGACACAACTTGCTTCTTTCAATGCTCATTAAGTCCCAAGTGAGCTTGTTTACTTTAGTGCTAGATTCTTGATGCTATTCTGCGTATGTCTTGTTATGTTCTATAGATGTTCTATTGCAACGCCCACCAACCAAGACTAGTTAACCGTAGTTGATCAAAGACGCCCACCTATCAAGACTAGTTGTAAACTGTAGTTGATCAAAGACCCTGCAGTCTTTAAGTGTCAAACACACCACACACACACACATACCCACCTTTCCCCCTTTTTCTTGAGTGTTAGCCCCCATAAATAACCTCCCTAAATCTCTCAAGTCATCATACAAATCCACCGTAAAGCATTGTCCTTTTTCATTCACACGCTCTCTACAAAACATCATTTAAAAATATATCAATGAACCTTGTGTTAATTTAGTTTTTATATTTAAATCATTTATAGGTGTTTTCCAAAACACAAGATAATCTTATGTCAGTTGCCCTCCCCACCCCCAAAAAAGACGCTCTCTCAAACCATATAATTCATGCCCATTGTTTAAGCCTCTTGTGATCAATGCTTCTCCAATCTGCATGGTAGCAAGCTATGCATACAAGAGCTTGCCACTTCCCAAAAAAGAAGATTCTAATTGTTAATCTAAAATTGTAGCTCAAACTCGTGGACATATATGGTTTGCTTGGATATGTCCCAACTCTACATGCCTTCAAAAGAAAAAGAAAAAAAACTATCCATTCCGTATATCTAGCTTGTTATTGGTCTCCTCTGGCCAATGATCCTCACGTTGAGTCTACACTAATCTCTGGTTATGGTGGAAGTTTCTAATTTTCCAAAAAAGAAGATTCTAACTTCTAACCTAAAATTGTAGCTCAAACTCATGGACGTATATGGTTTGCTCGGATGTGTCCCAACCCCACATGCCTTCAAAAGAGAAAAACAAAACAATCCATTCCATATATCTAGGCTTGTTACTCGTCTCCTCTTACCGACAACCCTCACACCGAGCCTACACTAATCTCTCAAATTTGATCTATTTCTATACTCTAGTCTAAATAGCTTAAGGAAATGCCAAAATCTTGATGCTTCCTTGCATCAAGCAATGTTAAGATAAAACCTCGTGTTGAGCACCTTCACACATCATTGTCCTACACTCGAAAATGTGCATATTGCACGTTGTAGGTTCGCACGAAGAGGCAGACTCAAATGGTTTTGGAGTAAGACTAGCACTACATGTGCCTCGTGGGACAACATGAGCATGCAGCCACGTAGAGAGAGAGAGAGAGAGAGAGAGAGAGAGAGAGAGAGAGAGAGAGAGAGAGAGAGAGATGAAATGAAATGAAATCATATACTAACATCTTCAAAAGGCCAAAATGACCTATGAGACCAACTGGTGAATTTGACACCATATCTGGGTACAAAAAGAAATACGAAAATGAATCTAGTAGTAATTCTAGCTGGAACTGTGTGGGGTATGTGAGAGACCACTAATACAATGGGTGCCCAAAGAGAGAGAGAGAGAGAGAGAGAGAGAGAGAGAGGGGGGGGGGGGGGGGGGGGGGGGGGGGGGGGTCATAAAAATCATCCCAACAGTGCAGATCAATGGCTTATCATTACAACATAGCATTGCAAACGACGATTCTTGAATTGGATCTAATTAATTGCCCATACCCAAAAAAGGATCATACTCACAAAAGTTGCTACACTTCACTTTTTGGAATTAGAACTTGAACAATCATCATTTAGATTTACGCATGCGTCGGTAATATAGCTTACTTTGTGTGCTTTAACCCATAAAGGCACTTGCAGTTGGGAAACTCAGTAAAAGATGGTGTAGGCAGTAAAATTGCTTCACATAAATTGCAAGGTAATTCCAGAAAACCGATCCAATCACAGTTGCAAAATTGTGCACCAATATGGTGGTGATAAGCACTTATTCGAGCAAGACGTGCCTGATGCTTCGATACATCATTGCATGACCAAAAATCAAAGAACACCAGTTGCTAATCAAAACTCAATGTTTACAAACGCACACCCCCATCTCGCGGAGGCATGAATATATCAGGTAAAACCACATCAGAGGCGGTGTGCAATAAAGCTTTATATTTGACAAGACCACGATGCAAAATTTGTGGAGCAAGATCCCAAGGGTTTTCTGTTTGCAGTTAAGGGTTCCAAAGAGCATTCACACACGAGTCCTCCGCGGTTGTAGCCCTGATCAAGCTTGACAACTTCAAGGAGGAATGTTAAGCCCCAAAGCACTGAAAAATTTTAAATTCTGTTATGCAGTCGATCATCGTCTTGGAAGAAATGGACTGTGCTCTCTTGGGCATTTCTCTTGGCAAATGCTTGTGGAATGCATTCACTGCACCAATTACGCCATTTTCATGTTCCATTGCATGCGCCAATTCAACAGCACGTTGTTTTACCTGCAAACAATGGAGCAAACAGCTTCTTTAAGACTAATACAAACCTGAAGATGTCAAATATCAGTGAATCGTCAAAACCTCAGGATCCCTCATGAAATTCATCGCATGGACAAGCTTATCAAGAGAGAACTGTCCGACAGGTATAGGGGTTGGTCCCACGCCCTTAGCATGCACACGATCACCCCAGAATGGTTGATCTCCAAAAAAAGGCACAATGGTTGTGGGGCACTGAAAAGCACAAGGGCAAAGTTAAACTTTTTATCTACAACATGTTTGAGACAAGGAACTCTTTTAACAATTTTTAAACCAAACATTTAATCAAGCAACTGCAAATGAAAGCCTTAGTTTGGAGTAATCAACTCCTGCCTATCATCCACATTTGTGGAGCTAAGACTACCACTTTTATATACACATATGAAGAAGGACATGACATCACAGCTCTAATACGCAATCAATTTGCTGCCTATGCCACTACATACAGAAGATACCGCTTTTGGTACTTTTGTCTCAAGATGGCTTGCCAGATTGCAAGTGATGGGCATTTCAAACACACTCCTCCCTTTTCTCACAATTTAGCAGATAAAAAAGTATGTGGATATAGCCCATCGACATTTTCAAACACCCAACCCCATTTACTACTAGCAATGACCGGATCAAACGAGCATAGCAAAGCAGAGAGCAATGCTTCTAGCAACCCCTTGTGCCCATTCAGGACAAACCATTCAGTCCTACTCCAAGAGGAGGCAGCTCTAAAAGTAGTCATTTGCTATGTTATACGTTTCTCACTATCACTTAAATGTCTCACTATCACTGATTAGCAAGCTTATAATGTTTGTCGATGTGATTTCCACCTACGAGAGAGAGACTGATAGGGCCAGGACCAATGCAATGCTCATGACTGAACACCAGATTTAATTTAAATCTGTCCTTTGAGCAGCCTGATTTTCAGCGCTTCACAAGTGAACCTGCTGTCACATGTCACGTTCTTTTCAGTCCTTGGTGGAAAACACCTCCTTTGTTAAATGGATCCAAAAGTGCTGGAGTACAAAAGCCTAAAGACGTAAAGGATTGTATGAGAGAAAGAATGCGTTTAGGCTGACCATCTTCATCTTACCAATTGGAAAACGAATAAACCGAGTCTATACAAATTGCTCTTGAGCTCTTGATGAGAGTTAATAGATAGGCCCATGCAAGTTATCAAAGATGGCATACCATAATTTCAACAGGATATCCTATTATCAAACTCCAATCGATCCATCAATTACCTAAAGAGAGATTACTGAACATTTTGCAATAAAGTTAAAGAGTGAGTAGTTGCGTTTTTCAAGCTATTCTTGCAGACTCTAAAGTTGAAGAATCAAGTCTCTCGTTTCCCCAGATCCCGTCTCTTCCTTCTCTGCCCCTCTTATATTATTGCACTTCGCACAGTCCATTACAAGGAGCCTTTTTCACTGATGTCCTATTTTCAAGCTTGTTAACTATGTTGTACGGAAAGTCTTAAACAGGATATGGAAAGCTCCAAGTTGTACCTTGAAACGAGAAGTGTAACAAGCAGGAGGTATGCTCACACAAGGCTATACGGATTTCCACAATTTACAGCGTGAATTCCGGGCAGCTGACGTGGTAGTGTCTACGCAAGGGAAAGCGCTTTTGAACACCAGTTACTTTTGTATCTGATGCTTTTCATGCCAAGGGCCTATAATATGAGCCAAGTTGGGAGAGGCTTTTGGCATTCTTCCCAAGGATGGGTGGGTCGAATAACTCCCCTCCCTTGCTATTTAAAAAGAATAGTATACTCATTGGCCCTTGAGCAAGTAAAAGTTCGGTGGTGGTGCCTTCCTCGCGAGGGAAAAAAGCATCGGCGGATTTGAACCTCCTCTTAGCAGGTGAGTTTCGGAACAATGGTCTAGTTTTGCGTTAATGCTTCCCCTGTGAGGCAAGGCTAGGCCATATTTTCTAGTGGCTTTGGTTAAGTTACTTGAGTAACTTAACCCGAACCTGTCTGATAGATTCTAGGATCTTTGCTTCTTTTGAAGATCAATATAAAAGATATCAAAAGGGGCACTATCACCTGGAGGTGTATTTTTCTTGTTGCCTTCTCTAAATATGTATTACATATTTATTTTTTAAAATTTTTTTTGCTTGTTTCCCCCGGAACCCTTGAAACGGTGCAAGTGGACATTGCATGGCCAGTGTGAAACAGCTGCAACCAAACGGGTTTCTCACATCAAGAATCTAGGTCGATCAATCGGTGTCTATTGGCACTGAATTTTGATGAGTATGGAAGCACCTGTGCCTAAAGGGAATTTGGGCCACGTGGCAAGTCACTGACAACTTTATAAGTTGGGAGCGGTTAGGAAACTCAACCATAAGGGGCATAGTGGACACATGTCAATGGGAGAGGGTTTTATGCACGTTTGCCAAGGCAAGAGCTTATTGAACAAGAACCAGATTAGCTAATTGCTAATCCCCCACACGTATGCATACTTCCATCGTGACAGATTGTGAAACAGAAGAGTTTTCTCGCGTGAAAACTCGTCCAAATCAAAGGGGAAGTGTCCAATTGCATGCGGGAGCTCTCGAGACACTCATAGACGTGTTTGCTCCGCTCAAAACCATCCAAAATGAAGAATTTCAGCTTGTTGCATTTATTTGTAGGTTTAGGGTTTCATACTTAAACTGCAAAATAACACCTAGGAAGCTTCAGGGAAGCCTTGAGGAGGTTATACAGGAGTTTGGGCACCTCTCAGTAACCAAAACAGGAAATTACAGCTCGCTGAAATTTACTTACACACCTAACGTGAAAGCTTCTAAAATGCAAGGGATCTATCCTAGACTTCTATACTTTTGACCTACAGAGATTTTGGCGCCGTTATGTTGCCGAAATTGGGTCGAAAACCTGCAACTTGGTGGGAGCTTGGTTTAAGTGTTCGGATCGTTTGTTTTCAATTGAATAAACAAATACCGAAAGGGGCACCAGTCTTTAGGGCCTATAGGGTGTCAATCTTTGTGTGGACAGTGACATTCTAATTGCTGGATGTATCTGTGTTCTCTCTTCTTCTCTATCCTTTGTGTAAAATTAACAGGTAATTGATTTAGTACCGCCCTCAACTGTGTACTGGCCAATTATATGGTTCCATCAACGGGATAGTCAGTCGTTCTTCAAAAAGAGCAACGTGGATGCTGCATGGAAATTTTTTCAACAATTGGTCTAGACAACTTGGTCTAGACAACTTGGTGGGAGCTTGGGTAAGTGTTCGGATCGTTTGTTTTCAATTGAATAAACAAATACCGAAAGGGGCACCAGTCTTTGGGGCCTATAGGGTGTCAATCTTTGTGTGGACAGTGACATTCTAATTGCTGGACGCATCTGTGTTCTCTCTTCTTCTCTATCCTTTGTGTAAAATTAACAGGTAATTGATTTAGTACCACCCTCAACTGTGTATTGGCCAGTTATATGGTTCCATCAACGGGATAGTCAGTCACTCTTCAAAAAGAGCAGCGTGGATGCTGCATGGAAATTTTTTCAGCAGTTGGTCATCAAGAACAATAGGATGCAAGAGTTCTTACAAGCTCTTACACAAGTTTTACAAGCTTCTACACAAGATTTACAAGCTCCAACACAAGGTATGTGTGAGCCGTTGCACGAAAAGGAGATTTCTCATGCAGTGGGGTCTCTTGATGCTCAAGGGAAAGCCCGTGTGATTGAGCAACCAACGGTGTCCATTTGCTTTACTTAGATAGGAACAGTTTGTGAATGGTCAAGGGAGTAATGAACAAGCTATGGGACCTGGGTCAAACCCTTCCATTGCCTACTTCGTATCTTGGTTATTTTGGAGGTGCTTTAGTGTTTCAAGCTATGGTTGGACCTTCCACAAGTTTGCAAGGTTATATGCCAGGGAATGTGTTTGGGACGATGCAACCAGGCATAGTTAACCCTATGTATGGGAACATAGGTGTCCAACCAAGTTTTCAAGTGGCCTATGGCCATTTTCAAATGCCTAGAGCACACCTTGGTATGGCTGGTTTTTCACAGCCATATGCCCAAAATGTAGATATGACAAGTAAATAGGTGATGCAAGTGCTGGAATGGTCAATTCTAAACGACCACTTTTATAGGCACATGTTTATGACAATTTGACTCCTTCGAGTCAACCTAAGGATTACAAGGAAGGTGGCACGCAGTGAAGTTTGAAACTTTCAAGGGAACAGAGGACCAGTTGAAGGCTTTGACCTTCATACAACACCGGAGAAAACTTCACAGAACCTTCGAAGATACGCAAGGCTACCACTTTCTTGAAAGGAAATGTGCTTCAGTGATGGACCGCATTGTTGAACCAAGTTCAAGCACGTACAAGATGGGTCCAATTCAAGCAATTATTTGCACCTGCATGGATTACAAACACTTTTGAAGTGGATGTGATGATAGCATGGCACGAGTTTAATGCGGCAAACTATGTGAACCTTGGAAGAGTACAAAAAGCAGTTCTAGGCCGCACTATTGCCAGTAAGCTCCTATAGGTTTGTGCCATTGTCAGATCAAATTGAGAATCACCATTCAGGATTGGGAAGACTAATGTCATGAATATAGCGTGGTTGATTGAAAATACGACAGTTGCCAATAATTTGTCCATAGGAAATTCCGATGATTTAAGGGCAAGAAGAGAGTCCTAGGGCAAACAGTTTTCAGCCAAGGGCAATGTTGCAACAAAGCCTTTTGTACCTTCCACAAAGAAACCCTCCACTTATGTAGCTAACAAGTCCAATTAGCAGTTTAAACCTTCTTCTGGGCGAGGACAAGGACAAAAAAGGCATTTCTTGGACAAATTTTTTGAAGAAAGGAAAGCTCTAAGAGAAGCAAAGAAATGCTCCATTTGTGAACAGGAGGGACAATTTGCAAATGAATGCCCACAAAGGAAGTTATAGAATAAGGATGAGAAGTCAAAGGATAAGGATGAGAAGTCAAAGCATAAAGGAAAGAAGCCAAAGCCCAATGCAGGACTTGTCTCAGATTTAGTTCGTCCAACCAAGCACAGATGCCACGGAATTGTGCAGAACTTGGGGCAAAGTTAGGAACCAAACAATATTGGTCTTCTTTGATCTAGGAGCCCGTGCAAAAATTTCATATCACTAGCATTGGCATCAAAATTGGGCATTTGTCCTGGTCATTTAGAGCGTGATACTCCTATTTTGGTTTTGGGAAAGCTTCGTTTGCAATTTCAAAGTTATGTGGATGCGGAAGACTTTCATATTATGCCACTTGAGGGCTGTGACGTGTTATTGGGTATCCCATGGTGTTACATGTTGCATGCTATGGTAAACACTTACAACAAAAATAATTACCCTTGCACATAGAGGAAAGACTCATGTCCTTGATGCAAAGCTTAAAGGCTAGTCTGTTCCAGTTGTTTTTGCTTCTGCTATTTCATCTATAAAGAATCATCTTTCTGCGTACTTGATATTTGCAAAAGAAGTACATAAAGTTGTATCTAATTTGTCTACTTTACATAAAGATAGGACAACTTTTCCCAGTGGTTTCGTTTTTTTGGACTCTTTTCCGGGGAGTTGCCTCCAAAGAAACCTGAGGATCATAGCATAGATCTTGTGCCAGGTTCTAATCCACCGTACAGGGTTAGTGCAACACAACAGAAAGAAATTATGAGTTAGGTCAATGAGCTTTTAGAGAAGGGACTGATTCAGACCAGTTCATCCCCTTTGAAGGATCGGTGGCAATTCTAATGCAAAATGGTCGAGTTTTGGCATATGAGAGCAGAATTCTCTTGAAGGTCAAAAAGAACTTAAAAGTTTAAGAGAATTAATTATTGGCAATCATTTACGCTCTCACTAGTTGGAAACACTATCTGCTAGGGGCTGATTTTGTTATCCCAACAGATCATCAAACCATGCGATAATTTCTCACACAAACAAAGTTGTCGGAGAAACACATGCGATGGGCAAACATCTTGTTGATGTTCCATTTTCAGATTGTGCACGTGGAAGGGCAAAAGAACGTGATGGCTGATGCGTTGTCTCGAAAGCCTCAAATTTTGGTAGTGTCAGTTCCATACTATTGTGAACTAGACGAAATGAAGACACTATTTGTCAAAGATATAGATTTTGCAAGAATTTATGATCAACTTGTTGATGGACAACATCATGAACACTGCACAGTTAAGAGTGTCTCGTGATGCATGGAAAGTTATGTGCTACTAAATAGTTGCGGCCAAAGGTTTTGATAGAAATTCATGCTCCACCATATGCTGAGCATCGTGGAATTGATGCGACTGTAGAAGCCGTTGAGGCAATCTTTCATTGGCCAGCTTTACGCTAAGATGTTGGCACATTTGTAAAATCATGCTTAGTCTGCTAGAAAGTCAAATTAGACGGGTAAAAGCAACCAAGATTATTGCCGCCATTGTCGATTCATAATAGACCATGGGAAAGTATAGCCATCGACTTTATCTTTGATCTTCCAAGGACGCAAACAAGCAATCATGGATTAGGACCATCATTTGTAGGCTCCGTAAACAAGCTCATTTCAATCTGTCAGGAAGGAGATAAAGCCAGAACATATATATGGTTAAGATATTTATGAGCAATATCTTTGAGTATCATGGGATGCCTCAGTCAATTGTCAGTGACACAGATCCGCGTATGACAAGTCTTTTCTGGAAAGCATTGTTTGAGAACATGGTGTCATAAAGTGACGACGTGGCGTGCCCAACCGGAAAGGAATGGCCGAGAGGAGAAGAGAAACTCAACCCAGAAGATAGCCAATGGAGAGAGAGAGAGAGAGAGAGAGAGAGAGAGCATTGCATCCTACAATAGTTCGATGATATCTATTCACCAGGGAAGACACAGAAGAATCAAAATTTCTCGAGCAAACACTTTCCTTAAAAACAATGCTACGCAAAGATGGGAGTTCTTTAGCCACAAAGCCTCACGCTCTAAGGACTTGGCAAGCTTTCAAGAATATTGTTGCTCGAAGTTGCCTGACCTCCTTATTTGAAGTACAACTTATAGCATAATAGAATAGCTTGAAAATGCTGGCCATTGAAACCATGAAAGATCACAATCAAAAAAATTTGGACATCTATTGTGATAGGTTTTAGGGTTAGGGTTTTTGCGTTGAGGTCATAGACGTATCGAATCAATGCGTCGTTTGGCCCGCCTCAAACTCACTCTCCTTAGGAAGGTGGTCCACACCAATCTCTTGGTCAAAGCCAAAAATCCTCTGTGCCATCATTAGTTCTTTCTATGTTGTATTCGCATGGAAAATCATTAGCATAATACTAGGACATCTGAGTGTTTGGAACTAACTTGACTGTTTTTTCACATTCCAACCAAGGGGCCTAATACCTAGAGAAAAGGAGAAGTACCAACTTATGGGTGCCCGCCGAGGGGTCAAATTTATTAAAGAAGAAGAAACAGAACGTTTCCAACATATAGAGTTCTGTCGAGAGGGCCGCGGCCTAAATGTTAAATGGTCCCCCTAGAGAATTTAAAATAAAGCATGGCCAAAATTTTGTTGACGTGGCTCGCTCTACGGACGCCCGTGATTTGCACTGGCAGTGTGTCACGAACTATTGATGTGTCAAGCCACTGAAGAACAGAGCCAATTTGCAGATCCCGGCTGACGGGCCTAAACCCTATGAGCAACAGAAGAAGCAAGAAGTTTCACCGACTTGAAAAGTCTTTCCGAGTGGCCTATTTTTAAAAAAGAGTTCCCACCAACTTATGGGACCCCATCCGATGGGGCCCAAGTGACTTAAAGAAATTAGATAAAGTGCCCCCCCCCCCCCCCCCCCCCCCCCCCACCCCAAACACACACACACACACACACATAGATTGGCGTAAAATTGATAATGGCCTGACAGCTGTATGGACGCCGCATTTTGCAATGACAGTGCCACGTGGCAGATTGTACGGACCTCCACATTTCACGTTGCTAGCTGCTTTTGAGTTTGAAAACTTTTTATGTAACTGCTTTTGAGAGGCCAAGGGCCTTTAAATGTATGTCATGGGCTCATTCTCTGGCATGCTTTTGTGTGAAGGTGCACAGATTGGAGTACAGGCGTTGTATTGAGTTCAAGCAATATAAAGAAATACCGAAAGGACGCCAACGTTTGGGGCCAATGCTCTATTGGGGTGGAGCTCTGCCACTCCCGTCTCGTGTCGTGCGTCTCTTTCTATTTAGTTGTTATTTGAAGTGCTTAAAGTTGCCTAGTTTGTTCTTTTTCGTTAGCATGTGGTGCTTGTCCCTGTTACAGTGGTTTCGGAGCTTCATGCGTGTGCTTTTTTGAAAGCGTACCGGTCCCACCAAAGAACAGACAAAGCGTTTTATTGAAGACTCTTCAAGTCCCGACCCGGGCTTATTAGCCACTCCCACCCTTACTTCATCGTGCATTGGACGCGCTCCCGTCTTTATCGCTCTGTCTTTCAGGGCATAAGCCACAACCCAACACATGGTGTTCATGGATACGGCAGAATACTTGCAGTTTCTCCTTGACGAGTTTCGCGACATTCTTTTGCGGCATCCTCAACAGAATCCCGATGCTTCAAAGTTTTCACATGTTACCCCCTCTAATGCCCCATGTGGTACCTCCTCCTCCGGCACTAGAAAGTACGAGAGCTTCCAACCGGCAACCGGCCCAACCATCTATTCCGATCGGGGGAGTCTTCAAGAATATGGTGCAGCCATTTGACCCTGATCCAGTGCAACTGCCTTTGCCACCACCGTTGCCCCCACCTCCCCCATGAGACTACAATGGTTAAAGCCCATATGGATACCCTTGTTTTCCGTACCCGGGATACGCGCCTAACCAACCAAAAAATTTCAAGGATGGTGGCACGACAATCAAATTTTTCACCTTTTCTGGGGTGAAAGATCTGGAGAAAGCATTGCAGTTCCTACATCAATTCGACAACATCTATGCTTACAGAAGAATCCAAGATTTCTCGAGCAACGGTCTTTTTTAAGATAATGCTATACAGTGGTGGAGTTCAATCGCGACGCAACCGCATGCTCCAAGGACCTTGCAAGCTTTCAAGACAATATTTGCACGTAGTTATATGACCTCTCTTTGAAGTTCGGCAACTGCATGCTCCAAGGACTTGGCAAGCTTTCGAGACCATATTTGCACGCAGTTATATGACTTCTCTCTTTGAAGTTCGGATCTTGGCAAAATGGGGCAACTTGAAAATGCTTGCCAGAGACACCATGGACGCCTATAACCAAAGTTTTCTATCTCCCGATGTCCTTCTTTAAGTTCATTCCCTTGGAGGACCAGTGCGCGCGATCACCATTGTAGGAATATTGTCTGTCCAAGCAAGTCTCAACCATGCAAGAGCTTATGGACCATGCCGCAGTCGGCTACAAATTGATGAAGGGAAAGCTAGAGTTTATCACAAAAGAACCTCCAGCCACTAACTAGAACTCTTGGCAACAACGAACAAATTCTCGAGTGTCTCGTGAAAACTGCAGAGGCCTCGTTTGACGCCTCAACAACACGAGACACCTTATCAAAAGAAGGCTGATGCTTTGGATGCTTTCAAACAAGGCATAACTATTCTGGTTGTCCCCATCGCATTGATAGACGCTCGCCGACGACGGTCGACAGAACCCGAGGACCGTCTCCAGTCGAACGAGCCAAACCAGCCATTGGACTTGTACTTGACATCTATGCCATACGCCTTGAATGTAAAAATGAATTGTGTCAAGCATATGGGAAAATCAACGGTTTCAAAGCCCTAATTTTCTTTGACCCAAGAGCTACCGAAAACTCATCCATCCAGAATTCTAGAAGCAGATGGACTTTGATTATGATCCGTACGGTGGCAAAATCGCAAAGCTGAGTTAACCACCGGTCACACCGGTGCTCTTCCAGTGACCATCCAAGGATATCACGGAAAATCCGATTTTCACATCATGAACTTGAACAACAATGATGTTCTCTTGGGCGTGCCTTGGCATAACAAGAATGACGCGACACTTCAGATCCGGACCCGTACAATTACTGTTATGGAGACGGACAAGCCATTTGTCCTCAAAGTTCGATTGTCCAAACAAAAACCTGAATGGATTATCTAGTTGTTTTAAATACTTTTAAACTCTGTTTGAGGAAGTACTGTTTGGAATTTGTTTGAAATAGATGGTATCTATTTTAAACTTGTCTTGGTGCCGATTTGGACTACTTGACTCTGGTTTTAATACTGGTTTCAATGCTTGGTGATTTACTCCCGGGTGGAGTAGCGAGAAATGTTGTTTTGGTATTGTCTAAACCTCGGAATTTGTTGTATGCTGGAAAACCTCCGGATGACGCAGAGGAGATGTATGCTTGAACCTCCAAACAACGCAAGCTGCGGTCTGGGGGGTGTTTGGTTGTAAAAGGCCTTTATATCTTCCGGCCCGGACCTTTTTAGGTTATGCAAGAGGAGTGATGAGGGAGTCATTGAACACCTCATAGCCTTGACCTGTATAGTTATTTGCCAGGGGAGTGTTCATCGGCGACACTATGTTCCTATGTCTTGTAACATGCATAGTGAGGAGCTGAATTGCGCTTGTTGCTACTGCTCGCCGACCAACGCTAGCACCCCCTTCCCACCCCGTGCGCGCTGCCCCCTCTCTCGCGACCAGCTCTCCTACCCCAACCCGCTCCTCCTCACATGCGCCCTGCTGTCCCACCAAAGCCCGCTCCTCCCCCCCTTCGTAACCAACCCGCTATATCCCCCTCTTGCATTCACTGCCCCCTCCATCCCGCAGCCCTCCCCTCCCCCCATTTTGCGCCCGCATCCTCTTCGCCGACTGACGTCCTGCTTTGCTGTCTTGGAGGCCGTCCACGCCAACGGGAGTATGCCTATCCTTGACTTCTTCGCAGTAGCACACACAGATGGAGACCCATGCTCCACCCCAGAGGGACTCTTCAAAAGCCCCCTCGCCCGACCCTACAGAGCCCACCATCCGACTTGCTCTCTCATTGACAGAGCAGGCGAGCCTCGCAACAGAGGTGGAGCGTCTCTAGGCAACCTCCGTCATCTACAAGATCATTGGCACCCGACCTAGCAGGAAGTGCATGATCTCCTCCAGGCCCGCCTTCTCGCAGAGGTGGGCAAGATCCTCGACGTTCAGTTCCTCGGACGTGGCTACTATCAGATAGAGTTTGAGACCTCCGAGATGGCGTCCAAGGTCATTGCGATGAGCCCCCTGGCCGTCTGTGCAGCATGAGCTCACTTTCGACAGTGGTGCTAGGGTTTCAACCCAGCTACCGACGTTCTTGTCGAGGACGCAAACCTTCCCATCTTAGTTTGCTTCCTCAGCCTAACAAGGGAATACCTTCCGCTCTTATCCAGGATAGGCTCAGAGATTGGGACCGTCCTGGAGACACCTCGCACGACAGCTGACATTCCCATAGTACGTGTTCTGGTTCGGGACACCCACACCCTCCCGAAGGTGATTCTACTACCTCGGGTGAGTGGTGGTTGGCTCCGCCAGAGCGTGGAGTATTCCGGCCTCCCGAATCAGTGTTTCATTTGTCGTCAAATGGGCCATCTTGCGAAGGCCTGTCCACAGAGGAGGCCCCGACCTTCACCTCAGGCTCAACCCCAGCCTCCTAGAGCTGGCCAGCAACAGCAGACAAAGTGACAGGGTACTCAGACAAACTCACCCTCTGAGCCTGGGGCTCGGGCAGAGGAGGGGTGGCAGCAAGTTCGTGGTCAGCGTCAACAAGGGCCACCACGTCAGCCTGGCCCTTCAGGTGGTCACCAAGGTCCAAGCCTGCAATCCACCCATGGGGTAGGACCTTCCTCGGTTGCTAGGAGATCTCTTGGCAACGCTTTTGCCACGAGTTGTTTGGCGAGAGAGGGACAACCTTTCTTGCAAACCCCCTTCTGGTGCAGATGTCTCCCTTTGCAACAGTTCCTCGTGGACTTACGAGCTTCGACATTCATCGTAGGTGGGACTTCTTTGCCTATGACTTCACACGATTTCTCGGCGACCCTTCACCAGACTTTGAGGCAGCTTGTTTCAGAGTTCATTTACTGTTCCTTGCAGCTAGAGGAATAGAGACCCTGGACTTAGTGATTGGCTTCTCTTTTCGCTTATGTGGCAGGGACCAGTCTAAGTGGACTCTGGACTCAATGATGAAGTAGCTGCAGGCACAGTCCCTAGAATTCTCTCACCACATGGGAGACCTGGCGGTTACATACAGACTTTGTGGCCGTTGGCCAAGTTCTTAGTGACACCTCCAGACTCGGCAGGATGTAGACATTGTGGTACACTTCTTTACTGACACGCAGAGCCCACCATGCTATGTATACATACATGAGGTCTCTTGGATAGAGGAGGTTGCCCTGCACATGGCACGCTCTTCTTGGGCTTGGGCTAGACATTCTTTGAAGTCACGTCTATCTCGGAGATACTTGGATGCAGATTAATCCCCATCCAAGCCAACCTCGAAGATAACGCGGTTAGCTACTGCTGCAACATCGGTTCTTTCTCGTTCTCCATGAGGATTGTCTCATGGAACGTGCAAGGATTAGGTGGGCCCCAGTTTCAGCGCCAGCGAGGTCGATTGCGTCAGGAGCTTCAGCAATGCCTGGGACGGAGAGATTGATCTTCTTATGCCGCAGGAGCATCATCTTTGTGACAGCCGCATTAGACGATGTGGTCAGCTTTTGCGTGGGCGATATGAGACATTTTGGTCAGCTGCATTTAGACCTAGTGGTATTCAGGGAGGGGTATGTATGGCTATTGCGAACTCTTCGCACCAAGCCATTATGGACAGACGTATTATTGTGCCTGGCAGGGCTCAGTGGATTACTACGCAGGTTCAGGGCTGCCTATTGGGCTTCCTGAACATCTATGCGCCCAATGTGGCAAGTGCACGTGCAGAGTTTTGGTGTCACATTGTAGAGTCTCTGCCGCATGTAGAGCAATGGTGCATTGGGCGTGACTTCTACATGCTAGAGGATCCCTCTAACACGATTGGAGGTGGCCATGCTACTGTGCACGAAGTTGAGTTGGCATCTTGGGAGAGGCTATGTATGGCTTTGAGGGTTTCAGATGTTTGGTAGCACTCTGGCTTTGTGAGGCCCCCAGACAGCTTGGCCTTCTCTCGCTCAGACTGTAGAGTAGGAGGAGTGAATTTTCCGGATAGATTGCTTCTATGCGAGTGCCCACATCTGTGACATGGGTCGGTCAGTTTGCATTTTGACTGCAACATCTTTTTCGGACCATGCACCAGTGATCCTCATTGTGACAAATAGACAGAGAATGGGTAGCACGATGCTACGCATCCCAGAGGATATGCGTGCAATTTCTACTGACTTTTATCGAGACCTATTGTCAACAGAGCCTCAGTCAGAGCGTCAGGATGCATGCAAAGAGCAGTTTTGGGCACAGATGCCTCGTCTTGTGACTGAGGAGATGTAGAAGAGCTCCATGCGGCCCTCAGAGCCGTTTCCGAGGTAATTGTCCCGGTGAGGATGGTTTGACTCCCAGTTTTTTCTTGAAGTACTCGGACTTGCTTGGCTCAACCCGTGGCAGCGCTTTTCAGTACATCTTGCATAGAGGAGAGATGAATGATAGCATGAGTGAGTACTTGATCTACCTCATTCCGTGGCTCCTTGGATGAGATTCGACCGTGGTGGCCCATCACCATCCTCCACTCAGCCTACAAAATGCTAGCCAAGGCTCTGAGTTTGAGGAGTCAGCCACTTCTAGAGAGCATCATACATGGGACCCACACAAGTTTTGTCAAGGAGCACAATATCCTTGACAACATCTTCACTTTTTGGGAGGCGTCTGCCCTCGCGCGACTCTGGGGTGAGGATTTGGTGACAATTCTTCTCGATTTTGAGAAGGCCTACGAAGATACACCTAGCACAACAGAGCAAAGCCCTTCTTGGGAAGTTTGTTGTCAGAGGACTGCTTCCAGGGGAGGAGCCCTGGAAGGAGTTTTTGCTTCAACGGCTTAGAGCTCGAGTGCCTTAGGCAGGAGGCCCTTGGAGACCTTCTATCAGATCGATCTTTACAAAGATGTGTAGAGTTGGTCTGAGCAGGAGACTGGAGGATCGTTTTGTTGTGAGCCTGCTTCGCTATTGGGAGCGACAGCGGAGGCCTGGAAAAGCACCAGCCCATCTGCACGGAAGAGCGCTTGAGACAACCCCTTGTTTGGAACCCCGTGGTCGGCACTCAGAGAGGCCACTTGGTTGGTAGCAGGCCTCATGTTTCTTGAGGTCCCATGGCAGAGGGTCTAGCACGCACTCTAGGTGACTGGCTTTAGTTCTCAGTTTCGCCAGAGGAGTTACAGAGCATCCAGCTACAGCGCATGAGAGGGGTGCAAAGCATGTGTCGGGCATCACAGAGGCAATACCAATTGAGTGGATCACACCTCTAGAGACAACAGCTCCCAGATGGATGGGGACCTTCACGCGACTAGAGGTCCTCATCGCAGTTCGAGCTTGCTCAGAGACTGTACCCTCCATGTTCTTTGAGATACAAGGAGAGGGTCGACTACACAGTCTCAGTAGAGGCTCCATAGGTTGCAAAATGTTGTTTTCAAAGGATCTGAGTAGTGGGCATCTATCTGCAAGAGAACTTGTGTCATCGATCCTGACCCAATAGCTCTTGAGATGGCCATTGGAGGCTTTGGGCTTGGCAGAGCTGTCCACTGGCATGAGTACAGTGGGATCTTGGAGAGTGGTTCTGGAGGGACCCTTTCACCTCAGCTGACCATCCAGGGGCCCCTTTTTTCCAGTACATTGTTCGACTGGGACGTCACATACTAGCAGCACGGAGAGAGGCTTGTCCTGCTGCAGCACTTCATTGGCGAGAGGAGGGTTCTTGTCAGCCTTTTGGGCGAGGTTGTGGGACGCCAGACAACCGCGGCGAGTCACTTTGTTCCAGTGGCTCGTTGCACATAGAGCTACAGCAGTGGGGAGCTGGCTAGTACATAGTGGCCTTTCGGTAGCATGCGCAACTTGTGACCATCCTTTGAAGAGTCAGCGTCACTGTCTGTGGGACTACCCATGGCACAACAGGTTTGGCTTCGGAATCTTTGGCGTAGATGGGGAAGGGTCGAAAAAACCTCCTAGTGAGGAAAACTCTTCTTCGCCACTCCCATGCTCACTACCTCCATGCAAAGGATCCATTCCGCTTCCGGTAATGACCATCCTCTGAAGTCTTGGGTTCTTGTGGGTTCTTGTGGTCTTGGGTACTTAAGTTCACGAGGAACTTGGGTTCTTGGGGGTCTTGCGTCTTGGGGGTCTTGAGGTTCTTGCGGTTCTTCTTTCACTTGCAATCTGTGTTAGAGAAGGATCTTCTCTTCACCCGAGTTCTGCTCTTTTCTGCGGGCGCACCCCTTGGCGGCCTTGCGCTCACACCAAGGTTGCTTTCTCCCACCTCACGTCGATTGGCCGGCCGCTAAGTGCACGGTCCGCTCTCAATGAGTGAAAAGAGGCACAAGGGGGGCAGGACAAGCCCTTCTTTCTTGGGATTCCTGTCACTCTTCAAAACACGATTAGGAATCGACACGCCCAAGAGGTCTTGGGTTACGTGCGACCAATTTTATGTGGTTCTTGTCGTTCTTTCCTTGAGTGATACAGAACACTGTTGTCACGTGACACATCCAACCCTATGTGTCCGTGGACAAGCTACAACATGACCAGGGTTCAGTTAGTTAAATCAGTCTAGAATAGGAGGTGATCTGGCATTTTTGTGAGTCTGTTCGCAGTCCGTGCATGACCAGTCACTTAGATTAGATGCATATTCTCCGGTTGCATACAGCATGATCATAAGCATTCCCATCAGAATCTATCAGGGAAAATTTTCGAGTGCATTAAACCTATATTCCTTATTTTTGATATTTTTTACTTATTTATTAAGTGACTTTTGTTGGGAACTGGGGTAGGGCAATTTTGCTAAGATAATATATAAGCAACCTAGGGCTAGCACTATCTGGCAAAAGAAGAAGGAGAGCATCAGGCACTCAAGTGCAACAGGCCTCTGCAGACCCTTCTCAACAAGACGATCCCCCCTCCCCCCCCCCCCCCCCCCCAAAAACCAACCTGGCGTTTTTGGAGCCCAGAAGGCCAACGTTTTTCAGCACTGCCATCAGCGTTTTCAGCCTTGCATAGGCGCTTTCCAACCAGCAGATTCAGCGAGAAGCAAGGCCCTGTAGATAGCGTTTTCCAACCATTGGTACAACGTTACAACAGCCAACCTATCCAGCGTTTTGAAAGCACCAGAAGGCAGCATTTTTTGCAACATTACCTCAGTCATTCGGACATTTGAAGGACGATTGGCGCGGTCTCAAGCAAAATGGCATGCCAGTTATCTCGTTCTCTAATCGTGTTTTGCAGCTCGGCACTCAATTACACAAATCGGATGCGGAGCATAAGGAGGCATTCCTTTATGGATTGGACGAGTATATCAAGCATGATGTCAAGGTGCTCGATCCAATCGATCTCAACAAGGCCGTAGCGATTGCTCTCCCACAAGAGATGAAGCACAAGAAGGGAAAGCCTAAGAAAAACAAGACTTCGACAAGTACCTCTCAAACCTCTCAGAACACTCAGAATGGTAAGAACGGTAACTCTTCTAACCAATCTTCCAATAGTCTCTCTGAAAAGAACTCTCAAAGTGAACCTAAGGGTAAAGCTAACACAATTGCTAAACCTAAGCTCACTCCAAAGGAAAAGGTAGAACAAAGAATTCTAGGAGGATATATCACGGCGGAAGAGCAAAGCACTTACTCTAAGGAAGGTCGTTGTTTTCATTGTCACATTAAGGGTCACATAAAAAGAACATGTCCTAAGCTTGAATCGAATGAATCTAAAGAATCCACAAAACCCACCTCCTCTGTCAATGCAACAAATGACAACACGAGTGTGCTCCGAGTTTCTCCTGACCCTCCCATTGATGAGTCTCTCATTAAATGTTATGGTCATATGACGAGGTAGCGTTTTGTCATATTGTTTGACCCAGGCAGTATGCATGATGTGACTTGTTGAGAGAGGCCGCCTAGAGGTTAGTCAAAAATCTCCTCTTGATGTCTTTGGCTTCGCTCCCGGTATGGATTCTCTCATCACGAAAGAGTGCCTTGATGTGTTGTTTACAGTTCAACAAGTTGCTTTTCGTAGAAAAGTTTTAGTCTCTTCTCTCATGATGTGATATGATTTTGGGCATTCGATGGTTTCGTGAGCATAACCCTCTCGTTGATTGGGCGGAAAATACGTTCACTTTCAATGCCAAAAGTGACTCTCCCATTGTCATTCGTGGAGAGCAAGTTGTTCATTCTCCATCTCTCATTTCTAATGTGTAGGCGAAGATTAAACGGAAAGGAGACTCTCGGTCTCGTCTTCTCCAAAGCATGATACACAAGATTTGCATGATTATAAGCATGATGAATTGAATGATAATGATACGCATGATGATTTGGATGACAATGACAAGCATGATGATTTGCATGATCAAGATGTGATTACTCACAAGCATGATGATTTGTATGATCAAGACGTGATTGTTCACAAGGATGATGGTTTAGTTGATGCTTTTTCTAGCGAAGCTAACCTCGTTGCAGATTCGATCGATCACGAGTCGAGGTCCACAGAACCCCCACAGGAAGATTCGATCAACCACGAAGAACCGATCTTGGCTCTCGAGCCTAGGTCCAAAGAACCCTCAAAGGAAGTATTATGTGTTCGCATGATTAGTCAGCACGCACTATACGAGTGTTTCATTTGTGATCGTTTCCAGTATTTTGGTCAACGTCTCTATGTGATCCATTTTCCTAGGCATGAAATATTGTACGTTGAGCACGGATGTATGCGAGAAGATCCTTCTCTAACACACATTGCAAGCGAAAGAAGAACCCAAGAACCCAAGACCCACAAGAACCCAAGCTCCTCGTGAACTTAAGAACCAAAGATCACAGTGCATAGTCATCACCCAAAGCGGAATGGATACTTTGCATGGAGGTGGTGAGCATGGGAGTGGTGAAGAAGAGTTTTCCCCACCAAGAGATTTTCCCGACCCTCCCCCTTCCCCATCTAGGCCATGGATTGTACCAAATCCTATGGAGGCGATGGTCAAGTCGATGATAGAGATGATGACATAACAACAAGAAACGACTCGCGTGGCGATGGCACAACTAGAAAGAAAAGTAGAAAGACAAGAAGCCTTGGAGCGTGAACGCCAACTCAGACAAGACACCTTTGAGCGTGAGCGTGAGCATGCGCGCTTTGGCGGCTGAAGAATGACAAGCAGAGCGTGCGGCACAGAGTGAACAACGCATGCAAGAGTTTCTACGACATGTTCTCGCCTCGAAGTCCGAGCCAGCTAAAGATGTTGGTAGTTCATCAAGTGGCGCAAGCCGAGATTCGGACTCCAGCAACCCAGTCACAAAGAAGATCAAGTTTAGTAAGTATGATGGTAAGATGAATGCTACGGTTATTCATTCTTGGTTGCATCAATTTAATGCTTATTTTGCGACAACTAAGAAGACAGGAAATAGCAAGGTTTTGACGGCAGCTATGTATCTTGCTGGTTGATGTCATCAATTGGTACCACGCATGGCAAGAGGCACAGTTAGCCGCGCACCTAGAGGAAGCCGACGAATTCACGCCCCTTTCCTTCAATTGGGCCGATTTCCAAGACAAGCTCAAGGCGCGGTTTATGCCATCTCAGTACCTCGCACGATTGAAGGACGATTGGCGCGGTCTCAAGCAAAATGGTATGCTAGTTATGTCTTTCTCTAATCGTGTTTTGCAACTCGGCACTCAATTACACAAATCGGATGCGAAACGCAAGGAGGCATTTCTTTATGGGTTGGACGAGTATATCAAGTATGATGTCAAGGTGCTCGATCCAATCGATCTCAACAAGGCGGTAGTGATTGCTCTCGCACAAGAGATGAAGCACAAGAAGGGAAAGCCTAAAGAAAACAAGACTTCGACAAGTACCTCTTAGACCTCTCAAAACGGTAAGAACGGTAAGAATGGTAACTCTTCTAACCAATCTTCCAATAGCTTCTCAGAAAAGAACTCTCAAAGTGAACCTAAGGGTAAAGCTAACACAATTGCTAAACCTAAGCTCACTCCAGATGAAAAGGTAGCACAAGGAATTCTAGGAGGATACATCACGGCGGAAGAGCAAAGCACTTACTCTAAGGAAGGTCGTTGTTTTCATTGTCACATTAAGGGTCACATAAAAAGAACATGTCCTAAGCTTGAATCGAATGAAGCTAAAGAATCC
This sequence comes from Adiantum capillus-veneris, assembly GCF_014529385.1. Classification (NCBI taxonomy): domain Eukaryota; kingdom Viridiplantae; phylum Streptophyta; class Polypodiopsida; order Polypodiales; family Pteridaceae; genus Adiantum; species Adiantum capillus-veneris. Next base: position 155,805,012 of record NC_140931.1, read on the forward strand.
ACAGAACCCACCTCCTTTGTCAATGCAATAAATGACAACACGAGTGTGTCCCAAGTTTCTCCTGACCCTCCCATTGATGAATCTCTCATTAAATGTTATGGTCATATGACAGGGCAGCGTTTTGTTATATTGTTTGACCCAGGCAGTATGCATGATGTGATTAGTCCCTCTCTTGTTGAGAGAGGCCGCCTAGAGGTTAGTCAGAAATCTCCTCTTGAGGTCTCTTGCTTCGCTCCCGGTATGGATTCTCTCATCACGATAGAGTGCCTTGATGTGTTGTTTACAGTTCAACAAGCTGCTTTCTGTAGAAAATTTTTAGTCTCTCCTCTCTCAAGATGTGATATGATTTTGGGCATTCGATGGTTTCGTGAGCATATGTCACAAAAATACGGAAGCGTAAACTGACTTTTAATTGTACTTCAAATACTCAAGAGAATTAGAGAGAGAGAGAGAGAGAAAGCTTGACACTTCATTGGGGACCACAAGATGGGCTGGTCCCCCCCATAAAGAGATTATCTTTATTACTAAGGGAGAATCTTTACAAGCACAAGAACGGGGCAATAGCCCGTCCTCTATTCTTTCTTTTTTGATTCTGACTGAGAGAGTGCGAAAGCTACTCTCTGAATACTGAAAGGATTTTCGCTCTACTATGAGATTTTGGGAAGCTCTCGAAAACAAGAGTCTATCTTCCACAAAACTCAACGGAAGCTCTCGAAAATGAGAGTCTCCCTTCAGCTAACTGAGTCCCTTTATGCATAATCATTCCTGCAACAAAAACAAGGAAGAAACTCGCAAAATGCACGCACACATGCTTGCTGTCATTTTCTGCACATAACCTGAAAATGTGACCTGAGCACCTTCCAAAGCCGAAATAGAGACCTTTTTCCGCGATGGAATTGCACGAAACTTTGTGTACGCGTAGTGTAGGTAGAGAAGAACTAGATTCTATATGTATTTTGCTGAAATTCACCCTACAGGAGGTGATTAAGGGCTGAAAACAGAAAATTTATAGCCACCACACTCCACGAAGAGAGTGCCTGCTGCAACTTCTCACGACGAAACTTCACCAAAAGCTGGCTATGGCTATGAGAACCCTTGTTCTAGACAATGGGAGCACGAGGCCACCACATATGTCGCAAAGGGCTGCTCTCAAGCTTCCATGGAGGGCTCCAATGCGTAAAGCATACTCACAATAGGGGGGGGTAGGAGCACTGCCAACACTGAAAATGGGGGAAGGGGGGGCTCCTAAATAGCCATCAGGGAGAGGGGGCGCTACGAAGAGAGAGAGGGTGAGAGTGAGAGTGAGAGAGAGAGTTTGCATTGGTAAGTGTGCCACTTGGCACACTTACTTAATAACTTAAAAACCCTTCAACTTTCACTTTTAAAAGTTCACAAACTATTAATGAAATGTGCAAATTGAACCACAACTGCACACATAGATGCAATCCAATGAAACTGTTACCTGCTCCCCAGCGCAATGCCGTACCAGCACTGCTCTGGCATTACCTCTTCGCACTCGTCCGGTCATTTGGTCCGGCATAAACAATTTAAAAATACTTTAACTTATCCTAAGGCCATAAAATAATTCAGGCCTGAGGGTTATTATTCTAAGGACCCCATCTCATTCTTGTGCTTGCACTAGCGCGCGTAATGTTCTGAGCCTGAAATCTGAGGCTACTATCTACCCCTTCATTAAAGACCCGATTTCCCAATCACTAGGGCTTCAGGGTATTTTCTGCTAGGGTCTCCCTGAGGTGCACTGGCCCAAACTTGGGCGCACCTGAGGCCCCAGAACTGCTAAATCTATTCTGATGTGTACACAACTAATTAGATAATTCTTTTCTCATAAATACATTAATTATTTACAAAGTCTAACATAGTTATGGCATAACCATCTCATTGATTGGGCGGAAAATACGTTCACTTTCAGTGCCAAAAGTGACTCTCCCATTGTCATTCGTGGAAAGCAAGTTGTTCACTCTCCATCTCTCATTTCTAATGTGCAGGCGAAGATTGAACAGATTCAGGAAAAGGAGACTCTCTCGGTCTCGTCTTCTCCAAAGCATGATGCACAGGATTTGCATGATGATAAGCATGATGAATTGAATGATAATGATACGCATGATGATTTGGAGGACAATGACAAGCATGATGATTTGCATGATCAAGATGTGATTACTCACAAGCATGATGATTTGTATGATCAAGACGTGATTGTTCACAAGGATGATGGTTTAGTTGATGCTTTTTCTAGCAAAGCTAACCTCGTCGCCGATTCGATCGATCACGAAGAATCGATCTTGGCTCTCGAGTCGAGGTCCACAGAACCCCCACAAGAAGATTCGATCAACCACAAAGAACCGATCTTTGACTCTCGAGCTTAGGTCCAAAGAACCCTCACAGGAAGTATTATGTTCGCATGATTAGTCAGCACGCACTATACGAGTGTTTCATTCGTGATCGTTTCCTGTATTTTAGTCAGCGTCTTTATGTGATCCCTTTTCCTAGGCATGACATATTGTACGTTGAGCACGGATATATGCGGATTATTCATGAAAAGCTGAAAAGTAAGTATTCAAAAAAGTCACATTCCATGTCTCTTCCTTGGCACGACACAGTCGTAGAAAGAGCACAAGAAAGTATGAGCACCAAGCATGGTTATTTTCATTGCGTTTTGTCACAGTGGACTGATTTAGATCACCACGACAAGATTCGATCTCATTGTTTACGTGTGTGGTTTGGCACTCCGTCTCTTTGTTCATCTACATTGCATGCACAGTCTTTAGGAAGACAAGATTTTTTCCAGTCACTTTACATGGAATAGGTATGTTCATGTTTTTCGTGTTGGAAGTAGTTTCAGGAATTTTCAGCCATGGAGATTCTTGAAGAAGGAAGAAGCATGACTCTAGACGAAGTTGAAGCATCGAAGGAGCCACAGAAGACTTTGTGTCGCTTTCGGCGCGGCCCAAAGAAGCAAGCGTTGCAGACCCTTATGAAGTTCAAGTATCGCACGACCCACACATCAGAGTGGGCCGGCGAAGAGTCCTTTCCAAAATTCCAGGCCCTATTGGCGATCTCCTTCGACGCCATACAGTTCGGTACTATACCTCACTTTGAAAAGGAGGGGATGTCATGTGACACATCCAACCCTATGTGTCCGTGGACAAGCTACAGCATGACCAAGGTCCAGTCAGTCAAGCCAGTCTAGAATAGGAAGTCATCTGGCACTTTTGTGAGTCTGTTCGCAGACCGTGCATGACGGTCACTTAGATTGGATGCATATCCTCCGGTTGCACACAGCATGATCATAAGCATTCCCATTAGAATCCATCAGGGGAATCTTCCAGTGCATTAAACCTATTTTTCCTATTTTTGACATTTTTCACTTATTTATTAAGTGATAGGTAGGGCAATTTTGCTAAGATAATATATAAGCAACCTAGGGCTAGCACTATCTGGCAGAAGAAGAAGGAGAGCATCAGGCACTAAAGTGCAACAGGCCTCTGGAGACCCTTCTCAGCAAGACGATCCCCCCCCCCCCAACCTGGCGTCTTTGGAGCCCAGAAGGCTAGCGTTTTTCAGCACTGCCATCAACTTTTTCAACCTTGCATAGGCGCTTTCCAACCAGCAGATTCAGCGAGAAGCAAGGCCCTGCCGAAAGCGTTTCCCAACCATTGGTACAACGTTACAATAGCCAGCCTATCCAGCATTTTGAAAGCACCAGAAGGCAGCGTTTTCTGCAGCATTACCTCAGCCATAGACAACGTTTTTCCTGGCGGTTTAACCCACAGCAGCCAGTGTTTTTGATCCCAGCCAATCAGCGTTTTTGCACTACTCAACCAGCGCTTAGAAGAGCAGCAAGGACAACGTTTTTGCAATAGCAGATCAGCCTTCGGCTTTGACAATTGCAGATTCGCAGCACTCGGTTTTTAGATTTAGTCTCCTCCTCGTCTTCCACACCGTCGGCCTCGACGTAGCCATTAGACTCGCATCAGCATCATTGTATCAAATTGTGCAATCAATAGTAGACCGCTCTTGCCATCAAGAGTGGGGCCCTTGGAGGAGGTTTTACAACGTCTCTGGTGTCGTATTCTCTTCTCTCTTTATCTCTCAGTCTCATGCACCTTCATTCACAGTGTCCATTCACTTTGTTTATGTCCCATTGCACTCTCTCACTAAAGGCACGGAAGGCTCTCCCTTCCATAAGTAAAAGGAACCTTGAGCACAGTTCGGAGCACTCATCTTGAGCAAAGTTCAACATTCATTCCTTGCACCTTACAATTGCCAAAGCTCCGATACCAATGTAAGGTGCAGCGGAAGTGAATGTTGAACTTTGCTCAAGATGAGTGCTCCGAACTGTGCTCAAGGTTCCTTTTACTTATGGAAGGGAGAACGCTAGAGAAACTTGGGGTCCTGCTGAAAAGTTGCCTGTGAGCAAGGTGCTCCTGCTGCCTCTTCTGCCAGAAGGTGCTAGCGCTGGGTTTTCTTATATACAAGCTTATCAAATTTGCCCTACCTAGTTCCCAACAAAAGTCACTTAAAAATAATGAGTGAAAATTGGCTAGAATAGGAAAAATAGGTCTATGCATTGTAAAAATGCTCTTGATGGGTTCTCATGGAAATCTGATGGTAATGTTGATGATCATGCTGTGTGCAACCAGAGGATATGCATCTAATCTAAGTATCTAGACATGCACGGTCTGCGAACAGACCCACAAAAGTGCCAGATCGCTTCCTAAGCTAGACTGACTTGACTGAACTGAACCCTTGTCATGCTGTAGCTTGTCCACGGACACATAGGGTTGGATGTGTCACGTGTCACAACAAAAACTAGTATTTATGTCTCAACAAAAGTACATAAAAAATTACTTGACAAATTCAATATAGCTGATGCTAAGCCTTTGAGCGTACCATTGCAATTCGTGGTAAAGTTGAGTGCAAGTGATTGCCCAAAAAATGATGATGCAACCAATGCTATGAGGGGATTACCTTATGCTTCAGCTTGCAACTCTCTATGGTTGCCACTAGACCTGACATTGCTTATTCAAAGGGAGTAGTGAGCAAGTTTATATCTAATCTTGGCAAATTATATTGGGATGTTGTAAAGTCCATAATGAGGTACTTCAAAGGGATCAAAAGTAAATGCTTGTGTTATGGAAAAGGTCCATTAAAACTGCAAGGATATTGTGATTCTCACATGGCACGTGATGTTGATACCCGCAAGTCAACTAGTGGGTACATTTACACACTAGTAGATGGTGCTATTTCAATGTGCTCTAGACTTCAAAATAGTTGCACTTTCTACTACCGAAGCTGAATATATTTCAGTCACTTAAGCTTCCAAAGAAGCCATATGGTTAGCCCGCCTAGTCGGTGAGCTTGGATAGCCTGATGACACGCCTGTCCTTGTTTATGATAGCCAGAGTGCAATCTGTTTAGCAAAAATGCCATGTCTCATGCGCGTACTAAACATATTGATGTGCGGTAACCACTTTATCAGATGCTTGATGATAACTTGGTCTCATTGATCAAAAGCAATACATATAAAAACCCTGCAGATGCTCTAACCAAAAGTGCACACATGAGCATTGCCTATAGATGGTGGGAGTTACATGGCTTAAACGCGACTCTCTGAGCCTTTTAAGTGGAAGGTTGTTGGGATAAATGTTGAAACATCACCTCCGGAGCGTCTCCACCATGTAGCTCTGATCAAGAGCTTCACAAATATATTTTCTGTATATTTTTAGCCCACCGTTTTGGGCCTGTACATGCATTATACTTCATTTATTTTCTGTATAAGATCGAGAGCTTCACGAATATATTTTCTTTATATTTTTAGCCCATCATTTTGGGCATGTACGTGCATTATACTTCATTTATTGGCCTTTGGGCCACTTCGACTATTTTTAAAGATTCTACATTGTCGGCCAAATGGCCCATTTCAATAAAAAGGGTCCCAAAACCTCATCACTTGAGTTTTTGAGGACTTCAACAAATCGTAGCTCTCTCTTGTAGCTTGCGCAATAGACTCCATACTCCTCTCTTTGTCTCTCAGCACTCGACCTATGCGCTCACCTACCGCCACCCAAACTCACCCAACCCGGGTTCGCAAACCTCCTCTTTCAGCAAAATGCCCGCGTTTCCCCACATTTAGTGTCACCTGGGCTAGAAACGAATAAATTCCATTTCTAGCAAAGGGGATGGCGTTTCTTGCAACACAGCTTTAAGACCTCCCCAAAAGTGAAGACTTAAAATCTAGCTTAACCCTTCAAACCAAAAAATAGATATGCACAACATCAATTTCCCATTCAATGAAGAACCATTTGCAACATATGGACCCTCCAGAATGACCCCAAATATTGTATGTCAATAAAGTAAGCAGTTGAAATGATTCATAGAAGGACAGAACATGATGCATGACAATGGTAATCTTGCAAATAAAGCTATAAAATCTTACTGCTGCTCGCAACCCAGCTGCTGTTGTCCCGGCACCTCCGTGATGAACCTGGTAGAAAATCCAAAAAAAGTGTACCCTTTACAACTTAAGACGCCCATTAAAGCAATGGAAAAATTAAAAACTATTAAACAATTATATTGAGAGAAAAGAAAAGGCAACATAGCCTTTTAACAAGTCTTAAATGTGTAGAAAAAAAATGAAAAACGGACGTAAAAGGGTTCTCTCTTCTATAAAACCAAAAACTCTTAAACTAGAAAGTTAGGTTTCCACACTGATCTTCCAAACTCTACTTTGCAAGCAAAAAAAGGCAGCGATCTTCATGCAAGAGAGAGAAATGAAATGAAATGACATATTAACGTCTTCAAAAGGCCAAAATGACCTATGAGACCAATTCGTTACAAACTGGTGAATCTGATACCATGTCAGAGAGAGAGAGAGAGAGAGAGAGAGAGAGAGAGAGAGAGAGAGAGAGAGAGAGAGAGAGATGCCTAAATTGCTGATGTTTACAGACAGAGTACCTCCGCTACATATACATTTCATTGTATGCCTCCCAGTGGCAGTGTATAAAAGAGCTCTCCTGGAAGCAATTCCCCTCTCTTGCCAAGGCGGTCATCATCACAAATGAGGCTTTGACTCCTTTCATAGGTGACAAGCCACACACGCCGTGTTCACACACTGATGTTCCCCCAAACACTAGATACCCATTGCACTGGTGTCCTAGATTAGGTCCCCTCTCCCATGGTATGGACATAACAAAAATTTCCTCCCAGATATACTAAGATCTATCCATCTCCATTTGCAAGCTGGTTAAGTAATAGGTGTGTCCCTACGTTGTTGTGCTCCTAAGGCGTGCCCATGAAATGTCTCACTGCTTCAGTTGTCTCTCTCTAGCTATTCATTGATTGGATGATGTGGGGGTGAGGGACACGATTACAATCAATTCGCTATTATCTGTGAGTGGCAGTGACTATGCTCCCCACATTAAAAAAAAGAACCCGTGCTTACCACAGCAGCACATTGAGGAAACAGCCAATCATGAGGACAGTTTTCCAGAAGGTAGATTGAATCAGATGGATCTTTCACTGCAGAGAAACACTCTTTTTGAGGTTAGTAATTTCCACAAGGGAAGATTTATGACAAGCCTTGTGGTCAATGTCAAAGAGTCCCACTAATTCCACAAATATGAACACAAGAGCATACATTAGAAAGAAATACAGCAAGAGATGACTTGGTTAAGGCATACAATAGACAAGGATGACAAGCTTTGCAAATACTTTCAAAAGCATCAGAAATCAATCCAGGTTGTAAAAATGAGTCATAGGTCAGTTTCGACCTATACATGACATTATTTTTCACTTGTAAAAAAGTTTGCAACTAGCGTGGAGTAAGCCACGTGACATGGATACCACTGTTTCAATAGGCAAACTGAAACTATAAGGTTAGCAGGACGTTCTGAGAGGGAGATGTAAGTGAAAACCTTCTCTATTGCAGTGACTTTTATCAGTCTGTAACCTCATAGTTACAGTAGTCGTGGGTAAAAAAGTGACCCTGTGCCACTAAGCCTGAAGTCCCAGTTAAACTTACATCCCCTTATGACCAGCTTATCTTGTGATAGGATGACTTTCAAAGGAAACATGTATTGCTCTTTAACAAATTAGCTGAAAGCACAAAAGTCAACTATGCACGATACTTACAGGCTCCAATGCCGCCCCAACCTTTGTCAATAATTCCTCGTTGACAAGTTTGTTTCAAAGCATCAACTATGATTTGTGTCATGCCTTCAGGATCTTCAACAGGCTGCAAAAACCAGCAATGTCCACAAGTATTACCACAAGCATATAAAAACAAACCATTCCCGTACAAATAGAACAGAGACATTACGAGTATTTTCGTACCAAGCTTCCAAACCCCACGTAGACAGGAGCAGGACCTGCTTTGAGCCAGCCCACAAGGGACTCCGGGGGCTTATAATCTTGAGACGTGTTTAGAAAACAGAATCCTACCACATCTATCAAGGATCCCCAATCTGCATGGAGCCATAATCGTCCGTATCATTCATCAACATCAATATGTAGGGGAGGCAACAGATAACACAGATGTCTGCTACCTCTCTGACAATCGTAAACAAACTCTGAGCACCTTTTGGCTTTGGAACCAGATGTGGGCTCCATATGTACCCTGTAGGCATCTTCGACATAGAGGGTTGAGATCCACTTAGATACGTGATAGGCCGAAGCTTCAACTTTTTTTTTCTGAAATCATTAATAATGTCCCGTATTCCCCACCAAATGAGAGAGTCCACAACTTGGTAAGATAGCTGCAATGAAGCAAAAAATAGGCTGTTTAGAATAGCATTAAGATAGAACTCATCATCACAATAGCATGACAATGCTTTCGAGAAGACCAACCCGATTGGCAGCAGAGTGATGTACTCGAGAAAGAGGATGAGGGAACTCACTAGTTGGTCTGGAAACACATAGCAATTATAAGTTTTCATAATATGCCCTAATTTACAGAAAACAGTATTAACCCTTTTCTTTTGCTATTATGAAAATTATAATTCTTACGTCCATGGCATGGTGAAAAAGATATGTAATGGAACCTTCAGGGCTTCAGCAACATGCGCATGTCCTACAAACATTCAAAGCACAATTATAAATAAGGAAATTTTAATTTTAATTTTTTTAAGATGAAGAAATTGAACGAAGGACTTTTACCCGAACTTCATAGACGCATCCGCAAGATACTTTGCAACGGAAGGAGGAGTTAGCAATACAAGTTGAAAGTGTACACCTCAATGTACATAGAATCTAATCCCCGTAGCAGGGTGGGAACCATTGAACATAAAAACAACGAATTTTTGTTACCTCTCCTCGGAGAATACGTTGTTATCTGGAGAAAGTTTTGGAGTGCAGGAATTCAATCTAACTCGTGAGATTTTGAACAGGCGGCCCTCAAACTTTAAGTGAGAGGGCAAATCTTTGATCAAAGTTACATCTTTGAGGAAATTATTAAGCGCGTTTTCTTTTTCGCACAAAGTATGCATATGTCTAACCAGGACGATTGCTCTCGAGTGCTTATGAGAGCAGGATCAATTTAGAACAATCTTCAAGTTAGGATAATCACTCTCGAGTGCTTATGAGAGTAGGATCAAGTTAGAACATTGTTCTATGAGATGAACTGATTTGCTAAACCATCCGGAAGGTCACTAATTGATATGGTATCTGGTAGTTCCTCATAGATTACCTGCTATTATGGGAGGACATTATGACAAAATCATTTCGGGAAGATATGGTCGTGCTTTTTGCACAAGTGAATGAACACCCTCTTTATGAGGGAAGGAGCAAGAGACGGCTATGGCCCATGCTCACGGAATTCCATATTTGAAATCCCAGTTTATCTGATGAGCGGGTTTGCTCTGAAACCAAGTTAAGGGATCATCTGGTTGAGCGTGTTCACTCTAAGAATCTTCAAAAGGGAAGGAATTTTTCGAACTCACAAAAGCTATAACACAGCATGAGTATCATGTACACTTTCGAGTACATGGATAACACATGAAGATGTAGACCTTGTTGTCAAGGTGAGTCAACTACCAATCGATTTTTTTCTGCTAACCAGAATGAGATGAGCCAACTTCCTTTTCAGGAAGTGGAATGGCATTTGAGATACCTCTTTTGAGCACTCTTCTGCGTTGTGATATTTAGACATGAGAATCTCTATGAGAGATGTGTTCGGTTGCTAGCCATAGCCACTTTCTCTAGAAGTTTTGTCGCAAAAAGTTGCAACATACACTCTCTTTCTCGAGTCTAGTGGCTGTAAATCCTTTGTTTTCAGCCCCTAAACACCTCTATTAGCGTGAATTTCAGCAGAGCATTCATAGAATCTCATCCTTCTCAGCCTACCCTACGTATACACAAAGTTTGGTGCAATTCCATTGTGAAAAAGGCCTCCGTTTCGGCATTGGAACGTGCACATGTAATAATTCAGGTTATGTGCAGAAAATTACAGCAAGCATGTGTGTGCGCGCTTTGCGTGTTTCTTCCTTGTGTTTATTGCAAGAAAGACTAGGTACAAAGGTGACCAATGAGCGGAAGATAGACTCTCTTCATAGAGATCTTCCGAGGAGGTTTGTGGAAGATAGACTCTCATTTTAGAGAGCTTCCCAAATCTCACAAAAGAGGGGGAAAATCCTCTTAGCAGTTAGAGAGTAGTTCTCTCACTCTCTCAATCAGAAGCAGCAAAAGAACAAAGAAAGAATAGAGGACAACGAGCGTTATCCCCGTTCCTGTGCTCGTAAAGATTCTCCTTTAGAAATAAAGATATTCTCTTTAGGGGGGGGACCAACCCATCCTACTGGTCCCCAATGATGTGTCAAGCTCTTCTCTCTCATTTCAATTCTCTCAAGTTTCTAAATTGTATCTAAAAGTTAGGTTACGCTTCCATTTTTTGTGACAAGAATACCATGCTACTTCCATAGGTGCATACTTCGTAGATGCATTTACATAACATAAAGGCATAAAGCTATTCCACGTTTGTACGATACACATATGTAGGTTTATTCGCGAATAAGATTTCCCATTCACATCTCTGTGGTAGACAAAGCTCTGTCTGCGCAGAAGATTTTCCGAGTTACCTCGATATGGCATAGTTACAGGAATGGCCATTTTCAAGTCTCCGTTCCTTGTTTCCAATCTTGCTTCCCATTCGAAATCCCCGTTCCGTGTTTTAGATGTGAGTATTCAAAACAAGGAATGGCATTTCATACCAGTTGCACTTCCTTGTTCCCCATTCCGATTTCCCATTCCGGGTAACTAAACTATACGGTAATCAGACCATAGTTACCCAGAACGCGGAACGGGAACGGCGACGGGATCCCCGCGGAACGGGGGAACGGCTAGGGGTTCGGAACGCGAACGGCGCGGAACGGGAGGTATAAAAAACACCCAAATAGTGCATTTTTTAGCTTCTTGTGTTTAAATACAAGGAGTATTAGAGTGCTTTGACTCTAATACTCACAAAAAACTCGTTTTGAAGACCATTCAATCTTGCTATGACTAGATGATGTGTGAGAGAGAGAGAGAGAGAGAGAGAGAGAGAGAGAGAGAGAGAGGGAGAGGGAGAGATTTGAGAGAGTGGGAGGGAGAGGAAGAGAGCTTGAAGGCTTAAAGCCTTGAGCCTTGAGAGAGTGAGTCTTGAGAGGGAGAGATCTTGAGAGTGTGAGAGGGAGAGAGCTTGAGCCTTGAGGATTAGCTTGTGGAGAGAAAGGGGGAGGGGGGTGCATTTTATGAGTCCTTGAGGCCTTGCACACTTCAAAAAGAAGCCCAAACATTTACTTCAATTTTTTCAATTTTTGCCAAATTTGTTTGTAGCCGTTGGCCGTTCCAGGGGCATTCCGCAACGTTTTGGGGGCGTTCGGAACGTTCCGGAACAGCCGTTCCGGTTTGCACTGGCCACCCGGAACGTCAAACGTTTTGGGACGTTTCGGAACGTTCGGGAAGGGAACTGCCCCCCCGGAACGTTGGAACGGGGGCTAGGGGGCGTTCCCCGGTAACTATGACTCAGACACAAGTCTCTTTGTATAGAAGATCTACGAACAACATCTAAATTAGATACAAACAAGTATCAAACAAGTTGATCCTTGTTTGATCCAAACAAGGATCAAACACGTTCAAACAAGATCAGATTAGTTGATATTGTGCTAATTTTTTCTATCTTTTGTGGTGTGTATGCCCTATCAACTACCTCGTTTTTGTGCTAATTTTTTCAAGTTAATGTTTCTTTTAGCACTGGGTTGAGTCTGCCTGTGATCTACGGAGTCATGACAAAAACTCAGTACATTGAACTTTTGTGTTATGTGTGTGAGCGCGTAATGTGTGTTGTGTTTCGGGAACATATGTTAGTACCTAGTTCTACACCTAGTATTGGACACTGATGATGTTAGTGGGGATGTTGTGGTTTTTTTTTTTTCTCGAGAAAAAGATTCTTCCATTAGTTAATAAAACTGCCCATAGGGCTACAACCACCTCTACTAAAGAGGGCTATATCAACCACAAGGGGAGATTCTCTTAATGAAAAACAACATATGTACAATGAGGGCTAAAACAACATTCTCCACAACCAGTCTCCAAGATCCCACTGCACTCGTGCCAGAGGGCAGCTCTCCCAAGCCCAAAGCCTCCAATGGCCTGTCTCAAGAGCTGCTGAGTCACGATCTATGACACAAGTCCTCCCACAGATGCCCACTACTCGTATCCTCTAAAAACAACACTCTGCAACCTGTGGAGCCTCTAATGAGACTCTGTGTAGTCGACCCTCGCCCTGGATCTTGAAGAACATGGAGGGTACGGTCTTTGAGCAAGCGCGGACTGCAATGAGGACCTCTAGTCGCGTGAAGGTCCCCCATCCATCTGGGAACTACTGTCTCTAGAGGAGTGAGCCACCACAGAGTCGACCCTCGCCCTGGATCTTGAAGAACATGGAGGGTACGGTCTTTGAGCAAGCGCGGACTGCAATGAGGACCTCTAGTCGCGTGAAGGTCCCCCATCCATCTGGGAACTACTGTCTCTAGAGGAGTGAGCCACTCAGTTGGTAAAGCCTCTGTGATGTCTTGGCACATGCTCTCCACCCCTCTTATGCCCTGCAACTGGATGCTTTGTATCTCCTCTGGCAAACCTGAGAACTAAAGCCAGTCACCTAGAGTACGTGCTTGACCCTCTGCCATGGGACCCCAGGAAACATGGCCTACTATCAACCAAGTGGCCTCTCTGAATGCAAACCATGGGGTTCCACACAAGGGGCTATCTCAATCGCTTCTCTGTGCAAGTGGGCTAGTGCTGCTCTGGGCCACTCCGCAGCTGCTCCCAAGAGCAAAGCAAGCTCGCAACAAAACGATCCTACAGTCTCATGCTGAGACCAACTCTGCGCATCTCTGTAAAGATCCGCCTGATGGAAGGGCTCCAAGGGCCTCCTGCTTGAGGCATGCGAGCTCTACGTTGCTGAAGCAACAACTCCTTCCAGGGCTCCTCCCTTAAAAGCAGTCCTCTGACAACAAACTTCCCAAGAAGGGCTCTACTCTGCTCTGCTAGGTCTATGATCCCCAACCCCCCTTGAGAATGTGGTATAGTGATGACCTACCAGGCTACTTTGGCATGGGCTAGCTGAGTGTCACGCCCTGACCAAAGAAAGTTCCTGATCAACCTCTCTACCTAGCCGATGCAGAAGCTGGAAAAGATCCAACAAGATGTAATGTACCATATAGTCGCCAACAACACCTAGTTGGCCACTACAACTCTGCCTGCCAAAGAGAGTATTGCAGAACGCCAATGTAACAACTTCCTCTTGATGGACAGGAGGAGAGGAGCAATTTGCTACTCAAGAGACAAGCTAGGCCAACCTGGTAGCCCAAGTAGCGAACTGTAGTCCTAGGGGGAATCCATCTAAAACCCTAACGTGGCAACCAATCAGGCGTAGGAGCACTACCAACCTTGAAAGCCATTGTCTTCCTCCAGTTAGAGGTGTGGAGCGTTACTTATTTTGGCTGAGACTCAAGAAGGACGTGGACGATTTTGTACGCAGTTGCTTGGTATGCCAGAAGGTCAAGTTTGACGGGCATAAAGCAGAGGGATTACAACAGCCTTTACCCATTCCCACCCGTCCCTGGGAAAGTATTGCTATGCATTTCATTTTTGATCTCCCAAAGACACAGAGCGGGCAGGATGGAATTTGGACTGTCATCGACAGATTTAGCAAGCAAGCTCACTTTGTTCCAGTGAAGAAGACAGTCTGTAACAAACTTGGACACTCCAAGTCAAGAATCAACCGCGACAGAACCAAATAACCACTTCAAAAAAATTCACAGATCACAATAGATTTGCATTGGCGCGGAGGAGTTCCGTGCCTAGAGATATTGGCCCCAAAGACTAGCGCCCCTTTCGGTATTTCTTTTTATATTAATCAGATCAAAGTACAAGAGAGTGGCTAGGGTTTCACTCTCAGACTCTGCGTCCATATGCTCTGAGAAGTGAAGCCCTCTCCACATATTTAAAAGTACAAGGGATGCCCAAAAGCAGAGCCCCAAAAAGCTTCAAAAATCGAAAGCATCAGTTCTCTCTCTCTTAGAGAGTGTTTTTTTTAACAAAAAAAAGCAAGTTCTCTCTCTTCCCATGGCGTAGAGTCCAAATACTGCCGCCAAAAGCAACTGAAAAAGCTGCCGCAATTTCCGGGATTCCGTACTGCTCTACTGCTGCCACGTGGCACCCCGACAAAAAATAGGGTTTGCTGACAGAAATTAGGGTTTCTAGCAGATTTTAGGGTTTGTAGGGATTTTAGGTTTTCAGCCTGAAATTAGGGTTTCTCCATAGCCACGTCATTACTTTGTGACATACCCCCCTCTTGAAAGCATTGTAATCGACCGCGATTACGCCTACAAAACCGACAAAAGCCATAAACCGTCTTAGCAGACACTGACTGTTAGTACCTACGTACTAGGAACACACATCTAGCACATGTACAAAATCGACAGTCACATCACACGACATCACAGGACATCACCAAACGTCACAGGACATCACATGACATTCAACATTCATTCGGATCTTAGACCATGATTTATCGGCAATGTAGCTAGGTCCAATCGGGACCTCATCGATGTCCGATTGACTAACCCCTATTGCAACCATGTCTATTCGAGATCAATCGGACCAAAATGCTGCAGTCATTTCATCTATCAGTTCCTGCACTCACAAGAAGTCAAGAACAAATCAGTATCATTATCAAGAATTCCATTTCATAAAGTCACACAGCAGAGT
The DNA here is from genome assembly GCF_014529385.1 of Adiantum capillus-veneris. Taxonomy (NCBI): domain Eukaryota; kingdom Viridiplantae; phylum Streptophyta; class Polypodiopsida; order Polypodiales; family Pteridaceae; genus Adiantum; species Adiantum capillus-veneris. Next base: position 155,820,276 of record NC_140931.1, read on the forward strand.
ACTGTCAGCTCTCAGTATCCTTGAAGCTCAAAGAGACATCAGCGACTCCAGTATCTAAATCAAGGCATCTGTTGACAAAGGAGTGGAGTGACTCCCCTCTTGTGCATCCCACTGCAAGGATAATTCTTGAACTTAACCAAGAACCGCCTTCTGACTTTACCCTTATTCTTCGTATCCTTATGTGCCAAAATCTGTTCAAGAACAAGGATCTCCTCGTTTTCTTCCACTTCGGGTTGCTCATCAGGCTCCCTATCATCACGCACATCACCTTTAAAAGGTTTCAAGAGACTCACATGAAAAGCATTGTGAATCCTCCAAGTATCTGGTAGTTTCAAACGGAAGGAGACATCAATTATCTTTTCAGTAATCTGGAAAGGACCGTAGTATCGCATACTAAGCTTTGGAAAAAGCCTCTCCTTTCCCTTTTTCTTTCGTAGGCGTGCCTTCTCAAAATGTAAGAGCACCCAATCATCCTCCTTCAATTTCATGTCGCGACGATGGCGATCCACTACCTTTTTCTGTCGTTCTTGAGACTTCTGCAAAGTCTCGCGAACCTTGGCAAAAGCCGTATCCAGATCTCGCGTATATTCATCCGCTTCAAAGATCTTATCTTTCGTGCTCAGGAAGGGTGGAACCTTCCCAGCACCTTCAACAATCTCAAATAGAGCCTTCCCCATCGACGAGTGTATCGTGTTATTGTAGGCAAAGTCCACCAAAGGTAAATATCTTTCCCATTAAGTCTTCTCATCGGAGATATAAGACTTCAATAAATCTAGAACCAATGAATTGGCAATCTCGGATTGCTCGTCAGTCTGCGGGTGGAACGATGACGAGAACTGCAACCGCGTGCCAATGTTCTCCCAAATTGCCTTCCAAAACAAACTCGTAAATCTGGGGTCTCTGTCGGAGACAATCGTCTCAGGCATGCCATGTAATCTGAAAATTTGGGCCACAAACAGTCTCGCTAAGTAAAGCCGGCTTGACTGTTTTCTTCACTGGAATGAAATGAGCCTGTTTGCTAAATCTGCCAATAACAGTCCAGATACCATCATGACCACTCTGTGTTCTCGGGAGATCAAAAATGAAATCCATCGCTATACTTTCCCAGGGGCGGGTGGGTATGGGTAAAGGCTATAACAATCCCTGTGCCTTATGCCTGTCAAACTTGACCTATGCAAAGCAACTGCGTACAAACTCTTCCACATCCTTTTTGAGTCTCTGCCAAAAGAAGTATCTCTCTACCCCTTTCATGGTGGTAGCAATGCCGCGGTGACCCGTAAAAGGTGGAGAGTGACATTCAGTCATAACCTTTTCCCTCAACGACTGTGTAACGCACAACATAGTCTTTTTCATCAAGTAGCCTTCCCGAAGGGAGTATCCAGCTATTGTCTCCCCATCCCGTATCCGTGTGAAAATATTTGCAAAATCTGTATCTGTGGCATACTGATCGACCATATCCTCGAAGCTCGTATGATGTAGCGCGGAAATAGCCAGAACCAACGGTTTCCGAGACAAAGCATCAGCCACCACATTCTTTTGTCCCTGCACATGGACAATCTGGAAGTGGAACTGTGACAAGATGTTCGCCCACCGCATCTGCTTTTCCGAAAGCTGCTTCTGTGACAAGAAGTAGCGCAACCTTTGATGGTCTGTAAAGACAGTGAAATCCGCTCCGAGTAGGTAATGCCGCCACTGAGTAAGAGCATGGATAACCGCAAGAGGCTCTTTCTCATAAATTTGTGTTGTCATCTCCGGCCTAGAGAACAAACGGCTCTCGTAAGCTATGACATGGCCTTCTTGCATCAAGACCGCACCCAGACTACACCCAGACCTCTGTGGGTCCCCACGAGAAAGATACTCCTTTCTGTGTCAAGATATGCACAGGGGAAGCAACCTCTACGAACTTTCGTATGAACCGCCTGTAGTACGAACACAGTCCCAAGAAGCTTCTAACTTCATGGACATTCCTCAAGTCGGGCCAATCACGGATAGTCGCTATCTTGGCCGGATTCATTTGCACTCCTGCTGCTGACACAATGTGTCCCAAAAAGTGTATCTCTGGTAGGAAAAAATCACTTTTCTTTGCATTAATCACTAACTTGTGATCTCGTAATGCCTGAAAGACCTGAAGCAGATGATCTCTGTGTTCTGCCTCATTCTTGGAGAAAACAATGATGTCATCAAAGAAAGTGCCAACAAATAGCCTGTACTCTCGAAAAATCCTATCCATCATCCGCTTAAATGTCGCAGGAGCATTGGTTAAACCAAAAGGCATCACCAAAATCTCAAATAACCCAAAAGTCGTCCGTAAAGCTGTCTTGTAGACGTCTCCCGGCGCTATCCTGATTTGATGATATCCACTCTTCAAGTCAATCCTGCTAAAGCACGAGGATCCCTATAACCTGTCGAGTATATCATCGATCCTAGGAATCGGAAATCTGTTCTTGATGGTGATTTTGTTGAGAGCTCTATAATCGATGCACATTCACCAAGATCCGTCTTTCTTCAAAACCAACAACACTGGAGAGCAATACGGTGAAGTACTAGGCTGGACAAGACCCTTTTCCAAGAGGTCTTTCACTTGGTTCATAATCTCTTCATTCTGTGCTCGGCTCACATGGTAGGGTGGCCGGTTCGGTGGTGTACTACTAGGTATCAGATCAATGGTATGATTTCAGGACAAGCAGGTGGTAACTCTCCTGGCAGGTCTTCTGAGAAGCAATCGGCGTGAGAGTGTAGAAAATCTTGGCGTTCTTTATCAAGTTTAGACATATTTGTCCTTTCATCATCACTCAACTCTTTCATAAAGATCGAGTAAACAAACAGACTGGATTTCATTAATTTTGAAATGGCCGAAGCCGATACAATAGGGACAGACTTGCCCTTCAGTTTAATATGAAGTACAATTGTTCTGCTCTTTTCTGTAGTCGAAGTCGCTTTTCTCGCCCGATAATCGACCATGGCGTTGTTCTTGTGGTACCAAGGAATCCCTCAGAGAACATCACAACCCTCCAAAGGCATAATGAAGAAGTCCTCATGCCCCAAATACCCCTGACAATGCAACCGAAGTTTGCCAATGACAGGTGTAATGGCTATGTCCCTGCCGGGTGCCGCTAGAACTGCCTCTGCAAGTGGTCCCATCCGATCGGGCGAAATCTCGAGCCGCACCGCCAATTCCAGTGAAATGAAGTTGGCCTTGGCTCCTCCATCAAAGAAAATCAGGGCCTCTTGATCTTTCACTTTGCCCCAAGCTCGGCAAAGTTCTGTACTCTCATCCATGGTGTCGGGATCAGTACCCACACAATCTGGAACCAGTCCTGTTTTCATCTTGCCTTTTCGTACACGGTCCTCAGCTGCTCTCGAACTCTCAGGCCTTTCGTCGTCCTTGTTATTCTGTTCTTTCTGTGCCTTTTTAGGGCACTTCGCGGAGATATGTCCCGTTTCCCTGCATCCAAAGCACTTCCCCTCCCTGATGAAGCGAGTCCGCTCCTGAGGAGTAAGCCTGGTTGCTCTTTCTTTTTCTACTTTCATTCCCAGAAGTCTGTCCGGTTCGTTGTGTCGTGACCTCATCTGTGGGGTAGGTCAGACTACGAGAGTGAATTGCAAAGCCCCGCTTCGCATGACTCATCAACTCTTGAATAGAAGCTGACTTCTGTTCCAAGCAGTGGTCTCGGATCTCTGTAGGTAGACCCAAGGTAAACCGCTCATCTGTTCTCTGAACAAGATCTTCTTGAATGAAGAGGCAAGTAGAAAAGAGCTCCAGAATCTTTCACAGTAAGAATTCATTGTATCGCTCTTGGTCATCCGGAGATGGTTCCAACTAGCTCGTATATCTCGCTCAAACTCTTGAGTCAACCAAGAAGAAATAAAAAGCCTCTTGAATTTCAGCCATGTAACTGGCACAGTCTTGCTTAATAGAAGCGTGGAACACCAAGTGCGAGCATTCCCCTTAAAATAAGAGGCAGCTCTCCGAATCTTGGAGTGCTCTGAATAGCGTCCTCCCACGAAAGCGATGTCAAACTGCTGTATAAAAGACAAAGCCTTCGAAGCATCGGAGTATCCCGAAAAAGTATCAAACTTAAGTGCTTGGCCACCTTCCATAAACTCTCGGACTTTCTTGCTTTTATCTTCGAGAAAGTCATATTGGTTGGCTTTGTAAAAATTCTTCTTGTTCGCATAAAAGTTTCCGTTGTCAGAGTCTGAACTGTCCGTAGACGAGTTCTCTGTAGAAGTGTCACTCACTGGGCGAGACTTAGACTTCCTTGCCTTTTTCTTGCCCTTTCCGAAGCGTTGTTCCTTGCTTCGCTTTTTGCTTTTCCTGTCTTCTTCGCTTGAGTCTGAAGAGCTAGAAGAACTGTCAGAAGAAGAAGAAGAAGAAGAACTGGGTAAGCCTTCAAACTTGAAGCGCTTCTTCAGTTTCTTTGCCTTGTCGAATGTCAACCGATGACCCAAATATCCCGGGAAGTCAGTGCCTTTCTTCTACTTTTTGCCGTGCTTTTTGTCCTTCTTTTGCACGTCGAAAAGCTGAGCAATCCGTGCATCAACCACGTTCTCCAGTTCCTTCTCCGTATATTTCTTGGAGGCACAAGGTTTCTTGAGAGCGGGTTTCGGGAGTGGTGTTGTGGTTCTCTGCCACTCCGTCTGTACCTCTTCCAAAGAGGTCTGGTTCATATATTTTGCCATCTTCGGGTCCTTGGCAAAATTGAGCATATCTTTGTTGCATCATCAATCAATTTTCGACGCTCCATCTCTCGCTGCTCCGCTGGAGTAGGCCTAGGCGGGCCATACTTTGTGCCGGAATCTTCGTTGTGATCCTTGCCCGCATCTCCAGATGTAGAGGGAGTCGACTGATCATTGCCTGAAGCCATAGGTGCCACGGAAAAAAATTCGGGGATCGGATTTCTCGTAGAAGAGAAATCGGCCGTGCTCTGATACCACTGTAACAAACTTGGACACTCCAAGCCAAGAATCAACCGCGACAGCACCAAATAACCACTTCAAAACAATTCACAGATCACAATAGATTTGCACTGGCCCGACGGAGTTCCGTGCCTAGAGATATTGGCCCCAAAGACTGGCGCCCCTTTCGGTATTTCTTTTTATATTAATCAGATCAAAGTACAAGAGAGTGGCTAGGGTTTCACTCTCAGACTCTGCGTCCAGATGCTCTGAGAAGTGAAGCCCTCTCCACATATTTAGAAGTACAAGGGATGCCCAAAAGCAGAGCCCCAAAAAGCTTCAAAAATCAAAAGCATCAGTTCTCTCTCTCTTAGAGAGTCTTTTTTTTAACAAAAAAAAGCAAGTTCTCTCTCTTCCCATGGCGTAGAGTCCAAAAATTGCCGCCAAAAGCAACTGAAAAAGCTACTGCAATTTCCGGTGCAAGTTCCGGGATTTTGTACTGCTCTGCTGCTGCTGCTGCCACGTGGCACCCCGGCAAAAATTAGGGTTTGCTGACAGAAATTAGGGCTTCAACAGAAATTAGGGTTTTTGGCAGATTTTAGGGTTTGCAAGGATTTTAGGTTTTCAGCCTGAAATTAGGGTTTCTCCGTAGCCACGTCATCACTTTGTGACACAGTCAAGCCTGATCATTTAACGAGACTGTTCATTTCGCAGATTTTTATATTACATAGCATGCCTGGGACGGTAGTCTGAGATCCCGGATTCACGAGTTTGTTTTGGAAGGCTATTTAGGAGAACATTGGCACATGGTTGCAGTTCTCGTTATCTTTCCATCCGCAGACAAATGGGCAATCTGAGATGAGGGACTTGGACACTGCTTTTGCCAAGGTCCGGGAGGCTTTAGCGAAATCTCAGGAAAGACACAAGAAGGCAGTAGATTGAGACCATCGCGATTTGAAATTAAAGGAAGACGATTGGGTGCTCTTACGTTTTGAGAAGGCATGCCTAAGAAAGAAAAAGGGAAAGGAGTGGCTTTTTCAAAAGCTTAACATGAGATACTATGGACCTTTCCAGATAAAAGAAAAGATAAATGATGTCTCCTTTAGATTGAAGCTGCCCGATACATGGAGGATTCACAGTACTTTTCATGCGAGTCTCTTGAAGCCTTTTAAAGGCGATGTGCCCGATGATGAGGAGCCAGATGAGCAACCCGAAGTGGTGAAAAGGGAAGAGATACTTCTTCTAGAACAGATATTGCACAGAAAGATAGAAAAATTAAAGGTAAAGCGATTAGGCGGTTGTTGGTTAAATTCAAGAACTATCCTGCATTGGATGTGAAGTGGATGGAGGAGAGGACCTAGCAGATACTCCTCAAATTTTTGGAACTTTACCTTGAAGCATTCGGTTTAGCATAGTCTACTCCGATAGAAGCTTGATTTCAGCATGGGAGAATCTAGTGCAGCGGGCTTGCACAAGAGGGGAATCACTCCGCTCCTTTGTCAACAGATTACCTTGATTTTTGATATAGAGTCACTGATGTCCCTTTGGGTTTCAAGGATATTGCTGGGCTGACAGTATTCTGCTGCATGACTTTATGAACTCGAATTCACGAAAATGAAACTAATTGATTTGTACTTGACTTGTTTGAGTGCACGAACTGAAAGACGAAATGATTGCAACATTTCGGTCTCATAAATCTCTATAGACATGATTGCAATAAGGATTAGTTAATCGGGCATCTGTGAGGTTTTGACTGGATTTAGATGCGATTACTAAATACTTTGCCGATTAATCATGGTCTGAGGTTTGGAATGAATTTGAATGTGATTTGTCATGTGATGTCCTGTGATGTGTGTATCGATTGGTACATGCGCTAGATGTGTTGTGTCTAGTGCGTCAGTACCAACAGTTAGTAGGTACTAACAGTAAGTGTCTACTAAGACACTTTATGGCCTCTGTCTGTTTTACAGGCGTAATCAAGGGCGATTAAAATTCTTTCAAGAGGAGGGTATGTCACAAACTGATGACATGGCAACCCTAGTAGTTGTCCCAACTTATGGCCAAGTGAGTCGTGATGAGGGGACCCCGAGGACACAAGAATATAAAAATAAAGCATTGAATTATGCTGACGTGGTTGCCGTATGATTTTCAAAAATTGCGTTGAACGAACTTGTAACAGACTTGGATACTCCAAGTCAAGAATCAATCACCACAGCACCAAATAACCACTTCAAAACAATTCACAGATCACAATAGATTTGCACTGGCCCGACGGAGTTCCATGCCTAGAGATATTGGCTCCAAAGACTGGCGCCCTTTTCGGTATTTCTTTATGTATTAATCAATGTCAAAGTACAAGAGAGCGGTTAGGGTTTCACTCTCAGAATCTGCGTCCAAATGCTCTGCAGAGTGAGCCCTAATCCGCTTATTTAAAGATTACAAGGGATGCCCAAAAGCTTCCAGTTCAAAAGCAAAACTTCTCTCTCTCTCTCTCTCTCTCTCTCTCTCTCTCTCTCTCTCTCTCTCAAGAGAGTAAAAATAAAGCAAGTATTCCATTTCTCTCACTATCTCCAAAGCGTAGCCAAAAAGCCTCAAAAATTGCGTCGCTTGCTGCTTTTTTTCAGCTCCGCAAATTCTAGAAATCCGTACGTTGGCCACGTGGCATTTTCAGCGCCAATTTAGGGTTTCAGCCAGAAGTTAGGGTTAGGGTTTCCAAAAATTAGGGTTTCTGCAAATTAGGGTTTCTGGCAGAAATTAAGGTTTGCAAGAATTAGGGTTTCTGGCAAAAATTAGGGTTTCTGCTGTCGATAGCCACATCATCACTTTGTGACATACCCCCCTCTTGAAAGCATTGTAATCGACCACGATTACGCCTGCAAAACCGACAGAAGCCATAAACCGTCTTAGCAGACACTAACTGTTAGCACCTACGTACTAGGAACACAAATCTAGCACATGTACCAAATCGACAGTCACATCACACGACATCACAGGACATCACTAGACATCACTAGGACATCACGTGACATTCAACATTCACTTGGATCTTAGACCATGATTTATCGGCAATGTAGCTAGCAATCACATCTAGGTCCAATCGGGACCTCATCGATGTCCCCCGATTGACTAACCCCTATTGCAACCATGTCTATTCGAGATCAATCATACCAAAATGCTGCAATCATTTCGTCTATCAGTTCCTGCACTTAAAAGAAGTCAAGAACAAATCAGTATCATAATCAGGAATTCCATTTCATAAAGTCATACACCAAAATACTGTCAGCTTTCAGTATCCCTGAAGCTCACAAAGACATCAGTGACTCTAGTATCTAAATCAAGGCATCTGTTGACAAAGGAGCGGAGTGACTCCCCTCTTGTGCATCCCACTGCACTAGATCTCCGGCCAAGCTGAATTCTGGGTTCCGTTTGGAATAGACTATGCTAAACCAAAAAGATCGAGGTAAAGTTTCACAATCTGAGGAGTATCTGCTAGGTCCTTCTCCTCCATCCACTTCGTATCCAATGCAGAATAGTTCTTGAACTTAACCAAGAACCACTTTTGGACTTTACCTTTATTCTTCGTATCCTTATGTTCCAAAATCTGTTAAGGAACAAGGATTTCCTCATTTTCTTCCACTTTGGGTTGCTCATCAGGCTCCCCATCATCAGGCACATCACCCTTAAAAGGTTTCAAGAGACTCACATGTAATGCATTGTGAATTCTCTAAGTATCTAGCAATTTCAATCTGAAGGAGACATCATTTATCTTTTCAGTGATCTGGAAAGGTCCGTAGTATCGCATACTAAGCTTTGGAAAAAGCCTCTCCTTTCCCTTTTTCTTTCTTAGGCATGCCTTCTCAAAACATAAGAGCGCCCAATCATCCTCCTTCAATTTCAAGTCGCGACGATGGCGATCCGCTGCCTTTTTCTATCGTTCTTGAGACTTCTGCAAAGTCTCGCGAACCTTGGCAAAAGCCGTATCTAAGTCTCGCGTATATTCATCCACTTCAAAAATCTTATCTTTCGTGCTTAGAAGGGTAAAACCTTCGCAGCACCTTCAACAATCTCAATGGCGCCTTCCCCGACGAAGAGTGTATCTTGTTATTGTAGGCAAATTCCACCAAAGGTAAGTACTTTTCCCATTGAGTCTTCTAATCTGCAATATAAGACTTCAATAAATCTAGAACCACAGAATTTGCAATCTCAGATTGCCCATCAGTCTGCGGGTGGAACGATGATGAGAACTGCAACCGCGTGCCAATGTTCTCCCAGATTGCCTTCCAAAACAACCTCGTAAATCTGGGGTCTCTGTCGGAGACAACCGTATCAGGCAAGCCATGTAATATGAAGATCTGGGCCACAAACAGTCTCGCTAAGTGATCCGGCTTGACTGTTTTCTTCATTGGAATGAAATGAGCCGGTTTGCTAAATCTGTCAGTAACAGTCCAGATACCATCGTGACCACTGTGTTCTCGGGAGATCAAAAATGAAATCCATTGCAATACTTTCCGAGGGGCGGGTGGGTATGGGTAAAGGCTGTAACAACCCCTGTGCCTTATGCGTATCAAACTTGACCTTCTAGCATACTAAGCAACTGCGCACAAACTCTTCCACATCCTTTTTGAGTCTCGGCCAAAAGAAGTATCTCTCTACCCCTTTCATGGTGGTAGCAATGCCGCGATGACCCATAAAAGGTGGACAGTAGCATTCAGTCATAACATTTTCCCTCAACGGCTGTGTAACACACAACATGGTTTTTCTCATCAAGTAGCCTTCTCGAATGAAGTATCTTGCTACTGTCTCCCCATCCCATATCCGTGTAAAAATATATGCAAAATCTGTATTTGTGACATACTGGTCGACCATATCCTCGAAGCTCCTATGATGTATCGCGGAAATAGCCAGAACCAATGGCTTCCGAGACAAAACATATGTCACCACATTCTTCTATCCCTGCACATGGACAATCTGAAAGTGAAATTGTGACAAGACGTTCGCCCACCACATCTGCTTTTCCAAAAGCTGCTTCTGTGACAAGAAGTAGCGCAAACTCTGATGGTTTGTAAAGACGGTAAAATCCGCTCCGAGTAGGTAATACTGCCACTGAGTAAGAGCATGAATAACCGCCAAAAGCTCTTTCCATAAATCTGTGGTGTCATCTCCGGCCTAGAGAACAATCGGCTCTCGTAAGCAATGACATGCCCTTCTTACATTAAGACCGCACCCAGACTACGACCACAAGCATCACAATATACTTCAAATGACTTCTGCAAGTCCGACAAAGTCAAAACTGGTCCCGTAGTCAATTTCTCTTTCAATGTCTAAAAGGCAGTCACCTCTCTGGGTCCCACGAGAAAGGACTCCTTTTTGTGTCAAGATATGCAAAGGGGAAGCAACCTCTGCAAACTTTCATATGAACCGCCTGTACTACGAACACAGTCCCAAGAAGCTTCTAACTTCATGGACATTCTTCAAATCGGGCCAATCACGTATAGTCTCTATCTTGGCCGGATCCATTTGCACTCCTGCTTGCTGAGACAATGTGTCCCAAAAAGTGTATCTCTGGTAGGAAAAAATCACTTTTCTTTGCATTAATCACTAACTTGTGATCTCGTAATGCCTAAAATAAAAGACCTGAAGCAGATGATCTCTGTGTTCTGCCTCATTCTTGGAGACAGCAATGATGTCGTCAAAGAAAGTGCCAACAAATAGCCTGTACTCTTGAAAAATCCTGTCCATCATCCGGTTAAATGTCGCAGGAGCATTGGTTAAGCCAAAAGGCATCACCATAAACTCAAATGACCCAAAAGTAGTCCGAAAGGTTGTCTTGTAGACGTCTCCCGGCGCGATTGGGTTCTGATGATATCCACTCTTCAAGTCAATCCTGCTAAAGCACGAGGATCCCTGTAACCTGTCGAGTATATCATCGATCCTAGGAATCAGAAATCTGTTCTTGATGGTGATTTTGTTGAGAGCTCTATAATCAATACACATTCACCAAGATCCGTCTTTCTTCAAAACCAACAACACTGGAGAGCAATACGGTGAAGTACTAGGCTGGACAAGACCCTTTTCCAAGAGGTCTTTCACTTGGTTCATAATCTCTTCATTCTGTGCTCGGCTCACACGGTAAGGTGGCCGGTTCGGTGGTGTGCTTCCAGGTATCATATCAATGGTATGATCTTCAGGACGAGCAAGTGGTAACTCGCCTGGTAGGCCCTCTGAGAAGCAATCGGCGTGAGAGTGGAGCAAATCTTGGCGTTCTTTATCAAGTTTAGACATATTTGTCCTATCCTTATCGCTCAATTCTTTCATAAAGATCGAGTAAACAAACAGACTGGATTTCATTAATTTTGAAATGGCCGAAGCCGATACAATAGGAACAGACTCGCCCTTCAATTTAATATCAAATACAATGGTTCTGCCCTTCTCTATAGTCAAAGTCGCTGTCCTCGCCCGATAGTCGACCACGGCGTTGTTCTTGTGGTACCAGGGAATCCCTAAGAGAACATCACAACCCTCCAAAGGCATTATGAAGTCCTCATGCCCCAAATACCGCTGACAATGCAACCGAAGTTTGCCAATGACACGTGTAATGGCTACGTCCCTGCCGGGTGCCGCTAGAATTGCCTTTGCAAGTGGTCCCATCCGATCGGGAGTGATCTCGAGCCGCGCCGCCAATTCCAGTGAAATGAAGTTGGCCTTGACTCCTCCATCAAAGAAGATCAGGGCCTCTTGATCTTTCACTTTGCCCCAAGCTCGGCAAAGTTCTGTACTCTCGTCCATGGTGTCGGGATCAGTACCCACACAATCTGCAACCAATCTTGTTTTCATCTTGCCTTTTCGTCCACGTTCCTCAGCTGCTCTCAAACTCTCAGACCTCTCGTCGTCCTTATCATTCTGTTCTTTCTATGCCTTTTTGGGGCACTTCGCAGAGATATGTCCATGTTCCCCGCATCCAAAGCATTTCCCCTCCTTGATGAATCAAGCTCGCTCCTGAGGAGTAAGCTTGGGTCGTGCATCCTTTTCTGGGTTGTTGTTTTTCTTTCTACTTTCATTCCCAGAAGTCTGTTCGGCTCGTTGTGTCATGGCCTCATCTGTGAGGTAGGTCAAACTGCCAGAGTGAATGGCAAAGCCCCGCTTCGCATGACTCATCAACTCCTGAATAGAAGCTGACTTCTGCTCCAAGCAGTAATCTCGGATCTCTGTAGGTAGACCCAAGGTGAACCGCTCAATGTGTTCTCTGAACGAGATCTTCTTGAATGAAGAGGCGGGTAGAAAAGAGCTCTAGAATCTCTCACAGTAAGCATTTATTGTATCTTTCTTGGTCATTCGAAGATGGTTCCAAGCAGCTCGTATATCGCGTTCATACTCTTGCGTCAACCAAGAAGAAATGAAAAGCTTCTTAAATTTCAGCCATTTAACTGGCGCAGTCTTGTTTAAAAGAAGCGTGGACCACCAAGTGCGAGCATTCCCCTTAAAGTAAGAGGCAGCTCTCCGAATCTTGGAGTGCTCTGAATAGCATCCTCCCGCGAAAGCAATGTCAAACTGTTGTATAAAAGACAAAGCCTTCGAAGCATCTAAATATCCTGAAAAAGTATCAAATTTGATTGAGTGTCCACCTTCCTTAAACTCTCGGACTTTCTTGCTTTTATCTTCCAGAAAGTCATATTGGTTGGCTTTATAAAAATTCTTCTTGTTCGCATAAAAGTTTCTGTCATCAGAGTCTGAACTGTCTGTAGACGAGTCCTCAGTAGAACTGTCAGTCACTGGGCGAGATTTAGACTTCCTTGCCTTTTTCTTGCCCTTTCCGAAGGATTGTTTCTTGCTTCGCTTTTTACCTTTTCTATCTTCTTCGCTCGAATCTGAAGAGCTAGAAGAACTGTCAGAAGAAGAAGAAGAAGAAGAAGAAGAAGAACTGGGTACTCCTTCAAAGTAAACACCCTTCTTCTGTTTCTTTGCTTTGTCAAATGTCGACTGACGACCCAAATAACCCGAGAAGTCAGTGCCTTCCTTCTGCTTTTTTCCGTGCTTTTTGGCTTTCCTTTGCACGTCAAAAAGCTGACCAATCCGTGCATCAACCACCTCTTCTATTTCCTTCTCTGAATATTTCTTGTGAGCAGAAGGTTTCTTGAGAGCGGGTTTCGGGGGTGTAGTGGTTTTCTGCCACTGCTCATGCACTTCCTGAAAAGAATTCTCGCTTATATTCTTTTGCAAATTTTGGGTTCTTCGCAAAATTGAACATCATCTTTGTTGCATCGCCGATCAACTGACGACGCTCCATCTCTCGCCGCTCCGCCTGAGTAGGCCGAGGCGGGCCATACTCTCTACCGGAATCTTCGTTGTGATCCCTGCCCGCATCTCCAGATCCAGAGGGAGTCAATTGATCCTTGCGTGAAGCCATAGGTGCCGCGGAAAAAAAAGTTGGGGATCAGATTTCCCGTAGAAGAGAAATCGGTTGTGCTCTGATACCACTGTAACAGACTTGGACACTCCAAGTCAAGAATCAATCACCACAGCACCAAATAACCACTTCAAAACAATTCACAGATCACAATAGATTTGCCCTGGCCCGGCAGAGTTCCGTGCCTAGAGATATTGGCCCCAAAGACTGGCGCCCCTTTCGGTATTTCTTTATGTATAAATTTATGTCAAAGTACAAGAGAGCGGTTAGGGTTTCACTCTCAGACTCTGCGTCCAGATGCTCTGCAGTGTGAGCTGTAATCCGCTTATTTAAAGATTACAAGGGATGGCCAAAAGCAAAGCCCCAAAAGCTTTCGGTTCAAAACCTCTCTCTCTCTCTCTCTCTCAAAAGAGTAAAAATAAAGCAAGTATTCCCTTTCTCTCTCTATCTCCAAAGCGTAGCCAAAAAGCCTCAAAAATTGCGTCGCTTGCTGCTTTTTTTCAGCTCCACAAATTCCGGTATTCCATACGCTGGCCACGTGGCATTTTCAGCCGCCAATTTTAGGGTTTCAGCCAGCAGTTAGGGTTAGGTTTCCAGAAAATAGGGTTTCTGGCAGAAATTATGGTTTGCAGGAATTAGGTTTTCTGGCAGAAATTAGGGTTTCTGCTGTCGGTAGACACGTCATCACTTCGTGACAGATCTGCCGCAAAAAGCATTGACTGTTAACGTGGCTTGATAGTACTGAATACCGCAAATTACGCTGGCTGTTTTTAGCCCTGCAGCTTTTGGAGACTACTGCTTTTGAGTTTGAGAAGCTTTTGGGGGCTCTGCTTTTAGCAACCCCATTTAACAGGCCTTCGGGGCTCAACTGGACGCAGAGTCTGAGAGCAAGACCCACAGGCCCTCTTTGTACTTTGAACACAGATTAATATAAAAAGAAATACCGAAAGGGCGCCAGTCTTTGGGGCCAATACCTGTGGGTACGAAACTACGCCGAGCCGTGTCGTCTTTGTGAACTGTTTTGAAGTGAATCTCTGTTGTATCGCGGTAGAATCTTGACTTGGGGTGTCCAAGTTTGTTACAGTCCCATGTATAATGCTCTCTAGAAGTGGCTGAATCCTCAAACTCAGAGCCTTGGCAAGAATTTTGTAGGTTGAGTTGAGGATGGTGATGGACCATCACTATCAAATCTCATTCAAGGAGACGCCCTCCTTGGGAATGAGGTAAATCAGGCCCTCACTCATGCTGTCAGGCATCTCTGGTATGTGTAGGATGTACTGAAAAGCATTGCAGAGATCTGAGCCAAGCAAGTCTCAGTACTCTAAGAAAAAGATGGGAGTCAAACCATCCTCACCTAAACAGCTACCACGGGGAAGTACTTTGAGGGCCATGTGAAGCTCTAGTTGAAGAGGCAGCTCAAGCCTCTGGTGCATCTCCTCAGTCACAAGACAAGGCATCTGTGCCCAAACCCGCTCTCTGCATGCATCTTGACGCTCTGACTGAGGCTTTGCTGACAGCAGGTCACGGTAAAAGTCAATAGCAACTGCACGCATGCCCTCTGGCTCTGAAGCAGCTGACCCGTCAGGCCTCCTTAACTGGCTGACCCTGGCATGCGCATGTCGGGGTCCCCCTGTTACTCTGTCACCCGCTTGGGTCCACTGAGATGCCTATTGATGGAAAGCAAACTCATGGCGCCTCTCCTCTGTACTGGCAAGCTCCTGGCGAGCCTGCTGCAATTGCTCCTCCAACTAGGTTGTCTAGATGCTGCTCCTGCATCCATTGCAAGGAAGCAACGTCCCGTCGGAGACGTTGCTCCTCCTCTCTCGCTGCAGCCAAGTGGCGAGCCGTAGACTCCTGAAGAAATAGCCGACTAAGCTGAGCAAGTCCAGAGGCCACTCTATCAGCGGGAGAGTCCTACATGTCTAAGCCCTTTGTCCAAAGAGCCACCACTCGCTCTCAGAGCGCAGAGTCCAGCAAGACCCTCTCAGGGATGCGTAGCATTGTGCTCCCCGTCCTCTGTCTATCTGTCATTGTGAGGATCACTGGTGCATGGTCCGAAATAGAAGTCTGAGCAAGAATGCAAACTGTCCCACCCAAGTCACAGAAGCGGTCACTAGTGTAGAAGCGATTTATCCGAGATAGATTCACTCCTCCCACTCTACGGTTCGAACGAGAAAAGGCCAGGCTGTCTGGGGGCCTCACAAAGCTAGAATGCTGCCACACATCTGAAACCCGCAGTCATACATAATCTCTCTCAAGCTGCCAACTCAACTCCATGCACAGTAGTATGGCTACCTCCAATCCTGTCAGAGGGGTCCTCCAACATGTTGACGTCACCCCCAATGCACCATTGCTCTGCATGCGGCAAAGACTACAATGTGAGACCAAAGCTTTGCACGTGCACTCGCCACATTGGGCGCATAGACGTTCAGGAAGCCTAAGAGGCAACCTTGAATCTGCATAAAAATCCATTGAGCCCTGCCAGGTACAATAATCCCTCTATCCACAATGGCCTGCTGCCAAGAGTCCGCAATAGTCATACATACATACTCCTTGGATGCCACCAGGTCCAAATGCAGTTGACCAAAATGTCTCATACCGCCTACGCAAAAGCTGACCACAGCGTCTAATGCGGCTATCACACAAATGATGCTCCTGTAGGGTAAGAAGGCCAATCTCTCCTCCCACAAGGCATCGCTGAAGCTCCTGACGCAGTCGGCCTCTTTGGCGCTGAAACTGGGGGCCCACCTAATCCCTGCACGTTCCACGAGACGATTCTCATGGAGAGCGACAGAGAACTGAAGGTGCAGCGGTAGCTAACCGTGCTATCTTCGAGGCAGGCTTGGATGAAGAGTAATCCGCATCCGAGCGTCCCCGATATTGGGGTGACTACAAAGAGTGTCTAGCCCAAGCCCAAGAAGAACGAGCCGTGCGCAAGGCAACCTCCTTTGTCCAGGAGTCCTCATGTATGTGTACATAGCATGGCGGGCTCTGTGTGTCAGCAAAGAAGTGAACCACAATGTGTCTACATCCTGTTGAGTCTGGAGGTGTCACTGAAAACTTGGCCAATGGCCACAGAGTCTGAACCAAGTTTATAACCCCTAGGTCTTCCATGTGATGAAAGAGCTCGAGGGCCTGTGCCTACAGCCACTCCAACACCGAGTCTAAAGTCCACTCAGGTTGGTCCCTGTCGCATAGGGGAAAAGAGTCTAGGGCCTCTATCCCTCTAGCTGCAAGGAACAGTACATGAACTTTGAAGCAAGCTGCCTCAAGCTTGGTGAGGGGTCGCTGAGAAACCGTGTAAGGTCGTAGGCAAAGAAATCCCGACGATGACGAATGTGGAAGCTCGTCAGTCCACGAGGAACTGCTGCAAAGCGGGACGTCTGCACCAGAAGGGAGGTTCGCAAGAAAGGTTGTCCCTCTCTCGCCAAGCGACTCGTGGCAAAAGCGTTGCCATCCTTTGCTTGAGCCCCAGGCTTGGAGGGTGGCTCTGCGTGCGTACCCTGTGACTGTCTGCTGCTGCTGGCCAGCCCTTGAAGGCTGGGGCTAAGCCTGCGGTGTAGGTCGAGGTCTCCTCCGTGGACAGGCCTTCGCAAGATGGCCCATCTGACGACAAATAAAACATTGATTCGGGAGGCCCGAATACTCCACGCTCTGACGGAACCAACCTCCACTCACCCGAGGTAGTAGGATGACCTTTGGGATAGTGTGGGTGTCCCCAACCAGAACACGTACCGTGGGGATGCCGGCCCCATTGGTAGCTACAGAGGTTGCCGTGCAAGGTGTCTCCAGGACAGTCCCGATCGTTGAGCCTATCCTGGAAAGGAGCGGAAGGTACTCCCTCCGCAGGCCAGGGAAGCAGACTGAGATGAACAGGTCTACCTCCTCGACAAGAACGTCGGTAGCTGGGTCGAAACCGTGGCGCCATTGTCGAAAGTGTGCTCGAACTGCTCAGATGGCCAGCGGGCTCAGGCGGGCCTGAAGCACCAGATCACGCACCTCTCCTCTGCTAGGGCGGGTATCGATGATCTTGCAGATGACGAAAGTCGCTTGGAGGTGCGCCACCTTTGCAACTAAGCTCGCTTGCTCTATCGGCGAGAGAGCAAGTCGGATGGTGGGCGTTGTAGAGTCGGGCCAGGGGGCTTATGGAGAGTCCCTCTAGGGCGGAGCATGAGCTTCCATCTGTGTCTTCCAGTAATAGAAAAGTGGTAGGGATGAAGGCGAGGCCAAGCTTTGCTGGAGAGAGCACACCAAACCGCGAATGAGCGGCAGGGAGAGTCCTCCGAGCAAAACCGGGGGGGGGGGATGGGTTCTCGGCTGTGGGCAATGAGGCAGGCAGCAAGGGGAAGGGGTGGATAGAGTATGCAGGGGCTGAGGGCAAGCAACGAAGGGGGGAGGCGGCAATGGAAAGCAGTGGGGGCGAGGGGAAGCGGGTTGAGCAAAACGCGCTGGCTGGGTACAGCAACGCGCAACTGCAGGCAAGAGCAGGGCTCGCGTGAAGGCGAGAGGGGGCAACACGTGCAAGCGAGGGGGGCGACCGAGAGCAATAGCGAGCTCAAGGGTTTCTCCTTCACATTCAAGAGAAGATAAATGAAGTATCCTTCAGACTGAAATTGCCACAAACGTGGAAGATTCACAATGCTTTTCATGTGAGTGTGTTGAAAAATTTCAAGGGTGAGGTGCCAGTTGACAAGGAGCCACTCTCGAGCCAAACATTTATAACAACGGTTGTCGAATCTCATGGGTACCGAGGCAGCTAACCAAGCACTAGTTCTGACGTCCTTGTCAAGCTTGCCTTTGCCTTTGTCCTCTAGTGAACTCGTGCATTTGCTTTTGGCTTCACTATCTCAAGCCAAACAATTTGTCAGTTTCCTTGAGAATTTCGTGTCATAAGACGGGCACCACGTGCCAACGGGAAAGAACAAATTAAACAGACTTTTAGCACTTCCATAACAACTGAACTGAAAGAGAGAGACGACACGGGGAGTGGCGAAGTTCCACTCCAGAGAGTATTGGCCCCAAACCTTGGCGCCCCTTTCAGTATTTCTTTATATTACTTAAACTCAATACAATGCCGGTACTCCACCCTCTGCACCTTCGTACTGAAGCATGCCAAAGAATGAGCCCTTGGCTCATATTTAAAGGCACTTGGCTATAAAAAGCAATTACATGAAAATCTTTCAAACTCAAAAGCATCTGGCCCAAAAGCGGGTGCTCAAAAGCTACCAGCTCAAAAGCAAGAATCCGTACAACTCTAGCACGTCAGCAGCCAACATAAAACGCAGAAATCCGTACAATCTGCCACATCAACAGTCAGCATGAAATCCGGAAATCCGTACAATCTGCCACATCAGCAGGCCAATGCAAAACACGGAATTCCGTACACGATGCCATGTCATCAGCTTCTTCGCTTTTTGTATGTGTGTGTGTGGTTTGCTTTACTTTAGGCCGCATCGGACGGGAACCTTGAGTTGGTTGGATCTTCTTCAACTGCTTTTGTTGCTTCTCTTAGGGTTTAGGCCCCTTGGCCAAGATCTACAAGTCGCAACGTTCTTCAATGGCTTGACATGTCATCAATTTGCGGCATCCCTCCTCCTTGAAAGAAAGTAATCGTCCGCGATTACAGCATATCTACAAAACAACTCAAGTTAGCTCAAAAATGAAACCTGCACCAAAAATTAGAGTTAGATTCCTTCCATAAGGTCGTAGCCGACCACAGCATGGTCCATCAGCTCTTGTACAAACAATGTTCCTCTGGCAGCGATGGAAGTCCCAAGACATAGCACTCAGATTGGACCTCCAAGGTTATCAACAAGAGACACTTGCTGAGAGACATCTAAAGACTGCAAGTTGTAATCTGCTAGGATTTCCGCGGCAAGCATTTCAGGATACCCCTCTCTGCCAGAAGTTACACTCCGAAGGAAGATATGAGAAACCATATAACTTCGGGCAAAAAATTTCTTGAAAGCTTGCCAGTCCTTGGAGCATGCGGCTTGGTAGCTATAGACTTCCAACACTACATTTTTTCACTGCATTTGAGAAAAATAGCATCTCGAAGCAAATCTTGGATCCTTCTCTTGCAAGTGATCTTTATGGCTTGTGCCCTGTAAGACAGAGCGATGAAGACGGGAGTGCGCCCGATGCGTGAGATGAAGTTAGGTGGGAGTGGCTAACAAGTCCGAGGTCGGGGCACGAAGATTCTTCAAATAAAATTCCAGTAGCCTTTGGAATCGCTGGTTTGCTATGTCTGCTCTTTTGTAGGACCGGTATGCTTTCAAAAAAGCACACGCCTGATGCTCTGATACCATTGTCATAGAGGGGCACCACGTGCCAACGGGAAAGAACAAACTGAACAGACTTTTAGCACTTCCACAACAACTGAACTAAAAGAGAGAGACGACATGGGGAGTGGCGAACTTCCACCCCAGGGAGTATTGGCCCCAAGCCTTGGTGCCCCTTTTGATATTTCTTTATATTACTTGAACTCGGTACAATGCCGGTACTCCACCCTTTGCACCTTCATACTGAAGCATGCCAGAGAATGAGCTCTTGGCTCATATTTAAAGGCCCTTGCCCATAGAAAGCAATTACATGAAAATCTTTCAAACTCAAAAGCAACTGGCCCAAAAGCGGGTGCTCAAAAGCTGCCAACGCAAAAGAAGAAATCCATACAGCTCTGCCACGTCAGCAACCAACATAAAATGCGGAAATCCATACAATCTGCCACGTCAACAGCCAGCATAAAATCCGGTAATCAGTTCAATCTGCCACATCAACAGGCCAATGCAAAATGCGCAATTCCGTACAAGATGTCATGTCATCAGCTTCTACGCTTTTTGTGTGTGTGTGTGCACGCACGCGCTGCTTTACTTTAGGGGCGTGTGTGTGTGGGCTGCTTTACTTTAGGCCCCATTAGACGGGAACCTGAAGTTGGTGAATCTTCTCTTGCTGCTTCTGTTGCTTCTCTTAGGGTTAAGGCCCCTCCGTCGGGATCTGCAAGTCGGCTCCGTTCTTCAGTGGCTTGACACGTCAGCAATTTGTGACACTTCGCCCGTGCATAGGCCGCTAATTGGGAACTGGTGGATGATCTTTCCATAGTTGTGTTTTTCTTTTGGTTTGTCTTTGCTTCTTGAGACCGCCTCGGGAGCAACCTCCTTCCAAGCGGGAGACTTACTTAGAGTCCGTAGCATAAAACTGCCCGCATGACTAGCCATCTCCTAGGCATTTCAATATGCATACAAAAACTGGCTCTAGAGGGTCTAAATTCCCTACAGCATTTCACAACGTTGTGGGATTTGCAGCCTAGAAGTTCCCTAGCATATCAAAATGTCAAGGGAAAATTGTCGTTGAAGCCTTCTACGTTTCAGCAAGTGCCGAACCTCCTCTTCGTGCACTTCTCCTCACACGCCCCTAGTGTTTCATAACGCTCCTACGTTGAGGGACGAAAGGTCACCGAGTTGCTTGCATTTCAAGATACCGTACGGGGCTGCTTCTGACGGCGTTTTGAAATGCTCTCCGACAAATCTCCAAATCTGCCACCGTTGTGGTCAACAAAAACGCTGGTGTTTTGCAATGTTGCTGGCAGGGCTCCAATCCTCTTCTTCGCGCCAATTCCCCTCCCTTGCTATTACCAAGCACAAAGCTCTCATACCATGTCAAAGTCGACGACGATGCAAAAGCGTTCACAAGCGGAAAGAATACACGAGAGAGAGAGAGAGAGAGAGAGAGAGAGAGAGAGAGAGAGAGAGAGAGAGAGAGAGAGAGAGAGAGAGAGAGAGAGAGAGAGATGAAATGAAATGAAATGTTATATTAGCATCTTCAAAAGGCCAAAATGACTTATGAGACCAATATGTTACAAAATAGTGAATCTAATACCATGTCTGGGTACAAAAGAACTAGAACAAAGCTACTACTACTAGGATCCATCCTCATTTGCATTGTGGATGTCGAGAGAGTATGACAGATTATATAGATTTCTTTTCACTAGATATGGGACAGCCAGAGGAGCAGCCATCACTACAGAGCTCGGCCCACACTCATTCGACCACTACCGGCACTCTCATCGACCGAGCACTAAAGCTACGGAGATCCAGACGGCCACGATTGAGGAGAGGGGCTACACAGCATCGACGGAGACTACAACAAAGGATTCCATCCTCTAGGACTGTCTTTCTCTCTCTCTCCCCAGTAAAGTGTCTATATCTGTGTAAAGTAGATATAGCCCAAGACATCTCTGATCCTCATAACTCATGACCCTAGAGAAAGGACCGAAACCCTCTCTGAATAAGCAGTGGAAACGGCCCCGTATCTCATAGTACACTGTGCAATGACATATGTAGTGTAGCTTTGTCTCTGGCTCTAGCTAGCATAAGCGGCATATCCTGTTGTCTGCTGGTATCCCTCTGAATCTACAAGTCTCTATCTCCAGCTAATATGTCATGTGACCTGCCATCCTCAATGATGGCTCTGAGTGTCAGAATATGATCAAAAGTGGAGTGGAGAACCTCCTCCTGAAACTGGCCTGGCCCTTTGCCCGTACACCCTCACCCTCTGCCCAATTACTCAACTCCTGCTCAAGAATGGATGCATACAACCGTATCAATCTGTGCCCAAACATAATAGTGCGGTAATTCCCAAGCTCTGTAGGATTACCTGCCTTGAAGATAGGCACAATAATAGACAACCTCCAAGTCCTCAGGTAACCCCTCACACATGGCACGATTGAACAACATTGCAAGAACCTCTACCAGCATATCTCTAGCATGTATAAAGTGCTCTGCTACTAGATCATCATGATCATATGCCCTGCTGGTCCTCATCCTGTCAATGGCTCTCTTTACAATCTCAATGGTAAAGAAGGTGTTGGTAGGTGGACATGGCTCTGTAAGATCTGGAAGGGAGTCCTGTATAACGATGATGCATACTGGCCCCACACATCAGGAGAAGTAATCCTGGGGGAGGGGAGTGCTCATGAAAGAATCGCCATGCCTCTCCTGAGTCTCTACTCAAGAAAAACCGATACAAGTCTTACTCCATCTAGGCCAAGTAAGCTCGATTCTTCTATTGCACAAGGCGTCGGGAAGCAATACAAGACTGTAAGTGGTGACTCCTAAAAGAAGATCCCTCTAAAGCTGGGCTCTCATCTCTCTACTCTCCTCATCATACCAACTATTCCGGGGCATGCTCCCAAAATGTCGCCTCCGACTCGGCTGAGTGTGTGGGTATGCCTCTGATGCTGCACCATGCAATGTCTCGGTCAATAAAGTCGTGCACTCCTCCACTGAGAGGCCAGGACCACCTATGCATAGACCGCTATAGATCTCCTCTGTATAAA
Source organism: Adiantum capillus-veneris (assembly GCF_014529385.1). NCBI lineage: Eukaryota > Viridiplantae > Streptophyta > Polypodiopsida > Polypodiales > Pteridaceae > Adiantum > Adiantum capillus-veneris. Next base: position 155,842,913 of record NC_140931.1, read on the forward strand.
CCGAGTCGGTCTTTGGTGTAAATGCATAACGGATATGTGACCTCCCACCTGATGTCTGGACTGTACTATACTGAAATAAAACGGACAATGTCAAAAGAGCATGATCCACTGCTACGCCCACTGGTCTGGCTCCCACTATGAAATCCTGAATACAGGAAATAAAGCTCAATTGTGCCATAACATAGTCCATTGTACTGGCCCCGTGTCTATGTGGAAAGCGTGTCAAACCGGCTGCTCCAGGAAATCGTTGTAAGCCATTAAGTATGGCTAACCCATGTGTAGTCGTCATCTCCGTGGGGTATCTCCCATACTCCGTCTGCTCTGTCATGTGAGCATCTGTCAAGCCCTAACTCACCCAAATCCAGCTCTAAGAATCTCATATGAAGTGTCGTAGAAGACTGTATGAGAGTTTTCGGTTCAGGCATTGAAGTCCTCTAGGAGGATGATATCACCATCCCTAGAAAACTCCCATGTATCATCATCTAGTATAGAGAAAGGCAATTGTCCTCTGGATACAGCATATACTGACGTACTTGGGGGAAGTAACATATGGCAATGTACAGAAATCGGCCTGTGTCACCTCTCAGCCTCACCCACATGTATCTAGCATGATCCTCTCTCCATACAATATGTAGTAGTTGTTGTAACTCCTTCCTAAATAGCATTGCTACTCCTCCTGAACCTCTACTCCCATGCTCAGATCTCACGACTGTCCTATGGGCTATCTCCCATCTGTATCCCACCACATGTGGCATAAGCTATCCAAGGGCCTGATGAGTCTCTGAGAAGACAACAATGTCCCTATCTTTGAAACTGTCCTCAAAGGCACCAACATTCAACCTCATAGATCCATTACAATTCCAAGTAGCCATCTTCAGTGTGGTCCCATATGTCTCACACCATCATCATGTGGAACGCAATCGTCACCCGACGATCTCTGTAAAAGGCCATCTTTCCCTTCTCCCTTGCCGCCGTAATCTCTATCATTACCTCTCTCATATGCACAAGCTGTGAGAGAGTGAGATCACCAAGGAAAATACATGTCTTCTTGAGAGTAGGCCTCTTTTTCAAGAATTCCTTCTTCTCTTCCAAGGAGGGGAAGCGTAGTATGAGAGCTCTCCCTTTTGAAGATTTTCCTGGACCATCACTCTTTTTGCCCACTCTCCATGCCTTTGTGTGTGAAGGCATGTCCATCCCCATCATGGATGTGAGGCTTCTGACCTCTTTTCCCACATTGTTTTATGTCCTTGAGGCCGGTTACCTCACATGTAGAGCCCGCATCCTCCTCCTTTGTTCCTCTTCAAGGGTCATGTTAATAAGAGTGGGTGTACAAGGAGCTTCCTTACCTTTCCCTTTCTTGGCGACCTCAATCCATTTTTTGGCCTCCTCTACTTTCTTTTGTGTTGTGGAGATGACCGTAGCCCATGACTTCTTCTCCTCATCTTCCCTGATAACCCGTATTTCTTCTCATGATAATCAATTTTTACATCGTGGATGGCTGAATTTCGCCTTCTTTGAGCCGCCCACTTTTGTTGCAAGAAGTTCACTGTCACGGGGACGTGGCAACTGTTAACTATGTCACAAGGACGTGGCAACTGCTAACTTTAGTTGTTGGTTTCTTTCCAAGGGGTTTTGTTTTATTTTTGAGACCCTCTTCTTGAAGTAGCAAACGGTCGGACATTGCATGGCCAATGTGAACGGTAGTTTCACCCGCAGATGGGTAGTGGTCGGCACTGGAATTCGTATGGTAAGAGGATCTCTAGGCTCAGAGCAAGATCATATAGGTCCCCCCATCGCACTTAGCAAGTTGGTGGTACTAGGAAGTGAACTCAATAAAAACCTAAAGTCAAGGTGTGATTGCCAACTGAAAGTATCCGATAGTTGGGCCACATTGCATTTTTGGATGCGGTCCCAATGAGGATAGATGGGCAGAAGACCAGTGGGAGCCCAACGGAAGCATCTCCTAAAATTTAGGGAACTGCTATTTTGGGCCGAGAAATGTGTTTGCGTCATTACCTCCGGTATGACTAGGGGAACATTTTACAACTTTGCCGCGAAGTCAATTGGGCAACCGGTCAGGATATTTTTAAGCGACGAACCCGAAATGGGAAAATGCTTGTAAATGTTCCAAGTGGCACATTTCTGTGCACTTGCCTCTCAAGGGAAAAATGGGCGCTGAATTTTAAGCTGGGAGAGGGCCTCTTTTGCATTCTGTCACAGGTTAAGAGCTATGGAGTGCTTCCTTTCCCTCTTATGTACAGTACGGTGCCAGGAGTGATGCCGTGCACGCTACACACTGCCCTCTCTCTCCCCTACGAGCAGTATGTTATGCCCCACTAGTGGGCTTTTCATTTGACCAATGTACAGTTATGTGGGTTCATGCGCGATTGCCGAGGCAAGAGCCTCTTGCACAGGTACTGGATTAGCTAGCGGCTAATCCCCCGCGGGTACAGGTGAATTCGGAGAGGTTTCACGCCAGAAATCTCGTCCGATTCAAAGGGCAAGTAGCCCTACAGGTGCAGGAGCTTGAGGTCTTGCTACAGATGCGACCGGCACTCGAAACGGAGCCCAAAACAGGGAATTACAGCCTTCTGTGTATTTTTGCAGGTTTAGGGTTTCGGCCCTAAACGGACCCTAATACCCCCAGGAGGTTCGGGGACGCAAGGGGACCGCTGTACGGGTGAACTCGCACATTTTCAGGGCAGAAAACAGAGAATTCAGCGTGCTGCAAATTCTCACCAGGTTTTGCAAAGCGTCCGTATGCGTCGGGAAAGTCACCTATTGTGTAGGGATACTGATTGTGAAGCGTCCTAGTACACTTATGCTGCCGAAATCGGGCCAGAACAGGTGTTTCTTAGCCTAGATTGTGCGGGGCAGCTTGTAGGAGATCACAGGTTTTATTCCCTCTGTTAAAGAATAAAGAAATACCGAAAGGGGCGCCAATTTTGGGGCCTACAGGTTGTCGATGTCTGCTCGGAGCATTCTAGCTTCCGAGCCGTATGTGTACTTAAGTGTTAATCTTCGTTACAGGTTACCTTTGCAAAGTGCTCTGTGTGTGTGTCTAAAGTAAAGAATTTCGGGTGTAAAGCGAACGTCTACCGCCCTACGGGCCGGTTTCATGGTTCCATCGTCGGGACATCAATCACTTTTTCCTTAAAGAGTGAGCCTGGATTGTTTTGGGTAAAGACACAGAGTGCACGAACGCGAGGATTACACTATGGCCGACAAGGGGAAGGGAATTATGGAAGAGGGTTCCTCTTCAAAGGACAGGCTGGAGATTCCTATGGTTTTTGAGATTGGCGAGAGCTCACGGCCACATCAGTCTGTACCTCCTATCAACGTGAATGTCCCTCCAGTAGTACAGGGCTTTATGACTGGGCAACTTGAGGATGATGCGTTCAAGACTCAGTTAGTTGCCGCGGTGAATGTCTTTTCGCAGCTGGTGCAGAATCCGAGGTTTATGGACTTCTTGCAAGCGCCACCAGTGCAACAGCAAAACAGGCAACCTACGCCGCGTACGGAGCTTGTTGATGCTCAAGCCCAGGTACTTCATGTGGTGCAGGAGGAAAGGGAACACTCGCATGTTGTGGAGTCGGGGGCTCCAAAGTAGGTTCCTCCCGTGCTTGAACAGGTGGCTAGAACGCCTATTCCACAAGTTATGCCAATTCAGCCTGCCACCTTTCAGAGCGGGCATGCTGTCTTGAATGGACAGGGAGCTGGATACCAGGCAATGCACTCAGTTTTTCCACCACCCACGGTACATCCTAGGTATTTCGGGGGTGGATCAGTGTTCCAAAGTATGGCTGGTTATGCGCTTGGAAGTCAGCCGTACATGCCAAGAACAGTGTTCCGGAGTATGCAAGGCATGATGCCAAACCCCATGTATGGTAGTATCGGCATGCAGCAAGGTTTCCACTGCAACCAGGGCCAGTTTGGGCTGCCACAGTCATTTTGGCATGGCTGGTTTTTCTGGACAGCAGCCAGATATCGCACCTCTGATGCAAAATGTGAATGGCCAAGATGTGCCGATCATGCCTACTACAGTGCCCATGTAGCAGACCATTCCGTATGACAACTTGGGGGCACTAGAGAAGCCGAAGGCTTACAAAGAAGGTGGTGCAGCGGTAAAGTTCAGTACCTTCAGTGGTTTCGAGGATAAGTCCAGCAATTTGATACAGCTTATGCGGGAGGGAATTTTACAGAGGCCTCTAAGGTCAGGAAAGCTGCCACTTTCTTAAAGGACAATGCGCTTACATGGAGGACGCCATTGTTAATGCAAGGACAGGCACCCGCCACTTGGGTTTACTTCAAGCAAATGTTTGCATCTGCTTGGCTGTCAAATGAATTTGAAGCCGACGTCATGACAGATTGGCACCAACTTACTTCAGCTTCTTGCAAGAGCTTGCTGGCGTACAATAGGAGGTTTTGTAAAGCGTTACTCTCAGTGACCTCCTACAGATTTGTGCCATTGATAGAGCAGATAGAGAAGTACTGTTGTGGGCTACCTAAAGGGCTTCGCGATTACTGTACAAAGAACAGAGTGGCTACCCTTACTCAGCTTATGGAAGTTGCGAACACTGGTCTTGCCTTGTTGAAAGGAGAGGACAGTGGATTTCCGAGCAGTGACAAAGGAGGGCAGCAAAAGAAAAATTCAGCGAAGAAGCCCTTTGTGAAAATGGCTCCTGATGCATCACAAGGGTCAGAAAAGGCCACCAAAGACAAGGATTCAGCCGGGACTTCTACAGCGCAGGCAAAGAAACAGAAAAGGAAGCCTTTTGTGCGCAAGTCGCTCGAGCAAAAGAAGGTCCTAATGGCTGAGAACAAATGCTTTATATGCGAGCAGCCTCATCCCTGTTCTATCAATTGTCCACAAAGGAAAAGACCAGCTGACTCAAAGGATAAAGAAGACCAGAAAGGCAAGAAGCCTAAACCCACGGCAGGTTTAGTGCCAGACATGGTGGGTGACAGGCCCAGCATAGATGCCAGTGAGTTATACAGGTCATGGGGTAAAGTTAGGGATCAGACGGCACATCTTCTTTGATCCAGGTGCCAAAGCCAACTTTATCTCACCAGAGTTAGCTATGAAGCTGGGCATCAGAGCTGAAGAGATGGGGTACACAGCAGAGGCAGGGTTGGCATGTCCTGGCCACTCAGAGTGTGATACTCCCATCATTGGAAAACTGCGTCTGCATATTCAGTCGTATGTGGACACTAAAGAGTTTTACATCATGCCGCTAGAAGGTTGTGACGCCTTGTTGGGGATCCCGTGGATGTTCCGAGTGCATGGAGTCTTGGATGCCTACAACAAAAAGATCATTGTACTGCATAGGGGCAAAACTCACATCTTGGATGTAAAGCTTAGAGGAGAGTCAGTCCCTATTGTATCTGCTTCTGCTATCACTTCTGTAATAAAAAATCATCTTTCTGTGTACTTGATTTTTGCACGTGATGTCTCAGATAGTGATCAGTCAAATTTATCTGTGTTAGATAAAGAAAGGTCGGCATTTTTGCAAAAGCTTAGTGACTGTTTTTCTGATTCATTACCGTCGCAATTGCCGCCAAAGAGACCTGAGGACCATCGCATAGATTTGGTGCGAGGGTGTAGCCCACCAAATAGACCTCCCTACAGGGTTAGTGCGGCGCAACAAAAAGAGATTATGGGCCAGGTTGAGGAGTTATTAGAGAAGGGGCTGATACAGCCTAGTTCTTCACCCTTTTGCTCCCCAGTGCTCCTAGTGCAAAAGAAGGATGGCTCATGGCGCATGTGTATTGATTACCGTGCGTTGAATAAGAATGCCATCAAGAATAGGTTCCCTATTCCTAGAATTGATGATATTCTCGATCGTTTAGAGGGTGCTGCAATTTTCAGCAAGATAGACCTTAAGAGTGGGTACCATCAGATTCGTATAAGGCCAGAGGATGTGCACAAGACTGCGTCTAGAACGACATTTGGTCTTTATGAGTTTCTAGTGATGCCGTTTGGGCTAACAAATGCTCCTGCCACGTTCAACAGAATGATGGACCGGATTTTCCACGCGCATCAACAGTTTGTTGGAACGTTCTTCGATGACATGATAGTGTATTCGAAGAATGAAGAGGAGCATAGGCGTCACTTGACCATTGTGTTCGAAGAGCTGCGCAGTGACAGGTTACTTGTCAATCCTAAGAAAAGTGAATTCTTTCTCGAAGAGATCCACTTTCTTGGCCACATAGTCTCAAAGGATGGTGTTAGAATGTATCCCGCAAAGATCGAAGCTATCAAGACATGGCCAGACTTGAAGACTGTGCACGATGTCAGAAGCTTCTTGGGATTGTGTTCCTACTATAGAAGGTTTATCAGAAATTTTGCAGACATAGCATCGCCTCTTCACGCTTTGCAAAAGAAAGAGGTCACTTTCAGATGGACCCAAAAAGAGATTTCAGCTTTTAGTCTCTTAAAGGAAAAGTTGACTTCAGATCCAGTTATTGTTTTGCAAGATCTCAGGAAGTCATTTGTGGTCCAGTGTGACGCGTGTGGCAGTAGCATCGGAGCAGTGCTAATGCAAGATGGATGGGTAGTAGCTTATGAAAGCCGAATTTTGCAAGGGCCAGAGAGGACTATGCAAGCCTATGAGAAAGAGCTCTTGGCCGTGATTCATGCACTTTCTAGTTGGAAGCACTACCTCTTAGGTGCTGATTTTGTTGTCCAAACAGATCATCATACCTTGCGATACTTCTTGACACAGTCAAAGTTATCCGAAAAGCATAAGCGATGGGCAAACATTCTTTCCATGTTCCACTTCAAGATTATGCATGTGGAAGGCAAGAAGAATGTTGTGGCTGATGCATTATCAAGAAAGCCACAAATTTCAGCTGTGTCAATTCCTTATCATCATGAGTTAGATGACATGAAGGAACAGTATACTGTTGATGAAGATTTTGCAAGGATCTTTGAACAGTTACAAGAGGGGCAACATCACGAGCACTACCTCCTCAGAGATGGTTTTATGATGATGCATGGCAGACTTTGTCACTAGGCCACTGCGACATAAGGTCATGGAAGAGAGTCATGTCCCACCGTATGCAAGGCATCGTGGCATTGATGCAACAGTTAAAGCGGTAGAGACATTCTTCTATTGGCCTACCTTGAGGAGAGATGTGGATGCCTTTGTGCGAGCATGCATAGTTTGCCAAAAGGTCAAGTTTGACAAGAAAAAGGCACCAGGGTTGTTACAACCACTGCCAATTCCGGACAGGCCATGGGAAAGCATTGCTATGGACTTTATCTTTGATCTTCCAAGGACGCCAACAAGGAGTGATGGTATATGGACCAATATCTGCAGGTTCAACAAGCAGGCCCATTTTATCCCTGTAAGGAAGAAGATAAAATCTGATCAGATGGCACGCTTGTTCATGTACAATGTGTTTAAGTAACATGGTATGCCACAATCGATTATCAGTGATCGTGATCATCGCATGACCAGTTTGTTCTGGAGAGGATTGTTTGAGAACATGGGCACTACGCTTAAGTTCTCGTCTTCGTTTCATCCACAAACTGATGGACAATCAGAAGAGGCTAATTCTACTGTCTTAGATTTGCTGAAATGCTATGTGTCAGATAATAAGGGCAAGTGGGAACAGTATTTGCCTATGCTTGAGTATGCGTACAATAATACAGTGCATTCGTCTACTGGCAAAGCACCTTTGGAGATTGTTGAAGGCGGCAAAAAGGTTCCTCCTATTTTGCATACAAAGGACAAGATCTTTGAGGCAGATCGATATGTTGAGAACACGGATGAGATGTATAAGAAGATTAAAGTTGCCTTGGAGAAGACTCAAGCAAAGCAGAAAAAGGCTGTTGATCGTCACCGTCGTGAATTGCTGTTATCACATGGTGATTGGGTTCTGTTAAGGTTCGAAAAGGCAAGGTTAAAGAAGATGAAGGGCAAGGAACAGTTGTTTAGTAAGCTCAGCATGCGTTACTATGGGCCTTTTAAAGTGCTTGACAAGATCAGCGATGTGGCTTACAGGCTGAAATTACCTGATGCGTGGAAGATTCATAATGTGTTTCACATGAGTCTTCTAAGACCCTTCGTGGGTGATGTGCCAGATGAGGATCAGCCAGAAGTTGAAGAACTTGATGAGATCCTGGTACCTGAGCAAGTTTTGGTACATAAGGACAGAAAAGTTAAAGGACGAGTTGCAAGACGCTATTTGGTGAAGTTCAAGAACTATCCGCCTATGGATGCAAAGTGGATGGAAGAGCATGAACTGTCAGAGTCACCAAATGTATTGCAGCTTTACCTTGAAGCCTTTGGGTTACAGCCTACTTATGCCCCAACCCAACATGTGCAAAGGAGGGCTAATGATAGAGCTAGTACATCAAATGTACATATAAATTCAGTGTAATAGATGGAAATGACAAAAGTATGAAGGCCTCATTAAGTCATTTGTATCTATATGTTATGACCTTTCTTGCGGATACATGCGATGATAAAAGAGTGTTGATACCACAACATCATCAGTGGCGTGTATTTATGGTATGCAATCGCGGAAGTTTGCGATTTCAAGAGGGGGGTATGTCACGGGGACGTGGCAACTGTTAACTATGTCACAAGGACGTTGCAACTGCTAACTTTAGTTGTTGGTTTCTTTCCAAGGGGTTTTGTTTTATTTTTGAGACCCTCTTCTTGAAGTAGCAAACGATCGGACATTGCATGGCCAATGTGAATGGTAGTTTCACCCGCAGATGGGTAGTGCTCGGCACTGGAATTCGTATGGTAAGAGGATGTCTAGGCTCAGAGCAAGATCATATAGGTCCCCCCATCGCATTTAGCAAGTTGGTGGATACTAGGAAGTGAACTCAATAAAGGCCTAAAGTCAAGGTGTGATTGCCAACTGGAAGTATCAGATAGTTGGGCCACATTGCATTTTTGGATGCGGTCCCAATGAGGATAGATGGTCAGAAGACCAGTGGGAGCCCAACGGAAGCATCTCCTAAAATTTAGGGAACTGCTATTGTGGGCCGAGAAATGTGTTCGCGTCATTACCTCCGGTATGACTAGGGGAACATTTTACAACTCTGCCGCGAAGTCAACTGGGCAACCGGTCAGGATATTTTTAAGCGGCGAACCTGAAACGGGAAAATGCTTGTAAATGCACCAAGTGGCACATTTCTGTGCACTTGCCTCTCAAGGGAAAAATGGGCGCTGAAATTTAAGCTAGGAGAGGGCCTCTTTTGCATTCTGTCACAGGTTAAGAGCTATGGAGTGCTTCCTTTCCCTCTTATGTACAGTGCGGTGCCAGGGGTGATGCCCGCACGCTACGCACTGCCCTCTCTCTCCCCTACGAGCAGTATGTTATGCCCCACTAGTGGGCTTTTCATTTGACCAATGTACAGTTATGTGGGTTCATGCGCGATTGCCGAGGCAAGAGCCTCTTGCACAGGTACTGGATTAGCTAGCGGCTAATCCCCCGCAGGTACAGGTGAATTCGGAGAGGTTTCACGCCAGAAATCTCGTCCGATTCAAAGGGCAAGTAGCCCTACAGGTGCAGGAGCTTGAGGTCTTGCTATAGATGCGACCGGCACGCCAAACAGAGCCCAAAACAGGGAATTACAGCCTGCTGTGTATTTTTGCAGGTTTAGGGTTTCGGCCCTAAACGGACACTAATACCCCCCCGGAGGTTCGGGGACGCAAGGGGACCGCTGTACAGGTGAACTGGCGCATTTTCGGGGCAAAAAACAGAGAATTCAGCATGCTGCAGATTCTCGCCAGCTTTTGCAAAGTGTCCGTATGCATCGGGAAAGTCACCTATTGCATGGGGATACTGACTGTGAAGAGTCCTAGTACAGTTATGCTGCCGAAATCGGGCCAGAACAGGTGTTTCTTAGCCTAGATTGTGCGGGGCAGCTTGTAGGAGATCACAGGTTTTATTCCCTCTGTTAAAGAATAAAGAAATACAGAAAGGGGCACCAATTTTGGGGCCTACGGGTTGTCGGTGTCTGCTCAGAGCATTCTAGCTTCCGAGCCGTGTGTGTACTTAGGTGTTAATCCTCGTTACAAGTTACCTTTGCAAAGTGCTGTGTGTGTGTGTGTGTCTAAAGTAAAGAATTTCGGGTGAGAGCCAACGTCTACCGCCCTACGGACCGGTTTCATTCACCTTAGAGAGTTCGGATTCAGAGAGCGTTGAACCAACCAACCTTGGTAATCAATTGATGATAATACAATGGGGGCAATGGGTTGCGAATATATCCACCAAGGTAAATTGCGTACCCAGACTTTGACAAATAAGTAAAATACCTAAAAGTCAAAATTAATAATGGGATCACATTGGGCAGTTCACTTGAGATGCCATAACTTTAACACTACCCTACTCTTGCTCCACATTGGATGGAGGAGGACTAGGCAGATACTCCTCAGATATTAGAGCTTTACCCTTAGGCTTTTGCTTTAGCTGCGTCTATTCCAAAAGTGCACGTTGATTCAGTGGGTTGAATATAGTGCAATGCATGCTGCACAAGAGAGGAGCCACTCAACTCTTTATCACAACTTGCCACAGATTGAGATAAGAGTCAACCAATCGGTGTTCAAAATTTTGGGGGAACTAATGTGCTAACAGTGCTCTATTTTTCTCTAAGTATGTGACGTGAAATGTCTCCAGCATTTTGTCTTGATTCACCAGTGAGGCGATACAAACAATGAATATTTTTAGGGAGCTGATGAGCTAACAATGCTCTATATGTCTGAATATGGAGGTGAAATGTCTGCAACATTTTGTCTCGATTCACCAGTGAGGTGATACGACGATGAATATCATGAGATGTACTGAATCTATACATCCGTTAGAGATCAATGACCCTCACACAGTCATACACAAACAAAGGATCCCTATAACAGTATTTGCATGATACAAACAAAGACACCACACATACTAGATTGTTTACATCGAAAGATTCCCATCTCATTTTTCATGCTTATACAAAGTATCTCGCTCTCCAAAATCGATCATGTGTTTCCTATAAAGAGAGGGATCCCAGCTCATCCGCTCAAGCTACGAGGAGACATATCTTTGATACTATAGATCATTTATCCAGGTCTCCGTTAGCTAAACTAGATAAATCATTCCTATCATCTCTAACTTAGCGCAAGGTCAAGGTAAATTGAGTCAAGTGCTCTAGAGTGGAAACCTGCGTGCACTCTCGGGATTTCTCTAGGCGGGCGCTTGTTTGACAGTTCAAACACGTCAATTAAATCCATTAGGAATATGTTTAGAATGCCATCGTCAAGAGGTGGCTTAAGTCAGTCAACAATATACTTCACAAGTTTGATGCATCTGTCCAAAGTTAATTACAGCCAATCAATCATAAGTGTAGAATCATCCTCTGCTTTGAGGCTTGATGAAAAGGATATCCTGTTTGTCATAATCTAAAACAGTGCTGCAACCCAAGGAGACCATGAAATCCAAACCAAAACCTTGAATCCACATGTCCTAACCGAGCCAACACAAACTAAGATGAATTAAGTCAAGGAAAATCATAACCTTACCATAGCATGGAGGATTGGCGATTATAGCCTGGGCTTTGAAAGCTACGTCTGCTTCATCCGATTCTATACAGGCAGGTAGCAAGGAATATATAATTGACTTAAGCTGTTTTCTTTGTGTCCTGATCTCTGAGGGCCCAGATGGTAGAAATCCTTTGTTCTTTACCATGTCTGCCCAAGAACCAACCTTCATCAACAATTTGTAATCTGAAAATTTCCTTCTTGATCATGAAACAGAAACCTATTTTTCTTCCAGTAAAATAGTGGTTTTGAGATAGCCGTGCTGCCACGGGCCTTTAAAAATAATAATATGACAGGTTTATGTCACAAAACAGCACAAGGGAGTGTGTGTAAAGGCATACATCCTGCTAGCACTTTTGGATCTCCACCCAATGGGAAGAACTCTAGGCCTGCCTTTAAAACAAACTCTCGAAAGTTTGAATGTGTTGCTAGTCTTACCCGGTGACCATATTCCTAGCAATAAAGCCAGACAAACAATGTGAATACAAACATTGAAAAACACACTATAAAAGAGAATCTACATTCACCATCGATTCCTCGTACCTGCAAATGTTTGCCAATGGCTACAAAAGGCTGAACATCCCCTCGAGTTCCTACAATTAACATTGCAATTTGTAAGGGTGGAATTGCTCGCCTTTCCTCATTATCCCCATCATAGAAAATGTCATCATCTGTATCTGATACTTCAGGTGCAAATAGATCAGGAAAGCGGGCACTCTTGTTCATGTCAAACTCAACAGTGCCATTTGGATTCACAGTTGCTATTTTCTTCATAATCTTTTTCTGTTCATGATACAAAACACTGTACAGTCAGTGAAAAAGGAAAAGGAAGCAACTCGCACAATAATACAGCATATATCTGTACACTACATTAAATATATTTATGTAAAACTGAACCAGAATATATAAGAAATGCATAGCACACAAAATAAAGACCCATTCTTGTTCCACAAATGAATCTACAGCATAGGCCCAGATCCTCCAGGTTCCCTTTTACCAAAAGAGAGGGATGAAACCCCTTCAAAGCTTTCAAGAGCTGCATTCTTACTGTTATAAAGAAAAGTTTTCTTTGATAAAAACTAAGTAAAGCCAAACCATGCAGCTTCTCTATAATGTATTTACCAAAAGGCACTTCCGTGGGTGTAAGGAAGCGAAATGGAAAAGACGAAGAGAGGTAAAAACAACAACTCCTATCAGTTTTGTACCTCAACTCTTTGTGATCCTATCAAGGAGTAGCTTCAAGCACCAAATGTACAATTCTCACATGAAGATTACCTGCTTTCTCTTGGATAGCTTTCCACCCGTAGTATGTGTGTGATCAGCCTTCCTAGACCGCTTTCCTGCCCCATTAATAACTTCAAGAGATCCACTAGGCAGAGTTTGTGCACGTTGTAGGCCTTCACACAAGAGAAAAGAAGGCAATCAAATACATCTCTTAAAACCAAGATATGAATACAACGAGATGGTGTTTTCCCATAACGTCTGCAGGTCTCAAGATTCCTAATATTGCCTTCTGTAACTCCCCTGTCTTGCTGCAAAACAATTGTCACAAGCATCTGACTAAAGAAGCTAGCAAGCCTCAAGCCACATCATTTTTTGGCATGATGTGAAGCTACTCCTGGCAGTGCCCAAAGACTTTAGCAGAATAGAACCCTATGAGAGAAGCTATCTTCCAGTAAAAATACACCTGGCAAAGGTGGCAGCAAACACATAACAATAGGTTCATTTAACAAGTGCTCACAAGGTCAAATCTGTCTACAGCATGCAAGCAAATTGAAAAACCGCCTGTGCCCAGTTCCAACACATGATGAGCAGAGTTCCCGTGCCCTACACTAAAATTACATATCTGAAGCCATAGTGTCGAGAAATACCAGGAGAGCTTGACTGTCCATAATCCGTTAAGGCCAAGACAACAGGAGCCGGTGAGGATGTCTCAAAGCTTGGATCACATTGAGGTGATGTGTCCATCAGTACTGTGGGAGGAGCTGAAAGTGCAGGTTCCAAAGGCCCAACTTCTTTTAAAGGCTCAAGTTGAAAAGGCGCGCCTCCAGGATCATCACCTTTCTGCATACTCCTTCCTTTGGAAGGACTGTCTTTTCTTGTAAAAACGGGCTCGTTGCTACTGCTTGAGCCATCTGGAGACCTTGACAATGCAGATTTCGTGTGATGCTCACCGTTCGGCTCCAAGTCTGTCTTTCCTTCAACTATACTAGACATTTCCACCAATTTCCTGCCAGAGTAGTTCTTTGAAGGATCACTGAAGGGCCTTTCCAGGATCCCTCCACAATTTCCTGTGTATGTATGATGGCAATTTTGAGCCTCATTGGGGTTAAATTTCAAGGATGCAGTATTGCCTGAATCAGCACCTTCATACATTACGTTATTACAGCCGTTACAACCGTCAATTCTTTTGTCTGTGAGCCACCTCTCTGAATCTGACTCCTCTACATGAAATGGAGATTGTGATTGCATGGGAGACGATGAAAAATGTGGTGTGCATGTCGATGACAAAGGAGGAGAAGTCAATGACGCTGATTGATGGTTTCCATTATCTTGGCTTCCATAACCAAGCTGGTTGTCCATGAAAGGGAGCAAGGATTACAAGAGAGAGCAGACGTACCCCACATGCACCACGGGCTCCAGCAAATGGCTAGGCCTCCATCGATGAATCACAACATGTATATTCATGCATAAAATTTCAGGTGAATAAAGAAATTTACAGTGCGCATCACCTTCAACGAAACAAGAAGATGGTGAGCAGAATGGCAGAGGGACAACTAATATTTGCGGCGGCTTGATAGAATGGCAGAAGCACAAGAAATCTCCGGAAAATTCTTCATGGGAACTGGACGGCAGAAATATCAACCTGCAAAGAAATCCAAAACTATTCCCTCCAGAGTCCGCCCACAATGGGAGAAGCTAAAAATAGAAAGGGAAGCACTCACTCGTCACAGGGAAGGGAGAACTAAAAGGCACGACGAGTGATGGCAAACAAACTGCAAGGCGGACGCTCCATGAAGAAAGCACGCTTCCACGAAGCGGCCAGCCTACGACAAGGCTTCCCTGAGGGCACGCATACACACGCACAGAGAGAGAGAGAGAGAGAGAGAGGACGCCAGGTGGGGGAGAAACGGGGCGATGGCGGCGAGGAGTTCCTTTTGACACGTGGCAGCACCTCACCAAGCCTCGTGTGAATCGTCTTCAAACCCTACCTCCCTCCCCCCAAAGCTGGGGGGAAGAGAGAGAGACACAAGTCTTCCCGAGGGGGGTAAGGCGAAGGAGACTCGAGAGAATGGACCCGTGCATTCGCTTTCCTAGACAACATACAAAAACAATGGTTTCTGTTTTGACATTGATACTCTAAGAATTTTCGGTCAGCCGATCATCCTCCCCCTCATAAATAAATAAGAATGTTTCTTGAAGATTTTGAATCAACTAGTTACGTGTTCCAACTTCCAAGATTTTCCTTTAAATTATGCCCATTGCCTACTTGATCAAGACTTGCATGACAATGGAAGTGCGGCTCACGTGAATGGAAATTTTTCCTCGGGGGACAAGGGTCCACAATGCACATTGATAAGAAGAGGCGAGGCACCTTCGTTTGTCGTCAGATTTGTCAAAGACCAAACAATATGGACAAGGAGCATAATCGCAAGTAACAAAAGTGTCTAGCCAATATACCAACTCTAAGACTTGGAAGAAATATGGATAAATTGGTTGCCAAGATCATACCAATGTGTTGAATCTCTCTCCTTAAGGGTGAGATTCTCTCTCTCTCTCTCTCTCTCTCTCTCTCTCTCTCTCTCTCTCTCTCTCTCTCTCTCTCTCTCTCGTGGTATTGTGTACTCCTTAAGGCCCATCTCCCAAAGGAAGTACAAATTGTATTAGTGCAGTATCAGTGCTAGCTATAAATCACGGTGGCATATAAGATGCACTATGAACTATCAAAAAGGTACATAAGGGCGCATTCGCACGCTGCAAAAGCTGCATTTTGGTTGAGATCAACAATCTTGCAGGGCATAACTCCACGGCGTTGTAGATGTCTTTTCTGGACTCCGCATGAGAGAGAGTAGAGAGAGAGATAAAGGTTTCCTAACTCTGTCGAAACTGGCAGAGTTGAGGCACAAGGGCATCGTTCTCAACTAACGACAAATTCGTGTTGATGATGGCAAAATGTTGCTACACTCACTGTGCGAATGTGCTCTGATGACATATGATATATCCCCGATCCAAACCAAAAAAACACGGAAGATCACACCCATAGCCGAAGAAAAGAGTATCTACGCTGCTTTGCAACCCTACAGGATCCTACTTATGTATATGAGAAGATGCAAAGAGTATGCAAATATTTGTCAAGGTGGAAGATGTCCCGCAAAGCTACAAGTCCAAGATATGAGATTGTGCCTTCCACGTGATCCATAACATAATGCAGCAAATTGTGGTAAAAACTATATACCACAAATGGAGATCAAACTAATGTATTGTTACCATATACATGTGGTAGTGATGTGTGTGAACACACTAGGACCGCCGGGGCATTTTTCCCTCTTTAGGAGGTTTTTTCCCCCGTGCATTGTATATACGCCCATCACTCTAGGGCTATCCATCTTTCCATTGCACACTAAGTAACATACTCTCTATTGTGTGCCTTGAGCTTCCTTCGTCTTCTCCAAGCTGTGTGTGTTTCTCTGCAACCCTAATTCCAACAATTGGTATCATAGCAGGTTGCGTCCTTCCGGGCTTAGTCGCCAACAGCTCCAGCACACGCCTACTCACTTTCTCCAATTTCAGTGAGCTTTGGCAAGCGTTCGTAGGTCGACAAATACTTTGGGATCGCTCGTAGAGCCCGGTCTGCTCAAATTTTTGATTTGGGCTCATTTCGGCCTCTGTTTCCACTACAGGCAGTACTGCACAGGCTATTTCGTCATTTTGTGCAAAATTTCTGTCATTGCCATTTTCTGCATAACAGGTGCCTTATAGTCTTCTACGGTTTGTGCTATATAGCACGTGTTGTTCCTGCTCCGTTTCTCCTATGTTGGGGCAGTTTTCACATCAGGTGCAACATTTACCATGGCTGACAACAACAACACAGTTGTGTTCAAGATGTTTGCTGGTGAGGACAGGTTGGATGGGGACAACTACCCTATGTGGGCTTATATGATGCAACATGTTCTTGTGTCAAAGGGCGTCTGGAACATTGTGCAGGGCATTGATGTACGTCCTGGTTCTGAAGATGTAGGCGATATTGAGGATGTTGCAGGTCTTGCTACAAGGATTGCTATTGTTAGAGTTGTTTTGCCTACGGCAGAACAAGCTCGTTGGGATGTTAAGGTTGCGCAGGCTCATGCATTAATTGCATTGTCTGTGAAGCGCGCCATTGTTCCTCACATCCGTTCAGCAAAATCAGCAAAACAGGCTTGGGATATTTTGGTTGTTCTTTATGCAAGTCACAATGAGGCTAAAATTGCTTTGCTGCGTAAAGAGTTGGAGTCGAAGATTATGCATGAGGAAGATGATATGGACACTTTCCTTGCTAGTGTCAAGGATATCAATGAGCAACTTATTTCTGCAGGAGAAGTCGTTTCAGACAGCTTCCTTATGCAGACTGTTCTTGATGCCTTACCAGATTCTTACCAGACTTTTGTTAGTACTTGGAGACTTATGACCCAAGGAAATCCAGAAGTTGTCAAGTTTGATGCATTATGCACATTGCTGTTGCAAGAGTCACTTTCCAGAAAAAACAGGACTAGGCAGCGTGCAGTTGAACGGGCTTTTATTGCTTCTCAAAGAAAGGGTGGTAACAGTAATGCAGCCACTTCTTATGGTTCTGTTGCGAGTGGCAAAAATTCCGTTCCTAATGCTTCTGCTGGCAGCAATTCGTCTGGAAATTCTGGTGACAAGGGCAAAAAGAAGATGCGTTGCTATTATTGTAAAGTTAACAATCACTTGATCAAGTCGTGTCCTAAGTTGAAGGCCAAAGAGGCTAAGAAGAAAGAGGGTGGTTCCACTGCAAATGTTGGTTCCATTACAAATGCAGCCATTGTTGAGTCTTCTGTGAAAGAAGACTGTAATGCTGATGTTGATGCAGAATGGGCTTTTAGCGCAGAGTGCACTTACAATCCTGCTGTCCATGATGCATGCTTATCATTTGCTGCAGATTCACATGTGTGGTATTTCGACAGTGGTGCTACAAAGCACATTACCTCACATCGTGAATTGTTTACCTCTCTCGAGTCTATCCCTCATGGGAATTCAGTCGCTTGTGCCAACAACGCCTCTTATTCAGTTCAGGGAGTTGGAAAGATTGTGCTCACTGCTGCTAATGTCTACATGATGCTGGCGATCCTACTCATGTCACTCTTTATCAAACTGCTATTGGTTGCCTCATTTATGTATGCAACACGAGGCCGGATATTCAGTTTGCAGTCTCACAAGTCAGCAGATTTATGCATAGCCCAAGGTCTAAGCATTGGCAGGCTGTCAAGAGGATTTTCCACTACCTTAGTGGCACTTTACATCTTGGCTTGTTTTATCCCAAGGGGGGATCATTGCCGCCAGACTTACATGCTTTTTCGGACTCAGATTGGGCTAGTTGTTTTGACACGAGAGTGTCCACAAGTGGTTTTTGTTTCATGCTTGGCAGTTCATGTATATCATGGTTGATCAAGAAGCAACCTACTGTGGCCACTTCGAGTTGTGAGGCTGAGTAATGGGCAGTCTTCACAGCTACGGTTGAGTGTGTATGGCTCAGACGCCTTATGGTTGATTTGGGTGTTGGACAAGACACTGCCAACACTATCTACACTGACAGTCAGAGCGCATTGGCAGTTGCGAGGAACCCAGTTTTTCATGCTCGCACAAAGCACATTGAGGTGCATTACCACTATGTCAGGGAGAGTCTCTCAGCAGGAGAGATCAGCTTGGCTTATGTGCCAACATAGGACAACCTTGCAGATCTTTTCACAAAGGCATTGTCTCATGAGAAGCTTGAAGCTTTCCGCAAAGCTTTGGGCTTACTCCCCTTTGTGGGCTGATCATGTCCTTAGGGCATGACACTTCCCTTTACTCATGTGCCAGCTCTCGTTCACCGCATCACTCCAGGGGGGATTTGTTACCATATACATGTGGTAGTGATGTGTGTGAACACACTAGGACCGCCGGGGCATTTTTCCCTCTTTAGGAGGTTTTTTCCCCCGTGCATTGTATATACGCCCATCACTCTAGGGCTATCCATCTTTCCATTGCACACTAAGTAGCATACTCTCTATTGTGTGCCTTGAGCTTCCTTCGTCTTCTCCAAGCTGTGTGTGTTTCTCTGCAACCCTAATTCCAACATGTATGGTGGGTGGAAACATATCAAGAGTGCCTTGTGGCCTAAAGACACTAGCGAGAAAACGAGGAGAAAACTAGGTATTTTGAATAGCCCGGAAACAGTGTGTGACCCTGAAAATAGCAATAGCCGTACAACCACCCCCCATGTCACAAACCCATCATGAATGCGAACTCGGATAAGCAAACAACACCCCACTCGCCAAACAAGCTTTGCATATGGGCATATCCAAAAACAATGGCATAAGGACTCTTTCGACTATAGAGTACATCATTGACATGTCTTATTGTGACCAATACGTGCATCCAAAGTGCCAACAGAGAGTCTTACATGTGCAAGCATCCACAAGAAGCAACATATCCGACATCTGATTTTAAGGCTCCAAATGAATGACAAAAACTGTAACTAAAAAGCGGGAGGGATACACTGTCGAGACCAGTGCACTGATTGGCACAGACAATGTGGGGGGTGTTGCAAGAGATGGATCAATAGTGTACTCAAAGAAGGAGACTCGCTGTCCATTAATCTACTCAGAATGCCATTGCCACTCTCGAGGATCCCAAACCAATGCTAACAAGGGAACCCCATACCAAATCCATAATCTGCAAAGAGTAGCCTCCTCGATGAGGACAACCAAATGAAATCTTCAACTAGCAATGAGGACTGAGACCACCTATGTAGAGATGTTGCCCAACCATTGTCCCATCTAGCCCAATCAATGTTTTCCTCTCACCAAGCTATTAGCCCTCCCGATCCATGACATGTGCATTCCAAATCAAGGGCTTCCTCTCAAGCTACCCCAAGCATTGGGGTTTTTGTTCAGCCAGTTAAGGACGCAATCAACCATATCCTTACCAAGCGACACATACAAGGTGACATTTGTCCCGAGATGCAATACGAGGAATATCATGAGATATAGCATGGTTTTTGTCGAGTCAATGTAGGATGTATAATCAACCATATCCTTACCAAGCGACACATACAAGGTGACATTTGTCCAAAGATGCCATGCGAGGAATATCATGAGATATAGCATGGTATAGAAATTTCTTCATAGGCTCAACCCAAGAAAAAAAACCTCAAACTATGAGCTTGGCAAGCAATGGTCCAATCTACATTTCTAGATCTATAATTCCCTCTCCTCTTCCTCTCAAGGCATGATAATAGTGGTCTCTAGGTCACATGTATCTGGAGCCATTTGAGCCACCCCACAAAAATTGTGCACCAAGCACCACAACCTTGACATAACTCTAAGGTTGTAAAGTCTAGCAAGTAGTAGTAACGAGGTTATTCGAGGGAGAACCTTATTTACAACCAAAGCTCTACCAAGTAGAAATAAATGCAAAGAGGGTCAATGGTAGAGCTAGATTGCAAGATGGGCTCAAATTGTTGTTCAAGCGACACATCAATGCCAACATGAAAATTGTGATATCTCCAAGTTTGCCCTCTCATCAGCAAAGTCGAATGGTCTTGCACTCCACACTGATAGTTAAGTATTGTTGCATAATCTTGGTCCAACAAGTCAAGGGACCCGGCCAAGGCCTTAGCAAGATTGCTATTGACCCTGACCTTAGAGGCATAATGTGAGCCCTTACTTTGGGGAAGAAAGAGGAACCATTCACCTTGCAGGATGGTTATCTTCTCCACGACAATAGGCTATGTGTTACCAATTCCCTTTGTGAGAAAGAATGTATGAATCCCATGCCCCTCCCTATGCGGGGCATAGAGGCATTCAACTTACTCTTCGAGGAGTAGAGCCGTATTTCTATTGGCCTACCATGAAAGTGGACATACAAAATGTGTAGTATGCCAAAAGACCAAGTATGATAAAGAGAAGCAACCTTGATTACACTAGCCATTGCCCATCCCAAATTCACCATGGGAGAGTATATCCATGGATTTCATCTTTGGATTACCTAAGTCTATCCATGGGAATACGGGAATATGGACAATAGTCAACAGGTTTAGCAAGCAAGCACACTTTATTCCTGTCAAAAAGACTATTAAGGCACACCAAATGGAAACTCTCTTCATATCACAAATTTTCAAACACCATGGATTACCAACATCCATCATTCCAGATAGAGATCCTAGAATGACTAGTAACTTCTGGAAAGGTCTCTTTGAAAATCTAGGAACAAAATTGAATTTCTCTTCGTCCTATCACCCATAAACGGATGGCCAAAGTGAGATAGCCAATCTTACGATACTCAATCTACTAAAGACTTATGTTACTGAAGTAGATCAACGCTCACAATGGAAAAAGTACTTATCTCTTGTAGAGTATGCCTACAATAATATTGTACATACTTCTACAGGAAAATCACCTTTTGAGATCATTGAGGGAAAACCTAAAAGTACCTTGATCTTCATAGCCGATGAGTATAGCCGTGACCTACAAGAATCTTTTCAAAAGATTCAGGAGGCTATATCCATCTCTCAACAAAGGCAAAAAGCTGCTACTGACAAGCACAGCAGGGCCTTAACGTTCAAAGAAAATGATTGGGTCTTACTTAAGTTTCCTAAGGCTCGGCTAGGCAAACGAAGGGCAAAATCCCTATGGGCCATCAAAAGTATTATGCTAAGCTAGCAAAAAGATACTATGGTCCTTTCCAAATCTTGAAGACTATCAATGAGACGGCCTACCAACTCAAGTTGCCCAACCATTGGCTCATACACAATGCTTTTTATGTGAGCCTACTCAAGCCCTACAAAGGAGATCCACCAAGTGAACCAATTATTGAAGACCTTCCCGAAGTTGAAGACTAAGAAGAGGTGCTACAACCCGAAGCTATCCTTCGGCATGAAGACAAGGTACTATGACATGGTAAGATTATCCAACGGTATCTTATTAAGTTAAAAAATTATCCCTTTGAAGATGTTAGATGGATGCAAAAAATACAGCTTAAGGATAGTATGAACCTTGTCAATGCTTACAGTGCCGCATTAGAGTAAGCAAATGTACAAATTTCTTTTAAATGACCCAAGTTTTTGTCTTATAAGACTAGTTCTCTTCTTAATTGTGCAAAAATTTAAATAGTATGTATGCTTAGAATCATGTTTGTGATGACGACGTCTCTCAAACACCAAGTAGAATTTGTCACCCTACTTTGGGAGAATGAAATGGACTAAAGAGAAGACATGCTTGCGGCAGCTATGTCTCCCAAAAAGCACCAAATGGATTGGTCATCCATCTGAAAGATGTCGTAGGGTAAAAAGGGATCCTCTACCCGCTAAGTAAGATTGACTAATGACGAAGGCTTTATCTCTTCTACCTCATAGTCGAGGACGACTATAATTTCAAGAGAGAGGTAATGCCATAAAATCTGATATCTAACTAACCCAAACGATTTTCTCATATTAAACTGATCATTT
Source organism: Adiantum capillus-veneris (assembly GCF_014529385.1). Lineage (NCBI taxonomy): Eukaryota > Viridiplantae > Streptophyta > Polypodiopsida > Polypodiales > Pteridaceae > Adiantum > Adiantum capillus-veneris. Next base: position 155,865,161 of record NC_140931.1, read on the forward strand.
AATGTGGGAGAGTAAACGGGAACAAGGGTTAAGATATAGACATGTGCTTATAGATCTATCTCAACACGGGGCCAATGGTAAAGGGGCCCAAATGAGAGATGGTCTGTCAAAGAGCAAGGCTAATCAATGGAGCATAAAGACATTAGGGTTAGCTTCATTGAAGACCTCTAATAGTTAGTGTAAAAGTCCTTTGACCTTAGGTAAGCTAGGGCTGAGCTTGAGGTGGGAACCCGGTCCAAGCTTAAGGTGCCTGAGGTGCTTGTCGTGCTTGATGACTAAGGTGCTTGATGATTGAGATGCTTAAGGTGCTTGGTGGATGGGATGCTTGAGGCGCTTGTCATGCTTGAGATGCTAGGGTTGTACTTGAGGTGGAAACCCGGCCCAAGCTTGAGGGGCTTAAGAGCCAAGCTTGTGGTGGGAACCAAGCCCAAGGTTGAGTGGCTTGGGGTGTACAAAAGTCAATATTCAATCCCTACAAGGAGGGGGCAAGCCCTACAAGAGGGGGGATGAGAGAGAACACACACACACACACTCACACAAGGCATGATTGGTACAAAGAAAGCAAAAGGGACACTTGTCAAGTTCCTCCTCATGTTGCCCTCATGGTGTGTCTGAAGCCTATTGGTTGGCCACCCAAGGGGTCCAATGATAAATTAAGAGATTTAATTAATTGTCTTTGCATTTATCAAGTCCTCTCTCTCAAAGGGAAAAGGGGAACACTTGTCCCAAGGCTATCCTTGTTATTTGATTTACCTCTTGCTTGTGATTGGCTAGGCCTGGAGGGGTCCAATGACCTTCAAGCATGAGCTACAAAGGGGGGTCGACCAAGGAAGCTAGGGGCATGCTTGGGGGTTATCCTCCCCCCCCCCCCCCCCCCCCCAGACACACACACACACACACTCATTGTGTGCAGCGCAAAGTGCAAGAGCTCCCTCTCCTTCTCCAAGCAAGTAGAGAGGTTGAGAGCCCACACCAACGCTTTTGGCTATGGAATGCAAATCCAACCAAGAGTTGTCATAAAATATAATGTTTAACTTTACCAAATGATTTTCTCATATAAAATTGATAATTTAATATGGGAAGATAAAAGGGGAACAAGAGTTAGGATATAGATATGTGCTTTTAGACCTATCTCATCAGGGGACCAAAAGGAGAAATGGTTGCATCTGAATAGGGGTCCAAAAGGAGAAGGTCTACCAAAGAGCAATGTGCAATAAGTGCTTCTAGATTTACCTCAGCAAGGGACCAAGAGGAGAGATGGTTACATCTTAATAGGGGTCCAAAAGGAGGTAGTCTATCAAAGAGCAATGTGCATCTGATGGAGCTTAAAAGACCTAGGGTTAGCTTCATTAAAGACCTCCAAAAGTTAGTGTTAAAAAGTCCTTTGACCTTATGCAAGCTAAGGCTGACCTTGAGGTGGAAATCCTACCCAAGTATGAGATGCTTGTCGGCTTGCTAACTAAAGTGCTTAAAGTGTTTGTGAGAACCTTGCCCAAAGCTTGAGGTGATTTTTATGCATAAATGACTAAGGTTCTTGAAGTATTCAATTCAAAGATAAACTCTCAAGAGGCATAAATGGTTTCCATGCTTGAAAGACTAGGTGATGGAAGTGTTCAATTCAAACAAAATTACTTAAGAAGCATAAAAGACACATGTTAAGATATCCTCCACATGTGGCCCTCATGATGTGCTTAAATCTTATTGGATATGCTTTAAAGGGGGTCCAATGAGAATTTAGATGCATAAAAATAAATAGTTAAGTTCTTTCTCTCAAAGAGAAAAAAGAGGACACATGTCCAAATGATATAATTAAATAATACGAGAGAGAGAGAGAGAGAGAGAGAGAGAGAGAAGTGGACAAAACTTGAGAGGGGGTATACTCTCTCTCACACACACACACATTCTCTCATTTTGTGGAGTGCAAAGTGCAAGAGCTCCATCTCCTTCTCCAAGCTTGTTGAGAAGTGGAGAGCTTATACCAACTCTCTTGGCTATGGAATGCAAATCCAACCAAGAGCTATGCTTCAATGCTTAAGCTTTCCATCTTCAACATCTTCATTACTATGCTATTATGCTATGCTAAGCAAGAAGAGTGATGATAAGTGAAGAACTATTTCTTTCTCCTATGAATGATTCTTCTTCCTCTTCCCTACCCTCATTCCCGCTAGCTCTCTCCACCTTCGAAGGTGTTCGAGGCCTTGAGACTGAGGCTTGGGATAGTTAATGCTTTTTGCAAAGTTTATGTTATGCTCGTGATGCATGAAGCTTTCCATTTTCATAGCATCACCAAGGTCACAAGGAACACAAAGATTTAATTGTACCAAGCCTCTCTTGATGGGAGAATTTATAATACAAAGGCCTTTTGGAGGGGGGACCGGCTCCAAGTAAATCCGGTCCTCAGCTATTGTCATGTTCTCTAATACTCTCTCTCTTGCAAAAGTATTGTGCATGCCGAGTTAATTAAGTACTATGGTTATGTTTCTACCATCAATTACGTTCACCCTCTATGTTCTCAAAGTAATCTCACAAAAATGCTTACTCTAATTCTCTTAATTTTGCTATTCTCAAAGTTTATAGGCCATTTCCATTACATTGGTATCAGAGCATTTGGTTTCTCTTTTTTTGCTTAAGAAGAGAGGTCCTTAAGTAGCCTATTAATGGTTGGTTTTGTTAATTATATTAGGGTAAGTGGGATTGGGATCTATTATCGGTTTTGTTGAGCCCACTATGTGGGATATGGTGTACACCTCGGGAGCTTTGGTCTTAATAATGGAGTCTTTTTAGATTTGCCTACGGCTTTACCATTATTGAGCTATAAGAAGTCCAAAAGGAGCTATCCCTCGACAATTCTGCTATGTTAGACCCACCTCACTACTCTCTATAATTAACCAATTTGAGTTGTGGGTGTAGATACTTAAGTGCTTATTTTCAAAGGCTAAGAGGAGTAGCAACTAAGGTTTTGAATTGCCAAAGAATACACTAAGTAAACACATAAGTTTAATTAGCATGGCTGACAATAACCAAAAGAGTAAAATGAACATTGATAACTTTGATGTTGCACATGAAGGTGCTAATGATGATGCCCCATGTTTATCAATTATCCTGTTACTAGGTTGCATCAAGCTACGGGCAACCCTACCTTGCAAGCCGAAGTTACTCAACATTTCATGCTTATGGGATTTCCCTTCCTCTCCCAAGAGGAGAGAGAGTTTAGGAGGCCTCATAATGAGGACTCCTGAAAGAACACTCTCTCCCATAAGAGAGGAGGAATCCAAAGAACGAGAAAGAAACAAATCCCTAAGTTCCTCTAAAGATGTTTCTCCACGAAGACGACGGTCTAGACTATTGCCAACTCCTCCCAAGAGCAAACGGTCTACACATAGTCCTTCTCCTCGTCACTCCAAAAGGGAAGAGAGGAAACAAAGGAAGAAAAAGGCAAGAAAGAGCTCACCCTCTTTTCCTTCTTCTTCACCTTCCTCTTCTTCCGATGAAAGCAATAGTAGAATACAAGAGGAGAGGACATCGCAAAACTTCCCTGCATGGCAAAGGTCCCAAAAGCTCAAGAAGAGGGAGGAAAGAGTATCTCTCTTCTCACCTATGATGGCACCTTTGGTGCCATCGACAGAGTATTGGCCTTCATCCAACAATTTGATGTGGCCTTTGGAGACGAGGGCTTCACGGAGTCCTCCAAGCTACACCATGTAGCTATGCACTTCTAGAAGTCTGGTCATCAATGGTGGTCTAGCCTTCATGGCAATGGCGAGGCCCCAAAGACATGGAAAACTCTACGAGTTTCCATCATGAAGCAATTCCTTGCAAACGATGCCAAGGACAAAGTGCTTACCGAATGGTAGAGCTTGAAGCTGTTCTTAAACAAGTCTAACCACAAATATGTAGACAAGTTTTGGGATTTACATCTCAAATCTACAGTCTTTCAAAGGATATACTTCACTGAACAAAAGCAACAATTTTGTGTGGATTACCTGAAGAAATGGCCGAGTATATCAACTCACAACGGCCTGGCACTATCATCGAAGTCATCCACCACACCATGGTTGCTTCAAGGATCAATTTCCAACAAGGGGACGAGAAGAAATTTCAAGCCCATGGAAAACAAGGATCGAAATGAAGCTAAAGGGAAGAGCAATGCTCAAAACTCTTCTCAAGGCAACACCAACACCAACAACAACAAGGCCAAGGAGAAAGGAGCTTACAAAAGTAAAAACAAGCTCTTTCCCAAAAAATTAGAGGCCTTTCATAAAGACCATAAATGCTTTAAGTGTGGGGAGCAAGGACATGGTTATCGTTCTTGCCCCAAAAGAAATGTACTCAATGACACTCCGAGAGCTTCCATGGTTGAAGCTCCAAAAGAGGATACTCATTGCAAGGCTCATACCTCTACTATGCTTGGGGAAAAGTAAAGGAGCATGATGCCCTTATTCTCTTTGACCATGGCACTACTCACAACTTCATATCAATGGAGTTGGCCACTAAGCTGGGCATTCAAGCTTTCGAGATGGGAGAATCTACTGTAATTGTCGATGGAGCTTTCAAGGGATAGCAAGCCTTCGTTACTCCCTTGATTGGGAAGTTGAGGTTTCATGTCCAAAGCTACATCGACAAAGAAGACTTTTTTTTATTTGTCCTCTCCAACATGAGGATGTTATCCTAGGGGCACCATGGTTCAACCGCATGGCTGCCAACATGAAGTTCCCTGAAAGGAGAATCTGTTTCACCTATAGGGAAAAGAGCATGTACATAGATGTTAATGATTCGGGGAACAATATATCCGTGGTAAATATGCTTGCTTTTGATAAGTCAATAAAAAGCTCTATTTTTGCGTATATGATTTTTGTGTTAGAGAATCTGTAAATGATTCTAATGTTTGCACAAGTAGCAATAAAGGGTATCAAGAGTGCCTAACACTGTGTGCGAGCCATAGATGGCTCCAAGCACACAACTAGCCTATCTCTCTCTCTCTCTCTCTCTCTCTCTCTCTCTCAAACACACACACACACACACACACACACACACACACACACATACTAGTACACAAAGGAGATGGAGAAGGAGATGGAGCAAGAGCACTCTTCTTGCATTGCACAAATGAGAGAATGAGGTATTTTAGGTTTAGATTGACTTTTATATGGGCTTGCCCGTTCACATTTGGGTGCCCACACTTAGCCAATCTTATCCAAACATTATAGGTTCCAGTTTTAGAGTGCGCCTCTCATTGGCAATCACTCTTAACCATTCCTACCTGACCGACAAGCCCGGCCAATAACATAATACACTACTAGTGGGTCCGACAAACACGGCCCATGGCTACATAAAGGCGATCGCTATGTGGTGGTGGTTGCTTGGTGGTAACATGCCCCCCTTCTTGATGTAGATTCCGCCCTCGGAAGCTAGTGAGAGAAAGCTCATTATGTCCATGTTGTAGAGCATCTAGATTTGAATCTGCAAGGGAAAGTCACTGTTTTATGCAAGCGGAATTGAGTAAATGCAAGATTTATGAAATGCTAAACTGCCATTAAGGACAAATAAATTGCAATTTGATGAAATTAATTAATCAAGAGTTTTGGGCTTATGGATGAGTTTATGAATTAGTTATCTATGACTAAAGTTAATACTACTCTAGTACTAGCTAAGCTAAGAAGATTATCTAAATGCAAGATTCCCTAATTGTGCTTTTTAGCTTTGATTAGCCAACTAGCTCTCACAACTCCAAACAAAAGCTTCAAATTTTAACTGTAAGCTCGATGGAAGTCTTTTAAATATCATTTTTTTTCTTTTTTCTTTTACTTTGGTTCACAATCATTTGACGTGTGTGCTTATTTTGTATGTCCAGGGCTTTTTGCTTCTCAAGGAAAGCACCCACACTGGGAACCTCTAGGGCTCTAATACCATAGACAATACATGTGAGTGAAGTACCAAATCAAGCCAGGATTTCTCTTCCAACGTAAGAATTTTCATTTGTGGCACTTATGTTTTTTCCTTCCATTTCCTTGGTATTCTCACTAGTGTCTTTTGTTGTTTAAGTGAGCAAGCTTCTCTATGCCTAAAACATTCCTAAGGTCTCAAACACCAGATAATTTTATCAACTAGAACTAGTGGTCAAGTAAATGAGTTAACCTAAAGTCACGGTCTCCTAATCTCAAGGCTCATCTTCTATAAGATTAAACTCTAGTTCAATCAACTTAAGCAAAGACAAATTTATACATCGATAATGGCAAATAACAAACATAACTATTGCACTCAAACAAACCATGAAAAACCACAATTAGCAATTATACATATCCAACAGCATGAATCATGGAAAGTAGTACATCTGGAGGTATGGAGTTGCTCATTTCGTCGAAGCAGATGTCCTCAGCCATGTGGATGGAAATCCATATAAGTCTTACATAACAATATCAAACAACAAGGCACTATACCTCTAGGAGTCATGTCAGTGTGAAAAAATCAAAACTCCTAGAAAACAAACTCAAAACACAATTTAGACCCCTAACATACCTATTTGTCATGCCTTTTAGAATCAAGGAAAGAGGATATTATATAAACCGGGTGGCCACCCTAAGGCTAGGTCTCTATCTTCATCATCTAGATAAAAAAATTCATTTTCCATGAGGCCATAGACTTCCTCGGTCTCTATTATTTCTTCTTCATAATCCTCTTGCGTAAGCGTGTTAATCAAGAACCTCGCTATGCGTGGATACTCATCTTATGCAAAAGAATAAGCATGTGCCACTAGAGAAACATTCGCTACTAAACGCATGCCTCTGGTGAACTAGCCATATCTAAGAATACAGATAGATTTGGTTAGGTCTTTAAAACATAAGAGTTGTTTTCATGTGCTGCTTGATGTGACATGGTGAATTTGGACTTATGTGTAGGATCTGATAGGGTGCTCTCTCGTTACTAGTCGCTCTTGCTCTTTTACTACTAGTTATTTTTTTTATATTATTATTTTTTGTTTGCTAGAACTAGTACAAGGCTATGTATATACATTCCCTAATATTGGTGATTGAGAGGTCAGGGAGGAAGGTTAAGAGGGAAGCAAGTGAATGATGGATGTCAGCAAATACTCCCCCCTTCCTTGGGTAGATCATATTGTTTGAAATATGCTCGTCACCCTTTAAAACCAATTTTTCCAGTTGGTAATAAGTGAGGATTTTTGCCATTAGTTTTATATTACCTTAGGTGCCTCATCAAGTTGCAAGGGTGGTAAGGTACTTTCCCAGGATTGAACTTGAAGTGGTTCATCAGGTGATTCTTGAATACTTGGAGATGTAGATTCCTTTGTAGCTTTATGGAGGTCCACTATTGTACGTGGAGGTTGTGGAGAAGCTTTTACCTCTATGGATGCATTACATGAGGAGCTAGAAGCTTCATGGGACTCCCCCCTTCCTGAGCTAGGTGGAATAATTTGGTTTTGCCTTGGAACCCAAACTAGCTCTGGAATAGGTGAGTAGCATTCTGTGATCTTTCCCTTTCCATGGTCTTCCATTGGCTTTGGAGTTACACTAATTGACTCACATGGTTTTGTAGGTGATACGGAAAGACACAGTTTACGTTTAGGTACCCAAATTTGATCATTTCCATCATAGTATCCTTGGGCTTCTAATAGTCATTTTGGAATCCATCGTGATTTGGTTTTGACTCTCCTAGAGTGCGCTCTTGGTTTTCCATGAGAAGTTTTTCTTGAAATGGATGGGAGGGTTGAGGTATCTAGAAGTAAGGCCTTGGGGACCCATTTATATGTACTCTTAGGTCGTGCAGGTTGAGTACTTGTAATATTATTTATTGTTGCAACTACAAGGGTTGAAGTGCTAGGTTCATGGGTAGCCGACGAGGACGAGTTAACCACTTTTGAATCTTGGCTATCCTGCAATTTCGCTAGAGTCGGCAACGTAGGTGACTTTACTTCAAGGATAGGGGTAAGAGTCGGTGGTCGCGTCGTGACACTACCAGTACCCCAATCAATAGTGCATTTGGTTGCCAACATCCACGTGCATCCAGGGTTTATGTTGCCCTCCATAGTTCCAACAGGCATGACCAAAAAGTCTTGAGCTACAACCCCATTGTCATAACTGACAGAAGTGTTCCAGATACCAAAAATTTCAGTTTTTTTCTTGTTGACATCCTTGACTTGGATTATACTCTCAGATAGAGGCGGCTTCCCTAACTGACACCAAAATCCATATGACAATAGATTATATTTAGCACCCGTGTCCAATAAGGCGTATATAGCACTTTTTCATAGGTGCTATTTAGCTCAATAGAGTATCGTAGAGGTGTGTCAGAGTCCAACCAATCATCCTCTATTTCAACGTGGAATGCATGTGTAATTCCAAGGTTGGTCTCTCGTTGGCGTCTTATGCGTTGTTGTCGCTCTTTAGCCTCAGCTTGAGCTTGTATCTTCTTCAATTCTGTTTGTGCCTTGGCTACCTTTTTTTGATGGATGGCACGTAGCTCTTCCTGGCTTAGAGGATCATAGTACCTTTTGAATTTACTCCCGATGAGGAATCCAATGTTTTCAACTCTATCTAGAGTCTCCACACGAATGGTTCCTTGTGGGGTGATTTCACATACTCTATATGCTCTTTTTCTTGCATATTTCAACTTTTTCTTTTCGTTAGCACTCCATACATAAAGACTTTATCACCAACATTGATATCTTTGTTCTTTAGATGACGATCAAACCATTTATTCCTTCTATCTTTCTCCACAAGTGCATTTTGCACAGCTAATTGCCTCTCTTCATCTAGCCTTTCAAGGATATATAATTGCTCAACTAAGGGGTTACCATCCCAACCTTCTTGAGAAGCTACTCGAAGACTAGGAATGACAAACTCCCATAGCATAACCGCTTCTTGGCCATACACCATCTTAAACGGTGTGCAGTTAATGGTAACTTGTATGCAGTACGATAAGCCCATAAAGCTAAAGTCAGCTTTAAATCCCAATGTGTGCGATGAGCTTCCACCGTTTTGGTCAAGATAGAGATTAAGGTCTTGTTGGTTCTCTCAGCTTGGCCATTTGCTTATGGATAATAAGGTGTGGACTTATGGTGAGCTATCATGAAGTTGGTAGTGAGTTCTTTTATCACTCTATTTATAAAATGAGTACCATTGTCACTCACAATCTCAACAACCAAATCTTTTAGTAATGTTCTCAAAGAAAAACTTGACAGTTGACCTCACATCAGCCTTACGTGTCGCCCTGGCTTCCGCCCACTTTGTCACATAGTTAGTGGCAACGATAATATATTGAGATTGAGTGCTACAAGCTGCCGGACTAATTGGGCCTACAAAGTCTAAACCCCATTTTTCAAATGGTTGAGTCACTTTAACAGGATGTAAGGGAATCTTATCCTTTTGTTGTGTGATCTTGTAACGTTGGCATTCATCACATCCTTTTGCAAAAAACGATGCATCCTTGAATAAGGTAGGCCACCAATAGCCTGATTCCAACACCTTTCTAGCTATTAGTTCCCCTGAGAAATGTCCTACGGCTATACCCATGTGGGCTTCTTGTAGTATGTATAAATACTCATCCTCACGGGAACAACGTCTAAGAATATCGTCCTTCCCTAGCTTGTAGAGAGTTCCTGCAATGAGAGAATAAGGTTCACATTCTTTTAACGATTTTCAAGCTATGTCATTACGAAGCAAGCTCTTTGGGTGGAAAACCATTAACTAGAAAGTTCACAATCTTCTCACTCCATTCAGGTATGGTCTCGACTAGGAATAGAGAAGTATCAGGCAATTCATCATCGACTCCTGTGGGGCTTCACTATTGGGTATGTGAGACAAATGATCCACCATGACATGTTTTTTACCAGGTCTCACTACAACGGTAAAATCAAACTCAAGAAGAATTAACAACCATTGTGTAATTCTTCCCGTGGAACGAGGTTTATTTACTAGATACAACAAGGCTTGATGATCCACATAGAAAACAAACTTGTTGGCAAGAAGGTAGTAGCAGAATTTCTTTACTACATAAATCATAGCTAAACCTTCTCACTCTGTAGTGGTGTAGTTTCTCTCGGCATCATTCAATTGACAACTTGCAAAGCTAATAGGGTAGTCCAATTTATGTTCTCCTGGTTGAGCTAGAACACACCCGATACCAAAGTTCGATGCATCAATATGCACATCAAAAATTACATTCCAATTGGGCACTCGTCGAATAAGAGCGCTAGTTAAGGTCTTTTTCAATGACTCATAAGCATGGTCACACTCCGTGGTTCAATGAAACTCAATAAGAAGTTTGTACAACGGACGAGTTATCTCGACAAAGTTTAAAATAAACCGTCAGTAATAACCAACATGGCCCATGAACCTTTGAACTTCTTTATAGTTATAGGTGGTGGCATTCATCAATGGCTTTAATGTTGCTCTCATATGTGGAAATCCCATTTTTGGACACTATATGCCCTAAAACGACTCCATGTTTAACCCAAAATTGGCATTTGAAAGGGTTTAAGGAGATGCCATACAATCTGCACTTCTCAAACACTTTTTGTAAGCATGATAGATGTTCTTTCCAAGAAGACTAAACATAAAGGTCATCTAAGAAAGCTTTGCAGAACTCCCTCAAATATTCTATAAAAGCTATGTTTATTAATCTTTGAAAGATAGCAGGGGCATTGGTTAAGCCAAAAGCCATAACACGAAATGCGAACACTCCAAATTCGGTTATAAAGGCTGTTTTAGCTTGGTCCTCTATCGGAATTGTGATTTGATTGTAGCCAGAGTACCCATCTAAAAAGCTATAAGCTTCCTTCTCGACAACTCTTTCAAGCACATGTTCTGAACATGGCAAGGGATAATGGTCCCTTTTAGTGGCAGCATTGACCTTCTTGAGATCCACACACACCCTGAGTTTCCCATTCTTTATTGGCACAATCACCATTGGAGACACCCATTCTGAGTGCTCAATAGGATATATGAATCCCCATTTCACAAGCTTTTCAATCTCTTCTTAAACAATCTTTGCATATTTAGGATTCATTGGGTAGGGTCGTTGCTGAACTGGTTTAGCCATGCTATTCATGGGGATTGTGTGTTGCACCATGGAAGGTGGAACACCTTTCATATCATGATATGTCCAAGAAAATATATCCCTAGATGTTTTAAGAAGTTCTTTAATTACACACTCCTCAGTCTCTGTCAGATCTTGGGCAATAAAAACAGGATTGGACTCTTCTCCTGGGTCTGCTAACTCTATTTCCTTAACTATCACTGGACCGTCATAAACTCCATTGCTTCCATTGATAGGTTTTTTTTGAGACATTGTATACACAACCTTACGTTCCTCTATTGTGTAGGATTTGAAATGTATAGGTGCAGGGTGTAAGTCTGTGGGGTCATGTTGTTATGTGGATTGTGATTTCACTTTCGATTCCTTTTGTTATTGAGCTAACTCTCGATTTTGTCTTCTCCTTATGGTACGGCTCAACTTTGGCTTCTCTCTAGCCTCTAGTTGTGCGATGTCAATGGGTTGTGGACTACACCACATAACACTTTGAAGGTATTCACCCCAGTTATTTACCAACTTCTGATGAGCATCACATGCCTCTATATAATTAAGCCATTCTGTGGTAGATTTCTTTTCATTTATTCTAGCACGCACATTTGCTCGATATCGTCGCCTCTTATATCTCTTACTCTTCTTGTCTAATTTTTGATTACGACCGATCTCTAGTGAAGAGTCACTAGATGATTCGCTACTTGTGTCTTTTGTTCCCTTGGATAGATTGTCATCTAGGGTACCACTGGGCCTTGAATGGTTTGTCCCCACATTTGCACTAAGATTTAACTCAGATTCTTCGTCCTTAGAGTCAATTTCAATTGATGATTCTGACCCAAATCGTGTGGGCTATAGTCTTGTGAGATGCTACTGGTTCTAATGCCAGTCAAACCTTCATCTTGTAGGTAATCAGAAGCTATATGAATTGCTTCTAGCATATTTAAGGGTACGAGTGGTGGCATTTCATCCCCCTCAGGTGTTACCCAGGTCGTCCCCCTGTTTCCCCAAGTGTCTATGGTTGCCGCTAGGTGGACCCAATCCACATTGTCAAACTCAGTCATCCCAGGTAATACATCCATGTAAGCAGAATCTTCCCCAACATTAGTGTCCGCTTTACACGTGTAACAATACTGCAATGGGGCCGCGTGAATTGTGGTGTCAGATCTATGATCAATTATAAACCTGTTTCCTAGAGGATGTGCTCGACCAATTACAAGATCCACTTGAATGACAGAATCTTATAACTGCAATAAACATGGTTTTTAGACTAGTCATTCACCATTTTTACTTCCCTCATGAAAGGACGTCCTAAAATCATCTCAGATGCCATAGTGTGCTTGGAGAAATCCATAACAATGAAGGAAATTCTTATTTTATGTCCAAAGACCTTGATCTTGAGATCTTCTAGCATCCCAATAGGTTTAACAATAGACCCATTGGCCATCTTTACTACTATGGTTGTGGTTCCAAGGTGAGGTCTTCCCATAGTTTCCCAACAATTTTTAGTCACAATGCTAACCCCAGCATCACAATCAAGGATTCCCTTCACAGTTAATCCCTTGGTAGTGATTGGTATGGTTGCATTGGATTCATCTCCCTCAAAGTATTGTCCCAACTTGTTAACAGATATTTCTACAATAGGGTTCTCATCTAGGTTGGGTTGTGGATCTAAGTGTTCCTCCTCTATTGGCATCTCCCTAACTCCATCCATCTAAGCAAATTGTGGTAGCCCGACTTTCAGTTCTCCATTGAGGAAAGCTCGAAGAGCTAAGAATAGCTCAGGGTCTCCATATAGTTTGTACATGATGGCAGTTCTAACTTCTAAAGCCATGAAGTCCATTAATTTGGTAATATTTAACGATGCCTTTTGGGTTTTAGTCCCTTGACATGGGGTAGATGGGATCTCCATTTCTTCAATAGGGTCAGGTAGTCCCTCTCTAAACATTCTTTCCAACAAGAAGTGAGTACGCCCACTTTTCCATGACTTTAAGTCGCTTTCTTCTTGGATGACACTAGGTATGGCTAGGGGTCTATGGACTTTCTGAGGTTGTCATTGCGTAGGGAACACTGAGTCTGTAATCTGAATCTTCCTAGGTGCTGGCTCTAGATCCCTTTGGGTATCTTCTACCAAACTCCTTTGCTTGACCCGCTCGATCTCCTTTGTAGGGTTTGGATAAGTTCCTATCTTCTTCTTGGATCCTAGCCATTGTGGCTCATGATGATCTTCCTTGTTGGTTTCTTTCTTAGTGGTCATTTTGGTCTCCATGGTTTCACCTGAATCGGAATCCTCTTCAGCGTCGTTCATATATACGGGGTCGTCAACAGTCCCTAAGTTGGTCTTTGAACTGGGGTCTGACTTCGCTGCTTTTTGTGATCTCTTCCTTCGTGTTTTCTTATTTTTTTGAGATTGGGCAATTGATGCCGCGTCTCTTTCTTCAAGAATATAATTCTATTTTTGGAGCATCGATCGTTTGAGTACATTTAGTGGTACCACATGTGTACTTTGTGATGGCTCCTTCGTAACCTCAATCAAGTTTAATGGCGTGATCTTCGGCGCATTTGGATTATTCGGACATTGGGCAATCAAATGATCTATGCCACATTGATTACACATGAGTATCGGCATTGTAGACATGCTCGCTTGGTTGGTTTGCATTAGTGTGGCGTGCTTTTGTAGCCTAATAGGACACTCGGCCACACGATGTGGACCTCCACACTCATAGCATTGAAGAGGTGGTCTCTTAGTAGTGTAATTTATATTTTGGCCTCTTGTAGCAAGAGCAGCTACTTGATAGACAGGTTTGACTTGTCCCCAATAGTCCTCCATGTAGTATTGTGGGCTTTCTTCAAACGCATCTATCCCATAGGCAATATCAGGGTCTATATCTTTCTCACAGCCTTCCAAACAAGAAATAGATGACTCACAACCCACTTGATTTATAGAAGTGATTCTCGAATGTGGTGGTTGCGGTCCTAGCACTGGAGGTGGTAAGAGTGTTGTTTGAACGTCATTTTGGGCCCTAGGGACCATGTGTTGTGACGTTTGTTCAAGAGGTGGAGCCGGCATCAATGCAGGCAATCGAGGTGTGTCTGTCCATGCTAAGGTTGGTCTATTGGCCATCGCGCGCTTAAATATTGTTTCAATCCTTATTTTGATGACCATACCTCCTAGGCATTGCAATTCCCATTGAATTTCCCTCTAAAAGTAGGGCATTCACCTGTACTATGCGGACCATAGCATACTGAGCACATTGTTGCTCCCTTCTTGGATATATATGATTGTTTTGTGGAGCACGATTGTCTCTAAAACTCTCTTGAATGTCCTTGGCGAGATCTGCTAAAGTCATCTCAGATATCTTTGGCTCCTTAGTAATAGGCTTTAGGGTCATTGATTGATGTCTTGATGCTTGCGAGCTAATAGATTTAGGCTCAACAGACACTCTTTCTCCTTGAATCATTAAATTATCCTCCAAATTGGATCACATTGGTGGTGACCGCTTCCCAAGTAGTGATACCTCTAATGACTAGGCCATTTTAGACATCCTCATGTCGTAATCCCCTAATGAATCTATCAAGCAATTGATTATTATTGAAGCCCTCATTTGGATTACAACAAGAATTCAAATGCTTTAAGCGACTAAGAAAGTCTCTCACCGACTCTCCTTCCTCTCGTTGGGCTTTCTGGAGCTGAGAGGCTACACCGCAAAGCACTCCCTCTTGTCTGTATTCTTTCAAGAACAGTCTCCTAAGAGTAGGCTAAATTGTTTTTTCTTCCACCCTTAGGGTTCTATACCAATCCCCAGCCTTCCCACTTAAGGTTAGGCTTAAAGAATTACTCTTATGCAGGTCATTGTGTTCTCCTAGAGAATCGCATATTTGTTCAAACACTTTGATATGCTTTCGCACAACCCCGTCTCCACTAAATTTTTGTGTGATCTTGGCTATCTCTATCAGGCATGTTACGCATATTCTCAGCAATAGATCGACCGATAGCTTGAGCAAATGTTGCCAACTCACCTAAGTGAGCAAGCACCGTGGGTGAAGGCGCTCCAGAGACTACATGTGGAGTAAGTATTGGCATTGGGCTTGGCGCATAGGAAGCCCTTGGGTTCCACGTTTGGTACGGTGTTGTGCTATGTGATGGCCCAAAGTTCATATGTGTGGCCCTAGGCATAGCAGACGTCCAATGTGACATGCTAATGCTAGCCGGTATGGTCCCATGGAAATAAGAGCTTGGGTGCTGTGGTTGTGGAGCATAGGTTGTTGATACAATGGGAGGGGTAGGGGCTACATGAGTGCGAGGACCCATAGGTATATACGATTGGTACACACTTGTAGGTAATGTCGTAGGCATTGAGCTACCATGTAGCGGTGCTTTACTAACAAATGAGATCCATGGCGTGTTTCTCGGCATGCCCATCTTTGGGGTAGGCATGGTGTCATCAAGGGAAAGATGAGCTAGACTTAGAAAAGTAAAGCTATCACTTGTGGGCTTAGATTGCACTGAGACCCCTGGCGAAGCAACATATGGAGGATCCAACGGACTTATCGAGGGAGTCTCCATTTGCGATAAGGTTGATTGTTTAGCCTTCCCTGTATCCAAAAAACTCATGAGACCCGTTGAAGGCATGTGGATCCCCTTGTTCTGTCTCTCTAGCTCAATAACCTATGGATGACCTCACAAACTATTTGTTGTTGATCCTCCACACTAGTAGCACCCGTTGTGGATTGTAGGACATCTAACCAACCCACGTGATAGGTGTGACTTGTGTATAGGTCGGTTAGAGTTTCCGTTTGTAGCTCGTACTCCCGGTTCTCATTTAGAAACGCTCCATCTAGGCTTGAGGTGCTAGGGGTGTCCTTTGAACTAGATGCAATGTGGCTCTCTATGGGTTGACCCTTAGTGGTCGCTAAATGAGGAGCACGCAATTGCTCTCCTAGCAATGATATTGACATAAGAGATTTCGCTTTTAACTCTCTTCATTGATCCACCTTGCGTAAGCTCTTGATTTCCTTTTCCCTAGCCGCAATGATATATCGCTCAACCTCTTGGACTTTGGCAAGGCTTCTACCATCAGGTAATATAACCTTGGAGGGGAATAACTCTGAAGAGTCAGAGGACGTAGTGAATGGAGTATTCACGTGCACACTCTCCAAGAGCATAGGGTCTAATTTGGTTATGAATGGCAAATTTACTTCCCCACCCCCCTCATTTACATCGTTAGCTCCATGTTCAGAGCGAGTGGCTCTACTAAAGGTTTCAGGACTGTGGGCCCATGGCATGCATGTCTTGGCTTGAGCTATCATGACTAGGCATTGGGTGACCCTCCATGACGTTGTAGTCAGAGGAAGAGTCACTAGATGCTATGTGCGGGTCCTGAGTGGTACTACCTTGGGTTCCTGCTGAGGGCCTAGAGCCTAAGGTAGAGGTATAATGAGTGCCCGCATAAACGGAGACACTCTCGATGTGCTCGTCCTCTAGCACACGACTAGAACGTAGGTGCATGTGACCTCGACACTCTAGAGGTGTTGTTGAGTGCCCATGGAGGCCGTTCAACTAGTTTTTTAGGTGTTTATAACCCAAATTTTTAAAATATTTTTGGTCCCTTTTTTTAACCGAGCCACAGGATATGGTGTGCAATAGCTCAAAATGAGCATCTTGGCTAGAGGGACATGCCGTGCTTTACAATCCCCGATTCGGTTACGTACAGCCCTCGGAATCCTAAAACTAGTCTTTTCCTAGGTGGGGAGAGGGCTAGAATTAGTAAGTCCAAAGGGTGAGTGTGAAGGGGATGGTGGAGGACTTGAGGAACTTGTCCCACATGCCCTCATTCCCTCTTGTGGGGGTAGGGTATATATATAAGAGTGAGTCTAGTGTATATCATAAGATTGAGGACCGAGGCCTGGGCGTGGGCTTGGAGAAAAGATCACGATCCCGATCCTAAGTTTTAGTAGACCACACTCACACTTTAATTTTCAGATTTTTTTAATTTTTAATATTTTTGGCCTTGGGGGAATGAGTGGACCACACTCACGCTTTAATTTTGAAAAAAATAATTATATATATATATATATATATATATATATATATATATATATATATATATATATATATATATATATATATATATATATATATAAAGACGGTCGTCGCGCGCGATTTCGGTGGCCTTTTTGAGCCACACACACACACTAAACCTTTACCTACTCTCTTAACTAACCTAACCTTATCTCCTCTACAACTAACTACTCTGCTAACTACTTTGGTAACTACTAACTGTGCAAATTTTTTTAAAAATGTGTAAAAGCAGACATTGGCTAACTACTCTACATCTAACTACTCTGCTAACTAAGCTTAACTACTCTGCTAACTACTTTGTTGACTACTAACTTTGCTGAGAGTGAACCTACCTACTCTGCTAACTGCTTACTCATTCACTAGCTAACACACTAACTACTAACTGTGCAAATTTTAAAAAAAGCTGTGTAAAAGAAGACACTGGCAGAAAACAAGCTATTCACTAACTATGTAAAGACTGCGTGCAAGCAGACATTGACAGAAAACACTCACTCACTACTAACACACTAACTACTAACTATGCAAAAGATTATGTGCAAGCAACCAATGACAGAAAACAGAGATTATGCAGGAAATAAAAACTTGCAAAAAATAACTTCTTCTTCTTCCTCTTCCTTCCTAACATAAACACTCACAGAAGAAGCACAGAGTGCCTCTTGAGCTTAGTGCAGGGCGATTCCCCAGCAACGGCGCCAAAAATGTGGGCTTCTACCGCACGTATCAAAGCAAGGGCCTTGTCTAACTCTGTGTGCGAGCCATAGATGGCTCCAAGCACGCAACTAGCCTAAACTAGTAGCTCAAAGATGACGATGGTGTGTCACTCACCGCTCTACGCTTGCTGTCATGGAGGATTCCTCGCCGCGAAGAAGAAGGAGCAGCCGCTGCGTCGTGCCCAACCGCCTCGTGCAATGAACGAGTCTTGGGCATTTATGAGAAAAGAAGGCTCAATAGCAATGAAAGAGTCTTGGGCATTTATGAGAAAAGATTTTAGCTGTTCTACATGCCCTAGACACACATGGAAGCACTACTTATTGGGGACTCCATTTATTCTACAAACCGACCACCAGAGTCTCAAGTATTTCATGACGCAAACCAAGCTCTCCGACAAACAAATGAGGTGGTAAAATATTCTTTCACAATTTAATTTCCATATTGCTCACATTGCTAGTAAGCACAATACTTGGTGGCCAATGCACTTTCACGACGACCAAAATTTGATGCGGTGTCTATAGCTACTCACAATGATCTATCCGTTATGATAGATGAGTATGCTACTGACCCTGACTTTATAGAAATAATGTCAGCCCTTACTTTGGAAAAGAAAGAGGAACCATTCACCTTGTAGGATGGTTATCTTCTCCACGGCAATAGGCTATGTGTTACCCATTCCTTTCGTGAGAAGCTATGTATGAATCCCATGCCCCTCCCTATGCGGGGCATAGAGGAGTAGAGATGTATTTCTATTGGCCTACCATGAAAGTGGACATACAAGAGTATGTTTTGAAATACGTCGTATGCCAAAAGACCAAGTATGATAGAGGGAAGCAACCTAGATTACTCCAGCCATCGCCTATTCCAAATTCACCATGGGAGAGTATATCCATGGATTTCATCTTTGGATTACCCAAGTCTATCCATGGGAATACGGGAATATGCACAATAGTCGATAGGTTTAGCAAGCAAGCACACTTTATTCCTGTCAAAAAGACTATTAAGGCACACCAAATGGCAACTCTCTTCATATCACAGATTTCCAAACACCATGGATTACCAACATCCATCGTGTCAGATAGAGATCCTAGAATGACTAGTTACTTCTAGAAAGGTCTCTTTGAACGTCTAGGAGCAAAATTGAATTTCTCTTCGTCCTATCACCCACAAACGGATGGCCAAAGTGAGATAACCAATCTTACGATACTCGATCTAGCAAAAGGCTTATGTTACAGAAGTAGATCAACGCTCACAATGGAAAAAGTACTTACCTCTTCTGGAGTATGCCTACAAAAATTGTACATACTTCTACGGGAAAAGCACCTTTTGAGATCATTGAGGGAAGACCTAAAAGTACCTTGATCTTCATACCCGATGATTATAGCCGTGACCTACATGAATCTTTTCAAAAGATTAAGGAGGCTATATCCATCTCTCAACAAAGGCAAAAAGCTGCTACTGACAAGCACAGAAGGGTCTTAACATTCAAAGAAAATGATTGGGTTTTACTTAAATTTCCTAAGGCTTGATTAAGGCAAATGACGAGCAAAAATCCTACGGGCCATCAAAAATATTATGCTAAGCTAGAAAAAAAATACTATGGTCCTTTCCAAATCTTGAAGCTTATCAATGAGACGGCCTGCCAACTCAAGTTGCCCAACCATTGGCTCATACACAATGCTGTTTATGTGAGCCTACTCAAGTCCTACAAAGGAGAGCCACCAAGTGAACCAAATATTGAAGACCCTTCCGAAGTTGAAGACCAAGAAGTGGTGCTACAACTTGAAGCTATCCTTCGGCATGAAGACAAGGTACTACGACATGGTAAGATTATCTTATTAAGTTAAAAAATTATCCCTTTGAAGATGCTAGATGGATGCAAGGAATACAGCTTAAGGATAGTATGAACCTTGTCAATGCTTACAATGCTACATTAGAGTAAGCAAATGTACAAATTTCTTTGAAATGACCCATGTTTTTGTCTTATAAGACTAGTTCTCTTTTTAATTGTGCACAAATTTAAATAGTATGCATGCTTAGAATCATGTTTGTAATGACGGCGTCTCTCAAACACCAAGTAGAATTTGTCACTCTACTTTGGGAGAATGAAATGGACTAAAGAGCAGACATGCTTGTGACAGCTATGTCTCCCAAGCACCAAATGGATTGGTCATCCATCTTGGAAAGAAGTCGTAGGGTAAAAAGGGATCCTCTACCTGCTAAGTAAGATTCACTAATGACTAAGGCTTTATCTCTTCTATCTGATAGTCGAGGACGAGTATGATTTCAAGAGAGAGGTAATGTCATAAAATCTAATATCTAACCAACCCAAACGATTTTCTCATATTAAACAAATCATTTGATGTGTGAGAATAAACAAAAACAAGGGTTAAGATATAGACATCTGCTTAACGATCTATCTCAACACGGGGCCAATGGTAAAGGGGCCCAAATGAGAGATGGTCTGTCAAAGACCAAGACTAACCAATGGAGCATAAAGACCTTAGGGTTAGCTTCATTGAAGATGTCCAATAGTTAGTGTAAAAGTCCTTTGACCTTAAATAAGCTAGGACTGAGCTTGAGGTGGGAACCTGGCCCAAGCTTAAGGTGCCTGAGGTTCTTGTCTTGATTGATGACTAAGGTGCTTGAGGTGCTTGATGATTGAGATGCTTAAGGTGCTCGATGATTGGGATACTTGAGGCTCTTGTCATGCTTGAGATGCTAGGGTTGTACTTGAGGTGGGAACCCGGCCCAAGCTTGAGGGGCTTAAGGGCCAAGCTTGTGGTGGGAACCAAGCCCAAGGTTGAGTGGCTTGGGGTGTACAAAAGTCAATATTCAATCCCTACAAGGAGGGGGCGAGCCCTACAAGAGGGGGGATGAGAGAGAACACACACACACACTCACACAAGGCATGTTTGGTACAAAGAAAGCAAAAGGGACACTTGTCAAGTTCCTCCTCATGTTGCCCTCATGGTGTGCCTGAAGCCTATTGGTTGGCCACCCAAGGGGTCCAATGATAATTTAGGAGATTTAATTAATTGTCTCTGCATTTATCAAGTCCTCTCTCTCAAAGGGGAAAGGTGGACACGTGTCCCAAGGCTACCCTTGTTACTTGATTTACCTCCTGCTTATGATTGGCTAGGCCTGGAGGGGTCCAATGAGCTTCAAGCATGAGCAACAAGGGGGGTTCGACCAAGGAAGCTAGGGGCATGCTTGGGGGGTATACTCTCCCCCCCGGCCCCCCCCCCCCCCACACACACACACACACATACACACCCTCATTGTGTGAAGTGCAAAGTGCAAGGGCTCCCTCTCCTTCTCCAAGCAAGTAGAGAGGTTGAGAGCCTACATCAACACTCTTGGCTATGGAATGCAAATCCAACCAAGAGGCATGCTTCAATGCTTAAGCTTGCCATCTTCTCCATCTTCATTACTATGCTATTATGTATGCTAGCAAGAAGAGTGATGATAAGTGAGGAACTAATTCTTTCTCCTATGAAATGTTTCTTCTTCCTCTTCCCTACCCTCATTCCCTGATAGCTCTCTCCACCTTTGAAGGTGTTTCAGGTCTTGGGACTGAGGCTTGATAGGTAAATGGTAGGAATCAAGAGGAGCCTAGTTCCTCTCCCATTTGTTTTCCATACCTTTCAGTGCAAAAGAGAGATGGTACATACGGTATGTGTGTGGACTTCAATAGGATTGACCTTAAAAGTGGCTATCATCAAATGAGGATAGTGGATGAAGATATCCTGAAGACTGTGTTTTGCACAACGTTTGGTCTTTATGAATATCTGATCATGCCTTTTGGATTGACTAATGCACCAACTACGTTCAATCATCTAATGGAGAAAAATTTTAGACCTTACCACAAATTCACTGGTGATGATATCGTCATCTACTCTAAGTCTTTGGAGGAACATAAGCAACATCTCCAAGTGATTTTTCAAGCATTGAGGGAGAACAATCTTTTTCTCAACCAAAAGAAAAGCAAATTTTTCCTTCAAGAGATTCAATACCTGGGTCATATTATCTCTCAAGATGATATCCGTATAGATCCATTGAAGTTAGAGGTAATAAAAGCATGGCCTAATCCAAGGAATCTACATGAGCTAAGAAACTTTATTGATATGTGCGCATACTATAGTCGCTTCATATCAAAATTCTATCAAATAGTAGGACCACTACATGACTTAACCAAGAAGAACATTAAGGAGCAAAATACTTTTGATAAGCTCAAAAAAACACTTACCTCCTAACCAGTCATCATGCTTCCGGATCTCTCAAAGCCATTTGAGGTCCAATGCGATGCTTGTGGTGATTGCCTTGGAGCAGTTTTGCTTCAAGAAGGAAATGCGATAGCATATGAGAGCCGAAGGATCAATACCAATGAACGAGTCTTGGGCATTTATGAGAAAGAGATTTTAGATGTTCTACATGCCCTAAACACATATGGAAGCACTACTTGTTGGGGACTCCATTTATTCTACAAACCGACCACCAGAGTTTCAAGTATTTCATGACGCAAACCAAGCTCTCCGACAATTAAATGAGGTGGTAAAATTTTCTTTTGCAATTTAATTTCCATATGTCTCACATTGCTGGTAAGCACAATCAAGTGGCCAATGCACTTTCACGACGACCAAAAGTTGATGCGGTGTCTATAGCTACTCACAATGATCTATCCGTTATGATAGATGAGTATGCTATTGACCCTGACTTTATAGAAATAATGTCAGTACTTACTTTGGAAAAGAAAGAGGAACCATTCACCTTATAGGATGGTTATCTTCTCCACAGCAATAGGCTATGTGTTACCCATTCGCTTCGTGAGAAGCTATGTATCTATCCCATGCCCCTCCCTATGCGGGGCATAGAGGAGTAGAGATGTATTTCTATTGGCCTACCATGAAAGTGGACATACAAGAGTATGTTTTGAAATATGTCGTATGCCAAAAGATCAATTATGATAGAGGGAAGAAACCTGGATTATTCCAGCCATTGCCTATCCCAAATTCACCATGGGAGAGTATATCCATGGGTTTCATCTTTGGATTACTCAAGTCTATCCATGGGAATACGGGAATATGCACAATAGTCGATAGTTTTCGCAAGCAAGCACACTTTATTCCTGTCAAAAAGACTATTAAGGCACACCAAATGGCAACTCTCTTCATATCACAGATTTTCAAACACCATGGATTACCAACATCCATCGTGTCAGATAGAGATCCTAGAATGACTAGTTACTTCTAGAAAGGTCTCTTTGAACGTCTAGGAACAAAATTGAATTTCTCTTCATCCTATCACCCACAAACAGATGGCCAAAGTGAGATAACCAATCTTATGATACTCGATCTAGTAAAGACTTATGTTACAGAAGTAGATCAACGCTCACAATGGAAAAAGTGCTTACCTCTTGTAGAGTATGCCTACAAAAATTGTACATACTTCTATGGGAAAAGCACCTTTTGAGATCATTGAGGGAAGACCTAAAAGTACCTTGATCTTCATACCCGATGAGTATAGCCGTGACCTACAAGAATCTTTTCAAAAGATTAAGGAGGCTATATCCATCTCTCAACAAAGGCAAAAAGCTGCTACTGACAAGCACAAAAGGATCTTAACGTTCAAAGAAAATTATTGGGTCCTACTTAAGGTTCCTAAGGCTCGATTAAGGAAAGTGACGAGCAAAATCCTACGGGCCATCAAAAATATTATGCTAAGCTAGCAAAAAAATACTATGGTCCTTTCCAAATCTTGAAGACTATCAATGAGACGGCCTACCAACTCAAGTTGCCCAACCATTGGCTCATACACAATGCTTTTTATGTGAGCCTACTCAAGTCCTACAAAGGAGAGCCACCAAGTGAACCAATTATTGAAGACCCTCCCGAAGTTGAAGACCAAGAAGAGGTGCTACAACTTGAAGCTATCCTTCGGCATGAAGACAAGGTACTACGACATGGTAAGATTATCCGACGGTATCTTATTAAGTTAAAAAATTATCCCTTTGAAGATGCTAGATGGATGCAAGGAATACAACTTAAGGATAGTATGAACCTTGTCAATGCTTACAATGCTACATTAGAGTAAGCAAATGTACAAATTTCTTTGAAATGACCCATGTTTTTGTCTTATAAAACTAGTTCTCTTTTTAATTGTGCACAAATTTAAATAGTATACATGGTTAGAATCATGTTTGTGATGACGGCGTCTCTCAAGCACCAAGTAGAATTTGTCACTCTACTTTGGGAGAATGAAATGGACTAAAGAGCATACATGCTTGTGGTAGCTATGTCTCCCAAGCACCAAATGGATTGGTCATCCATCTTGGAAGGAAGTCGTAGGGTAAAAAGGGATCCTCTACCTGCTAAGTAAGATTCACTAATGACTAAGGCTCTATCTCTTCTATCTCATAGTCGAGGACGACTATGATGTCAAGAGAGATGTAATGTCATAAAATCTAATATCTAACCAACCCAAACAATTTTCTCATATTAAACAGATCATTTAATGTGTGAGAATAAACAGCAACAAGGGTTAAGATATAGACATCTGCGTATGGATCTATCTCAACACGGGGCCAATGGTAAAGGGGCCCAAATGAGAGATGGTCTGTCAAAGACCAAGACTAACCAATGGAGCATAAAGACCTTAGGGTTATCTTCATTGAAGATTTTCAATAGCTAGTGTAAAAGTCCTTTGACCTTAAATAAGCTAGGATTGCGCTTGAGGTGGAAACCCGGCCCAAGCTTAAGATGCCTGAGTGTGAGGTCCCCACCCCACCGTATCAAACGGCGGATCTGATGGTGAACGTGGTGGCCACTAGATCTATAGCGAAAGCAAACAAAGTGGTTCAGGGTTCAACTAGCGGACGATCTCTCATCACAAAGTGAGTCGAGTTCGAGCCTACTAGCAATGAGATCTAGCTCCACCTCGTAGGGGAAGCGTACTTAACCTATCTAGCGACCCTAAGACCCACCTTCCAAGAGGAGAGAAACCTCGAGTTCCTTTTTCCCTATGTTTCAGAGACACGTACACTTTAGACTTCGCTGTTCTAGGGGCAATGAGTACTAGTATCGATTTAAACACTATGGGGACAGAGAGTTCTCGACCAATCGGGACCACCCTTTTCATATGCATTGGCAACCTGAGCCAAGCCCCCACTTTCCACCCCCACACTCATACTTCCTTGTGTGTCCTAATTACTACCACAATGGTTGTTCAACATAAACATTCCTTGATTAGATTCTGAATCACAATGTTCGTTAAGACAGCCCTTCAATAAGTATTGCAAAGCGGCATCAACACAGTACTCTAGTAAAAATTCTACTCAAACTTATTCATTAAAATTCCAATGTTCTGGAGGTACAACATCCCCCCTCCAGCGAGAGTTTACTCCTCCCGTTGTCGCCTAGCTGCCCATACAACTAGGTATGTCCACCGCATAGAAAGCACGACATGGACATTCCCACCGCATAGAAAGCAAGACATGGGTTCCCACCGCATAGAAAGCAAGTCGTGGGTATCCACCGCTTAACCAGCAGTCGTGGATTCAAGAGCCCTTAACCAGGAACTCTGCCCCCTGTGATCATGAGGGGTTTCATGACTAATTCAACATTGGAAATAGAATGAACATGCCGAGCTAAATCTTCCCTAGCAGACATTCTTTCCTATTGCAAACAGTATATCCGTCAATCATTTCTTTCCTACTTTAGACTTAATGTACAAATGAATTCAAATGCTGAGGTTTTCGTCGGATTTCTCCAACATGTTTGGGGGTATGTTCTTTCCTTGCTAAACGTGTGCAATGTTAAATTAAACAACTTGAATAAAATTGTGACTACCTCTTCCATTTCTTCGTCAATGGCCCGTGAGATGGCCGATGCTTGTTCGTCCATGGGAGCTTTTCCTTTTCCATTCGCATTGCTTGTTCCCGTCTTGCGATCGTGGGCACCACCGAAGCGAGTTCTCTTAACTGGGGCCATTTTATACTCACTACTTTAAAATGATAAACTTGGAGAAAAGAGCTAATGTCCGAGAGCATCATAACAATCCAAATGATAGATTAGAATCATTGAACAATCCCCCTTATACGAGAGGGTTAGATTTTTCCTTCGAGACATAGTAATTTTATGGATAATACTTTACTTATCCTATGGGAATCGGCTCTAAAGTTATTCACTTGGCTTAGATGATTAAGAATTTCAGAATTTTACTAATTTAATTACAAGAGAGATGAATTAAGCAAGCTCAATCACTGTCCTAGTGCAATTAGAAAGATGCATAGCTACCTTATGCATAGGTGATAGAAAATTATCTTTTTATTGGCCTAATGATGGATTAATTTTGCCTTAATCACATCTTACTGTGTGAGAAAATTTAATCTAACTTAATTACAACACTATTGAGTGGTAAAAGGATGAATTTCATCAAATCTACATTATTAATGGCTGACAATTAATTACTATGCTGCCTAGAGAGAGAAATCTCTCCTAATCATGTATTAATCATTGATTAAGAATGATGAATGGCTGCATAATTAGCTATTGGATGATGATTATGTAATGGAATATAGCTAAGGAGCATTAGAGAGTAGCTATTGGGAATTATAGCCAGGATTAAGCATAGTAGATGAGGAATTAAGAGAACGATGAAGAGGTTTACAGAAGAGCATAAATTAAATCATGATTACCGTGATTAGGGACTGAAAATCCTCTCGATTTTCTGATCCAAATGAGTTCTCAAGACGAGAATCCGGCAGCACTTCCCTCCTTTGCTTCTCCTTCAAAAACTGTGTGTGCCAGCAACACCTCCCCAAGGTGTGTGTGTAGGTGTGTGTGTGTGTACTAGGTGTGTGTGTGAGCATGTGTGTGTGTGTGTGTGTGTGTGTGTGTGTGTGTGTGTGTGTGAGCACACTCTTAAATAGGCTCCTTCAAGCTGAAAAGCGAACCTAGCTGCTATAAGCATCTGAGTGAGCACTCACTTCATGCATTGGCAAGTCTAGTTACCTTCCCACCAAGTGTCCAGTTATCTAGTCTAACAGGCTCTCACACTCACTCTCAAGCTAGTCTAACAGGCTCTCACACTCACTCTCAAGCTTGGAAACTCTCCCACAACTCCTACAAGACAAGAGGGTGCCCCCTAGCTGTTAAAGCTGGCTCTGAGTGGCCTGGAACCTGTTCCCACACAGCCTCGAGCCCCGGTGCCTCCCCGCACAACTTTAGGAAAAATTGGTTTTTAGGTTAAAACGGCCCATACGAGTCGAAATTTAATGCCGTAAATTGCTATACTAAGCTATAACTAAGGCGTACTGGTCGGAGTACCTGCCATATTTAGCAGCCCTCGGGATCCGAAAATGCATTTTTACAAATTCGGGGTACGGGTGCAATTTTTCGAAACGATCAAAACTGGACGGGTCGGGTGATCAAAAACTTACTATTTTTGGAAAATTTTCACAAAAATTATTTTAATTCACATTTTGAAGCTTTATAACATTCTAAACATCATGGCACTGACAAAATTTGGAAAACTGCTAAAAATAGTAACTTTTTCCATTATGATCTTTTCATGGTACAATGGTGCTCTTTTAGCTTGGGGTCGGAGACCTTACACTGAGCTGCTTGTCGTACTTGATGACTAAGGTGCTTGATGTGCTTGATGATTGAGATGCTTCAGGTGCTTGATGATTGGGATAATTGAGGCTCTTGTCATGCTTGAGATGCTACGGTTGTACTTGAGGTGGGAACCCGGCCCAAGCTTGAGGGGCTTAAGGGCCAAGCTTGTGGTGGGAACCAAGCCCAAGGTTGAGTGGCTTGGGGTGTACAAAAGTCAATATTTAATCCCTACAAGGAGAGGGCGAGCCCTACAAGAGGGGGGATGAGAGAGAACACACACACACACACACACACTCACACAAGGCATTTTTGGTACAAAGAAAGCAAAAGGGACACTTGTCAAGTTCCTCCTCATGTTGCCCTCATGGTGTGCCTGAAGCCTATTGGTTGGCCACCCAAGGGGTCCAATGATAATTTAGGATATTTAATTAATTGTCTCTGCATTTATCAAGTCCTCTCTCTCAAAGGGGAAAGGTGGAGACGTGTCTCAAGGTTACCCTTGTTACTTGATTCACCTCCTGCTTGTGATTGGCTAGGCCTGGAGGGATCCAATGAGCTTCAAGCATGAGTTACAAGGGGGGGTTGACCAAGGAAGCTAGGGGCATGCTTGGGGGGTATACTCTCTCTCCTCCCCCCCCCCCCCCCCCCCACATACACACCCTCATTGTGTGAAGTGCAAAGTGCAAGGGCTCCCTCTCCTTCTCCAAGCAAGTAGAGAGGTTGAGAGCCTACACCAACACTCTTGGCTATGGAATGCAAATCCAACCAAGAGGCATGCTTCAATGCTTAAGCTTGCCATCTTCTCCATCTTCATTACTATGCTATTATGTATGCTAGCAAGAAGAGTGATGATAAGTGAGGAACTAATTCTTTCTCCTATGAAATGTTTCTTCTTCCTCTTCCCTACCCTCATTCCCTGCTAGCTCTCTTCACCTTCGAAGGTGTTTGAGGTCTTGGGACTGAGGCTTGGGATAGTTAATGCTTTCTTCAAAGTTTATGTTAAATGCTCGTGATGCGTGAAGCTTTCCATCTTCATTGCATCACCGAGGTCACAAGGAACACAAAGATTGTATTGTAACAAGTCTCTCTTGATGGAAGAAATCATAATACAAATGCCTATTTGAGGGGGACCCGGCTCCACATAAATCCGGTCCTCAACTGTTGTCATGTTCTCTAAATTCTCTCTCTTGCAAAAGTATTGTTCATGCCAAGTTAACTAAATGCTATGTTTATGTTGCTACTATCAATTATGTGCACCTGCTATGCTCACAAAGTAATTTCTCAAAAGTACTCTCTTTAATTTTCGCTACTCTCAAGTTAATAGGCCAATTCCATTACAAGGAATCAACTCTCTCATGGAATAATTGGCACATTGAGGTGGTTTAAATTTTTTTAAGGAGATATTTCTTGCTAATTATATCATTTTGCTTTATTTGCATATTACACTGTGTGAATGTGCTAGGAGCTATTGGTGCTTTTTTATATATTCTTTAGGAGGTTTTTATCATCCGCTTGATTCAAATACGAAACAAGAGCAGCATCATGTTGCATACCATGTACAATTAGTGATTATCTTTTTTTTTTTTTTGCAATCTTTTGCTTGCGCTTTGTGTTAAATATTGAAAGTATCACCTCATCTTTGATTCTTTGCTCTGTCCCTCTTAGAGTCTCTACCGGCGGGTCATCAAAAGGTTGGATCGATGGTGTCATTCTTCGATTCAAACCATATATTTAATTTCAAATACGCTTCCTTTTAGGTCATCAATAAAGTTGTTTGTTGTTTAACAAAAATCCACAAGCCTAGCCCTATAATGATTAAGCTTATCTGATTCTTCTCCTTCCTAGAATTGATTTTTGATGCCCTTCAAATTTCAAAGAATTCATATCTTTTTAGGGAATTTGGTGTTTTTTTAAAAAGGTGGCTCACATTTTTACTCGAGGAAAATCCGCACAATATCCACAAAGCGAGTAAAATGTCTGTTAAAAATCAACCCTACTCCTTCCAAAATCAAACTTAGCCCATTTATAACTTGGTGGTTCATCTTTATGTGATGACTTTCAAAGTCCTTTCCTCCTAGATAAAGCGTTTTTTTTTGGGTTTTTTGTGTAATAAAACCCTTTTCATAGAGCTTTCCCACAAAATTCGCACCTCGCAAATTTTCTAAAATTTTGGTTGGAGATGAATTCTAAAGATTTTAAAATTTTTTATAAGTCTCTCCATGGACATTCTCTCTCTTGTTTCAAGCTTTCTTCATTATATTGTTATGCTTGAATAGCAGGAGCTTGTAACTAATTGTCAAAATAAAACCCATCGAAGTAAGGAAGCTAGCTAATCAACAGGTAGTATAAAAAAGGGAAAATTACCAAAATACCCCTCAAATTTCAAAAATTCCCAAAATACCCTTGTAACTATTTTAGTTTGATTGTTCACAATTCCCTAATCTTTATCCTTTTTTGACTATTGAGATCCGTTTTTTTAGTGCTTAGCATGTAATTTGTCACAAATCACCTCCTATAAAAGGCAATTTTGTCTAAAAATAACGAAGCATTTCATCTCCAAATTCTAGTTTTAGTATCTTGTATTGATAGACAACATTCTTCTTATGAAAAGCAGGGGTATTTTGGGAATTTTGGAAAATTTGAAGGGCATTTTGGGGGGGGTAATTAGGGGATTTTTGAAATTTGAGGGGTATTTGGGAATTCCTACAAATTAGAGGGGTATTTTGGTAATTTTCCCTATAAAAAATTACTAGTCTTTCTCACCAATTGTTGGAAGTGCCAGTGTAGGGGGTTGATTGTGAGGCTATGTTATGCTAACTAGGGTGCACACTAGCACCAAAGAATGGGAGATAAGATCAATGGCAAACAATGGGAGATAAGATCAATGGAATTGTGACTTAAGGGAGAGCTTCATATATGGGCAGTAGGGCTCCATGTTAAGAGAGAGCTTAGGTTGGTTCGTTGAAGCTGAGGGTTCTCAATGGTTCTACTCTAGGTGTTGGTCATGTTTTTGAGATTTCTCTTATTGGATCATGTTGTTTCTTGCTGATTCGATGGACTATCCGGGTTGGGGTGGCAGCTCGCTCAGCTTGGTGGCATCCCCTATTTCCCCCTATGCTCTCTCCTCAAATGGTTGGCTCCCAGTTCAATTGAATCTCATGTTCAAGGTGGCTCCATTATCAGTTGTCTAGTCATTGTGGTCGGGTAGCTCCCATGTTAGATGGATTATTATGGCAATGTCGATGCCATGAATCGATATGAACAAAGAATTTTGATGTAACTTATTGTGAGTTAATACTACATACAACTCATTTTGTGAGTATTGCAAAAAAGAAAGGAGAGAGAGTGCGCCTAGGTTGATTAAAAGTGTCTTCTTGAAATTAATCAAGAATATTTTGAGTGAAGAATATAAGAAGATAGTGTTTTTGGTGAGCCATAAAGTTGATTTTGTATTTACATCCTTTGTATAGGGCAAAACATTCTCCAATAGAGTTTTGGAGAATCTTTTTTTTCAAAACTCACAACTGTGAGTGATTGTATTATAATGTCACTAAGAAATGCACAAATAAGCCTCAAGCTCAAGCCGAGCCTCGAGAGATAAAAGGTCACATCAGAGCTTAGTTAAAAGTACCTAGAAGCGCACTATTAACAAAAGTCAATCCTTTACCCAACAAGGCTCGACCAGATGGCGAGGGTCGCCCTAAGCCAATCGTTTGAGCCCTTCCATTTATCTACCACATATATAAACTCCTTACTTTCCTGTACAATCTTTGAGAAGCTAGCCACAGAGAGGTCGTTGTAAGCTAGAAGGGTCCTCATATGAGGGCTTGACGGTGGAGGAAACTCAAATGCAAAACGTTGAAGCCACTCAAGGGCAAAAGCTATCTCTTGAGTAGCGCAAAAGCCCTATTTTATTCTCCATTCCTATAGAAGGGAATTTTTTTAGTAAGCCCTTCTAGGATAGACTCACGGAGATTTTGATCTTCATACGAGTGACAAAATGGTTTAACAAGGTCAGATGGCGTCAAATCCTATCGCAAGCATTGAATGTTAGGAGGGGTCATCACGCTATCACTCCCAATGTATTGGTGCAAAAGTATCTCAATTTTCACAAAGCCACACTCTCATTCTCCTATCTTGGAGAACCTACACCTGGCCCAATGCATCCTTATCACACCCTCCGACCCACCCACTACGCATTGGTAGCTACACAAAACATGCCCCAACTTTAAGGGAACTACCTAGATTTTGTGCTTAGTGGTAGTTAGTGCCACTACAAAGCACAAACCTTCCCAGTGGAGTTGAAAATTTGCATCTAAAAGCGAGCCCACATTCTAGAAACATGTGTGTTGATGGATTTGCAACACCCACCTCATAATGTGTGTCCTTAAAGCTACAAAGTTACACATGTTTCAAGTAAGCACTCATAATAAACTAGTCCTTAAAGCATAGTGGAGTAGTTTGTCTTGGCATCCACTGCAAAAATGCAATCATAATGCTTTACAAAGCCAAAAACTTGTACATGCATGCCACTAGTCTTAGCAACACTTTGTGTGTGTGTGTGTGTGTGTGTGTGTGAGAGAGAGAGAGAGAGAGAGAGAGAGAGAGAGATACAAATATTTTGCCTTCCTTTAGCTCATGCAAAAGTTGTGGAAATGTTGTTTGTACGCTAACATGCTCTAGTACTCTACGTCATAGCAAGCACAAAAGGACCTTTACACTTGTAAGGCCTTCTCATGCTTACCATCGAAAAGGTAAGGTTCCCATGCTTTACCAAGGTCGCTTTCATGACAAGAGGAATAAGCTTTAAGTGTGAAGGTTCCCACATATCGGCATCTTGGAGTTTTTCTCACTAACAACGTTCGTTTCTTACCTTATCAAAAGTAGATAACAAGAGAAATAGACAAAGGTTCATTAGGGCTCTACCTAAGACACTCCCGCTGCGCTGACGATTATTATCTCCGTGATAATAATCGCGATCATTAACGCATGCGTATGCTTTTTGGTGTTCTATGTTAGCGATTATTACGTTCATTCTCAAAGTCATCGCATTATCCAACCTTGAGTTAATAGCAAGAAAGCGATTATTATCTCCCTTATTAACCTTTATGACTCCTTGCGATTATTGTCTAAGAGGGGAGGAGATTATTACCTTTTTGATAGAGCCTGTTTGCCTTGAGGCTTCCCCTTTACATTGTACCCCCTCCATACCAAAGCCTCAAAGCCTTTTGATCTCGTGTGGCCCAATCGATGAATTGAGCCATTGCTAGATCTCCCTCTCAGTCTTTTGTCCACTTGGCACCAAGTTGGCCTCTAATACTTGGTAATGGCAATCGACACTATGGTCATAGATGAAGACATTGTTAAATTCTCACACATGCTAGCGGCGGAAAAGATAGCCGACAGGGAGGTAGTCATACCGATGGAAGTAGGAGATGGCTCGGTCTTGAGACCGTTGTATGATGCGAAAATGTCGCGTCCCAATTCGCAAAGAGCTCCAACTACGGAAAATGACAAAACTGTTTCGAATGAAAAAGTTATCTCTGAAGAAAAAATGGGATCAAATCAAGGATGTAAATTCGAGCTAAAAACCCTCAAAGCCGGGGTTCCTCAGGGCCCCATCTGTACGAACGGAAGTAAGGCGACAAGTGTTTCAGCAGCTCGCAGGCCTGGCATTTCGTTTGCTAGCATACTCAAGGGGCCCGACTCTAAGGATGATGGAAAAGGTACATCAGAAGCAAATAGTGAGAAACTGCAGAATGCAAGAGCTAGACTCGAGCAAGAGCTAAAGGAAGTCAACAAAATGATTGAGTCTGGCCCTAACAACAATAAAAGAACTTGCTCCCAAGCAGTTGACAGCACGCTGGTAGAAGACGGGTTGGCAGATCGGGCCTTTGCTGCTTTAAAAAAGTCTTTGCCACAACAGGTGGAGGTTGTCGAGGCTATTACTGTGGTGATTCGACCAACACTTATCAAAAAACAGTTAGCTAGGCAAGCTAAGCTAACGCTTGTATTTGGGTTCAGTGGAAGAATCCCGAACAGGTTGGAGATGATTCAATGGCTTCAGGGCCCGCAAGTTCTTGGTCATGGAGGAGCAATTGAAAGTACTTTCTACCTAGCTAAAGGTTTTTGCTCGGTGAGATTCAAAGAGGCCTCCGATGTGGTAGCGATCCTTGACAAAGGCCCCCTTGTATTTAATAGGACTACGGTTTGTGTGGTGCCTTGGGAGGCAATGTTCGACTCAGCTGAATCTCTTCAAGGGTTCAATCATGTCCAGGTTGAGTTTGTGGGTCTACCTAGCTGGATTTGGGACAATCTCAGGATGCTTGCCAGTCCGTTGGGCACCCCCCTATTTATTCCTAGCAAGAGAGGGTTTGTATAGGCTGGGATGTTTCTAAAACGCCACCTGAGTATGGTCATCAATGTTGGAGTTGGTCTTGTTACTATTCCACTAAACTTTGAGACATATTTTGGAGCATGTTTTAAATGCAACAACTTTGGACACTTCGCCAAGAAGGTTAATGGTATTGCAGCTCCGACAACATAGGTCCCCAGTGAAAAGGAAACCCCTATGGAAGGGTGGGAAAAGCAAGGAGGCAGGAACGAAGGGGCAAGTGTAGGGAAGGATAAAGAAGCTATGATATGCGACAAAATGGATACAAAGATGCAGGAAAAGATTGTGGAGAAATTGATTCCCATGCAACGAATCCCAGAAGGCTCATGCAAGGATAATGCAATCATTACTCTCGTTGCTCCCTTGAAATTTATGACGGTCATAACGGTGACAGTTGTTCAAGTCCCTGGTCTGAAAAGCGCCAAAAGGGTGCAGGTAGTGGCAAGAAACTCCAAAGTGCTCAAAGTCGTGAAAACACTAGAGGGGAAAGGATCTGCTCCATTCGCCACCCCCTTGCAAGGAGGGGGGGTGCACTATCCCACTTCACAATCCATTTGCAGTATTGCAAGAAAAGAAATTCCCTCACCTGAAACCCCTGGACTCTCCCGAGACCAAGGAGAGGGAGTGTGCGCATGATTCGGATGCTGAAGAATTCGTTCCTCTATCCTAATGAGCCTTCTTTAATGATGGAGTCTCTCGCAATCTTGGAACGTGAAGGGAGTGAAGACCCGAAAGAAGAGTACCCTTTTTTGGGAGGAGATAAATCAAAGGCAGTCAACTACTGGGCCATCCAGGAACATCACTTGGATGCTCATAGCAAGAGTACCCTTTTCTGGGAGGAGATAAAAAAGGAAAGACAGTCAACTACTGGGCCATCCAGGAACATCACTTGGATGCTCATAGCAAGAGAAAGCAGGCACTAGGAAAGAAACTTGTTTTCTATAAAGAAGGAAGTAACGGTTTCAGTGGTGTCCTCAGTATTGTGGACAGGGAATTGGAGTCGAAGCTGGTTCTGAACCACCCCTCCGACAGAATCCTGGGAATTAGAACTAGATGGGAAGGGTATCCCTTCAGCATTGTGAATGTGTACAGCCCTTGCAATGCAAAAGATAGAGCTAAACTATGGATGCATCTTAGAGATAATCGTATAGAAGGAGAGTGGTTGTTAGTTGGCGACTTCAATATGGTGGAAAGGAGCAAGGATAGAATAGGATCCTCTGGTATGCTGGCCGGATCGGAAAGGTCTAAATGGAAAAGTTTGTGCAAAAAGTGGGCGATGATCGACTTATGGCAAGTTGGCCCATGGAACAGCACGCCAGGTTTCACCTACACAAGTCTCCAGTATGCCCGCACTACCTCCAGGCTGGACAGATGCTACTGCTCACACCAAGTTGACTGGATACCGTCGATGCTAGAGATGAAGATAGTCCCAACAAAAAGCCTTTTGGATCACATACCCCTGCACATACATTTTAAGAAGAATAAAGAGGAGGATGAGACCCCAGGAGGTAGGAAAAAACTGCTAGTTACAGGGACACACCTATTCAAAGATCCTCTTTTCCGAAATTTAATCAAGAAAGCACTGGGTAAGGTTAGAAAGATTTCGATCTCAACAAACACAATGCATGGGACCTGTTTGCTTGAAGTATTCAGAAAGCAATTAAAACCTCGGCCCCCCGATTGAAAAAATCTAGGGAGACGCACCTGTTTTATCTGACAGGTGAGGTACAACGGCTTACCTCCACAAAAGCCAATGGGCTTGCTATTGAGGAAGAGCACAAGCAATGACTTGAAGCCAAAGCTTGCCTGGCTAACGAGTAATTGGAAGATATCAAAAAGGCAAGGATTCTCTTCAGGGAAACTTCCTTACAACCAGAAGCCTCTAATCAAGCTCATTTTTCTAGGGCTTTGAAAATCAAGAAGAGTCGGGGCCACGTCCACTCGCTCTATGATGAGAAAGGGATAGCAGTTCATAACTAAGATGAGATGGCCTGTTTGATGTTGAACTATCTTAGCCAAATCATTGGACGACCAGAAATCCAGTCCCGAGAAGTAGATGAAGCCAGAAGGAAGTGTCGAGAAGAAGATTCCCCAGTCAGAAGCTAAAATCCTGGAAGGGGCATTTTCTAAAGACGAATGCTCACTAAAATTGCAAGCCCTTGGCAAGGAGAAGTCCCTTGGTTGGGATGGGATGACGAAAGAATTCTTTAGAGAATTTCGGGATGATGTGAAGGCCCCAGTCACAAGTTTGGCCAACAAAGCCCTTGTCGAAGGGTCGTTGGAGATAAGCGTAAAGAGAGGTCTTATCAAACCCATCCCCAAACATTTTTTTTGTTCTCAACTAAAATATTGGCGCCCCATAACGATGATGATGGTGGCCTACAAAATTGTTGCCAAGGCAGTAGCCCTCAGACTAGCCCCCTTACTTAACAAGAGCATATCTCCCCATCAACATGGGTTCATCAAAGGAAGGTCCATATACGATAACATCTTGGCAGAAGTTGTAGGTATTGAATACTCAACTTTCACAAAGCAAGAGTGCATTTTGCTACAGCTTGACCTGGATAAGGATTATGATAGAATAACATGGACATATATAGAGGAAAGTGCATGCTGTTTGGGCCTCAGGCAGCCCTAGCACACTACATCAACAAACTATCAATGCAGGATGTGTGCATCATACACAAGGATTTCTCCCCGAACGGCCATTTTGTTTTGTGGGTGCTTAAGGCCACAAGTAAACTCCTATGCTTAGCTACCATCCCTCAAACAGCCCATGTAATTATTATGGTGAAAAAATCACTTACAATTTCCACTTTTGGCATTGGCTTTTGCGGCAAGGTCATGACACACATAGCGCTTTGTCAAGTCCTCGGGCTTGACAGTGCCCAAGCTATAGCTGCTTCTATACTTACATCTATTCTACCCAACACTATAGAACGTCGAAGAGAGATCGTAAAGCTCCTCCTATCAAAAGATAGTTAAGCCAGATGTACAAGCTTTTGAATGAAAATTATCTCCTTATCTATGATCTTTTGCAAAATTCAATTTACTGATTTGATCATGTTCAATGACAAGGCAAACTATGAAAATTCTACCCATTTGTAATATGTATTAACCATTTGAATGTTGATTTTGTACACTGAAAATAACTTGTCTAAAAAATAGCATATAAATTGTTTTTTTGTACTAGTTGTGTCCTGTATGTGATATATTATGCAATTTTGTATGTGTCCACAAGGCAGTGAGAATGTGCCCTGTAAGCCTACTGTCTGGCCAAATCTCGCTGCCTTGTGGACACAACTAATTTGACAGATTTTGCAATAATTTGGCATTTAGTGAGCAAAACTTTTACCTAGTGGACAATAGGCAACCAATAAATTTATTTAGCTTTAGTTGCCATCATCTAAGCAGTGCCTGCCAACTGGAGAACCTTTTGTACAGTTGATTAACCTTCATCCATTTAACAAAATAAATGTAGAAAAATATAGACATTAAAAGTGGACAGTAAGTTTATATAGAGCAACAAAAAGAGATGTATTGTATTTGTTGCAAAGTGAAAATACATTGAGTTCACAAGAAAACTTGAATCCAGTACAAGGGTTCCAAAGTAAATTGATTCCAATACAACAGTTAGTTACAAAAAGAGGTTTTGATGTTAGAGGGTATCAATCATGCCTTAGGCAACGTGCAAGCTGCACATCCTTGGCCACAATTGTTACACGCTTGGCATGGACAACACCTAAGAACCTGTCCTCAAAGAGACTGACCAAATAAGCCTCCGCAGCCTCCTGAATTGATTCGAGGGCAATTGTAGACATCCAAAGCTCTGTGCTGTAACTTTGTAGCACTTCCTTACATGTCCGTGCGAATAGTACTTTCCTAATAAGCAAGTTCGTTGTCTTCTGGTAATGCCGAATTTCAGCAACACTCAAAAAATCATCGTGCTCTTTGAGGTCGACGTCATGGGGGCTGTTACCATATACATGTGGTAGTGATGTGTGTGAACACACTAGGACTGCCGGGGCATTTTTTCCCTCTTTAGGAGGTTTTTTCCCCCGTGCATTGTATATACGCCCATCACTCTAGGGCTATCTATCTTTCCATTGCACACCAAGTAATACACTCTCTATTGTGTGCCTTGAGCTTCCTTCGTCTTCTCCAAGCTGTGTGTGTTTCTCTGCAAGCCTGATTCCAACAATTGGTATCAGAGCAGGTCACGTCCTCCTGGGTCGCCAGTTGCTCCAGCACACGCCTGCTCACTTTCTCCGATTTCAATGAGCTTTGGCGAGCGTTCACAGGTCAACAAAAATTTTGGGAAAGCTCAAACAGCTTGGTCTGCTCAGATTTTCGATTTGGGCTCATTTCGGCCTCCGTTTCCACTACAGACAATACTGCACAGGCTATTTCGTCATTTTGTGCAGAATTTCTGTCAGTGCCGTTTTCTGCTTAACAGGTGCCTTATAGTCTTCTACGGTTTGTGCTATATAGCACAGGTTGTTCCCGCTCCGTTTCTCCTATTTTCGGATAGTTTTCACATCAGGTGCAACATTTACCATGGCTGACAACAACAACATAGATGTGTTCAAGATGTTTGCTGCTGAGGACAGGTTGGATGGGGACAACTACCCTATGTGGGCTTATATGATGCAACATGTTCTTGTGTCAAAGGGTGTCTGGAACATTGTGCAGGGCATTGATGTACGTCCTGGTTCTGATGATGTAGGCGATGTTGAGGATGTTGCAGGTCTTGCTGCAAGGATTGAAGCTGTTAGAGTTGTTTTACCTACGGCAGAACAAGCTCGTTGGGATGTTAAGGATGCACAGGCTCATGCATTGATTGCGTTTTCTGTGAAGCGCACCATTGTTCCTCACATCCGTTCAGCAAAATCTGCAAAACAGGCTTGGGATATTTTAGCAGGTCTTTATGCAAGCCGCAATAAGGCTAAAATTGCTTTGCTGCGTAAAGAGCTGGAGTCGAAGATAATGCATGAGGAAGATGATATGGACACTTTTCTTACTAGTGTCAAGGATATCAATGAGCAGCTTATTTATGCAGGTGAAGTCATTTCAGACAGTTCCCTTGTGCAGACTATTCTTGATGCCTTACCAGATTCCGACCAGACTTTTGCTAGTACTTGGAGACTGATGACCCAAGGAAATCCTGAAGTTGTCAAGTTTGATGCATTATGCTCATTGCTATTGCAAGAGTCACTTTCTAGAAAAAACAGGACTAGGTAGCATGAAGTTGAACAGTCTTTTATTGCTTCTCAAAGAAAGGGTGGTAACAATAATGCAACCACTTCTTATGGTTCTGCTGCGAGTGGCAAAAATTTTGTTCCTTATGCTTCTGCTGGCAGTACTTCGTCTGGCAATTCTGGTGATAAGGGCAAAAAGAAGATGCGTAGCCATTATTGTAAAGCCAATGATCACTTGATCAAGTTGTGTCCTAAATTGAAGGCCAAAGAGGCTAAGAAGAAAGAGGGTGGTTCCACTGCAAATGCTGGTTCCACTACAAATGCAGCCATTGTTGAGTCTTCTATGAAAGGAGACTGTGTTGCTGATGGGATTTTAGTGCAGAGTGCACTTACAAACTTGCTGTCCATGATGCATGCTTGTCAGTTGCTGCAGATCACATGTGTGGTATTTCGACAGTGGTGCTACAAAGCACATTACCTCACATCGTGAATTGTTTACCTCTCTCGAGTCTGTCCCTCATGGGAATTCAGTCACTTGTACCAACAACGCCTCCTATCCAGTTCAGAGAGTTGGAAAGATTGTGCTCACTGCTGCTAATGGCAGTTCCTTCACACTTGTTGATGCACTTTATGTACGTGGGATCAAGAAGAATCTCTTGTCTGTATCCGCACTTGCTAGGCTTGGACTTGTAGTCAAATTTGTGGATGACAGATGTACAGTTCATGATCTCAGTTTTGGTGATGAAATTGTTGCATCTGGGCTTTTGTGCCGTGGGCTGTATAAGCTCACTTTGTATGACAAGTGTGGACAAAATTTTGCAAATGCTGTTGCAAATTCAAGGGCTATTTCAGATGCAAAACTTTGGCATGCACGTTTTGGTCATCTGAATTTTGCCAGTTTGCTGCGTTTGCAGAAATCTGATATGGTTGCTTCTTTGTGTAGTGTGTTTGAAATAGAACAATCGCTCTAGACCAAAGAGCATTGTGCGTTTCGGCGAAATGGCAGTCACTTGATGTGGTTGCTTCTTTGTCGCCTCTTGAAGCACCTGTCAAACATGTTTGTGAAGGCTGTATTTTGGGTAAGATGCAGCGTTCTAAATTTCCAAAGGATGGTTCAGTTCGGGCCACATGCAGGTTGCAGCTTGTGCATAGTGATGTTTGTGGGCCCATGCAAACTCCGTCCTTGGGCAATTACCTGTACTTCGTGACTTTCATTGATGATTACTCCAGGCATGCATGGGTATTTCTGCTTAAAGCGAAGTCTGAAGTTTTTATGTGCTTTAAACAATTTCTGGGTATAGCTGAAAATGTGTCGAAATGTACTATGGGCACCCTCCGTTCCGATCGAGGGGGGGGTGTATATGTCTCATGAATTTAATGCATTTCTGGCTAGTCATGGGATAAAACACCAATGTACACTGCCTTATACACCTCAACAAAATGGTGTTGCTGAGAGGAAAAATAGGTCACTGACGGAAATGACACGATGTATGGTCAAAAGTCAAGCTTTGCCGCATTCTTTTTGGCTTGAGGCTATCATGTGTGCCACTTATGTACTTAACAGGTGTCCTACGAAAGCTTTGCAGTCTATTACTCCATATGAAGCATGGCATGATAGAAAGCCGTCTATTGAGCACATGTGTGTTTTTGGCTGTTTGGCATATGCTTTGGTGCCACAAGTGCAGCGCAGAAAATTGGATGATAAGGCTGTCAAATGTATTTTTGTTGGCTATAGTGCTGAAAGCCAAGGTTACAGGTTGTACCATCCGCAAACAAAACATATTCTGGTTTCACGGGATGTAGTGTTTGTGGAAGATTCTGTTCAGCCCTTGCTGTGATGTACTAGAGACAGTAATGTAAGCTCACAGGACATTTATGACACTTTGTTGCCTCTTTTCAGTGGTGGAAATACGAATGTAAGTTCCAATGAGGCAAATGTAAAGCCTATGGGGGTTTCTGAAAAATGTTTTAGATCAGCCTATTACTGATGCAGGTGTACATGATGTACTTGATGAGGAAAGGGCTGAAAATGAGCAAGCTAGAGGTATGCCAAAATGGTTGGTGCACACATTGCGTGACAGTAAATTGGATGCACCTTTGTCTAGTCGTACTCGTTCAGGCTCTCGCCATGCATCTTATGCATCAGATTGTTATGCTTTGGCTGTGTCTAGTTTACATGATGTTGAGGAGCCTCTATCTTTTGATGAAGCACAGAATTCAAAAAATTGGATGGCTGCCATGCAATCAAAATATGATGCACTTATAGAAAATGACACATGGACTTTATGTGATTTGCCTCTGGCAAAAAGGGCATTGGTATGAAGTGGGTTTACAAGTTGAAACGCAAACCGGATGGTGAGATCGATCGCCATAAGGCTCGACTTGTTGCAAAGGGTTATGCACAGCAAAAAGGCATAGATTATGAAGAGACTTTTTCTCCCACTTGTCGTATGACTACTGTGCGTCTTCTATGTGCATTGGCAGCTCATTTTGGTTGGGATGTACATCAATCAGACATTGTTACTGCTTTCTTGAATGGTGACATATTTGAGGAAGTTTATGTAACGCAGCCTCGCGGTTTTTTCATAAAAGGACAAGAGGACAAAGTGTGCAAATGTAACAAGGCTTTGTATGGGTTGAAGCAATCTCCTCGTGCTTGGTATGAGAAAGCTGACACTCATTTGGTCAAACAAGGCTTTCGTAACAGTCCAACAGAAAGCACATTGTATGTAAAGCGTGAGGGTGATGTACTTCTCATTGTGGTTCTTTATGTTGATGATTTGCTGATCACTGGACCAAATGAGAGACATATTGCTGAATTTAAGGCTGATTTGAATGCTACTTTCAAGATGAAAGATTTGGGGCTGTTGCATCATTATTTGGGTATACAGTTTAAGCAATGTGATGGTGGTATTGCTTTGTGTCAGAAAAGTTACATAGAGACATTGCTATGTAAGTTTGGACTTGAGGATTGCAAACCTATTGCCACTCCCATGGAAACAGGTTTGAAGTTGAGTCTACATGATGGTGGTGATCGTGCTGGTGTCACTCTTTATCAAACTACTGTTGGCTGCCTCATTTATGTATGCAACACGAGGCCGATTATTCAGTTTGCAGTCTCATAGGTCATCAGATTTATGCATAGCCCAGGGTCTAAGCATTGGCAGGCTGTCAAGAGGATTTTCCACTACCTTAG
Source organism: Adiantum capillus-veneris (assembly GCF_014529385.1). NCBI lineage: Eukaryota > Viridiplantae > Streptophyta > Polypodiopsida > Polypodiales > Pteridaceae > Adiantum > Adiantum capillus-veneris. The sequence goes on from NC_140931.1 coordinate 155,907,396, forward strand.
TGGCACTTTACATCTTGGCTTGTTTTATCCCAAGGGGGGATCATTGCCGCCAGACTTACATGCTTTTTCGGACTCAGATTGGGCTGGTTGTTTTGACACGCGATTGTCCACAAGTGGTTTTTGTTTCATGCTTGGCAGTTCATGTATATCATGGTTGAGCAAGAAGCAACCTACTGTGGCCACTTCGAGTTGTGAGGCTGAGTACAGGGTAGTCTTCACAGCTACGGTTGAGTGTGTATGGCTCAGACGCCTTATGGCTGATTTGGGTGTTGGACAGAACACTGCCAACACTATCTACACTGACAGTCAGAGCGCATTGGCAGTTGCGAGGAACCCAATTTTTCATGCTGGCACAAAGCACATTGAGGTGCATTACCACTATGTCAGGGAGAGGCTCTTAGCAGGAGAGATCAGCTTGGCTTATGTGCCAACACAGGACAACCTTGCAGATCTTTTCACAAAGGCATAGAAGCTTGAAGCTTTCCGCAAAGCTTTGGGCTTACTCCCCTTTGTGGACTGATCCTGTCTTCAGGGCATGGCACTTCCCTTTACTCATGTGCCAGCTCTCGTTCACCGCATCACTCCAGGGGGGATTTGTTACCATATACATGTGGTAGTGATGTGTGTGAACACACTAGGACCGCCGAGGCATTTTTTCCCTCTTTAGGAGGTTTTTTCCCCTGTGCATTGTATATACGCCCATCACTCTAGGGCTATCTATCTTTCCATTGCACACCAAGTAATACACTCTCTATTGTGTGCCTTGAGCTTCCTTTGTCTTCTCCAAGCTGTGTGTGTTTCTCTGCAACCCTAATTCCAACAGGGGCCTCTGAGCTCCTTGTGGCTTTGCTCTCTGCGGCTTCTTATAGAATTTTGACTTTCGACGGCACTTGGGAGGTGGCTGGGGGCATCTTCATGCGGATCATAATCCTCATCATCACTACTATGCTCATCATTGTTGGGTTGATCAGAAGGCATGGCACCCATTCCTCTGGGCAGTGACTTGCCGGCCACAGTGTGGCATCCTGGGTTAGATGGCATCGCACCCATTTGGCTTGGCAACGTCTTTTCGCCCACCCTATGATTCACTGGGATGTCCTTCCCTTCCCATGGCGGACGCTCATCGGACGTGTCCGTCTCTGTGCGTTCCGGGTCAGCTAGCTCTTCTGGTTGCCGATTTGCACGCATCTTGTGCCCTTTACGCGCCTCAATGGTCTTTGAATTATTCTTTGCAGTTGTTTGGTCCTTGCCATCTAGAAAGTGCATTTGGGGGGGCTTCTTAGAGCTTGTGGTGTTTGGAGAGGGAAGGTGTGTTATGTGTTTGTGAAAGGAAAGGCGGGGGGGGCGGGGGGGGGGGGGGGGGGGGGGGGGGGGGGGGTTTGTTACCTCTTTATATAGGGTGGCCATATAAGATTGGGTTTACATGGTGGAAAAGAGCCGCTAAAAGCACGAGAAAATAATCATGAAATTGGAGAACTATTCAAACACACATAGCAAAACGTTTACTTGTAAAATTGCGTCAACAATCAAACAATGAAAACACTTAATCCAAAGAAAAAAGAGCATGCAAGTGTAATGGATTTTCCATTATCATGAGATTCTAAATACATCTACTACCTCCTCACCCAAACTTTTCCAACCCTAGTCCTTGATGCTTGCCACACTAAATGATGTGCTGGACCTTGTGAGGATCTCCAGCACTCTGAGGAACGAACATGGGCCAGTCAACGGGCTTCTTTTGCCAAGCGCGATGACATTGCACGTTCAATCGACACTTTGAGTCCAAAGGTGGTGTGGTAAAACCGGTTGAACATTTCTTGAAGATAGCATGAGCACACTAAACCCCCTCCATGTCTTGTATTCTTGAAGTAGTTCCCACACACTCAAGGTCAAAGCTTGGATTTTACAAACAAAACAAAAAAACTCAAACAAATTTCAGTATTTGTTCGATTGTGTGAGAGTGTGAGTAAGAGATGTGTCTTTGAGTTAAGTGTGGGAGATGAGTGATTGTGAGTTTGGGTTTGAGTGATGTTTGATAATATGAAGCTGAAAGTGGACTCTTCATCGACTTTTCTCGTGAGGACACTTCGTAGTCGTGTGGGAGAAATGATGACGCCCAGTATTTTGTGCACTTTGGCACATTTTTATGGACTATATCGGTAAATCTTCATCATTTGGGCTACAAGTGTTCATAAAATTTATCTTTTCATTGTAAAATGTGATGTAATTTGGCTTGGCATATTTAGCGGGTCTGCAAATGTAAAATGCCATGTTAAGATGTGCCGTGTATCTCAAAAATTGAAGGGTTATAGTAGCTCTTTTTAAGTGAAAAATGAAACATCAAAGACGTTAGCCAATATTGTATACATTTCAAAATTTGAATATCAAGAAAGAAAGGGAAATTGGGGGAGCCGTGTGAAGGGTGGTTGATGAAGTTGGAACCTCCCTCTTCCTTTATCAACCTCTCTCACAGATCTTTCAAACTCTCTTGCATTGGCACAACTCTTGCTCTCTCTTCTCTGCATGCTTTCTTGCCATATCCATGGAAGGTGAGGGAGAGAGTGAGGATGATGGGGATGATGATTTTTTGTGTGCCATAGCCAAATCTTGATCTCTTGAGAGTGTGTGGGGATTTTCTTGCTTATGGGAGTCTCTCTTGCAACTTTCATGGTGAGAGGCCAAGCCTCAAGCATAGATTTTACTGCTTGTTAGCCGAGGTGGTGTGCATTGAGAGCATGGGTGAGAGCAGTGTTCAATATTCACAGATTCTTTTGTTCTCCACTCAAAAGCTAGTTTCTGTAATACTCTCTCTCTAGAATGTCTGACAATCGTGAGACGTCCATCAAATCTCCTTGGGATGCCCCGGAGGCCATCCCCAATGGAGAAGCAATATATGAAAAACAATGGTTCAAGCAGGCTATCGGTATGATAGTGGAAATGTATAGCCTTTATTGAATGCACATGGAGCTCAAAATGCGCTCGTTACAAAGCTTGAATGAAAAGGGTAAATTTGCCATCACTTGCCTAGAAGACACTACTAAATCAGGGCCTTCAAGCAATTGATTGTGGAGGCAACTTATAAATTGATGTCATATGTACTATAAGTGATATGAAATGTAATGCTTTCTATAAATAATGAATGTTCAAATTGTACAATGGGTAAGGAATGGAGAAATTTGAAAGTATTGAAAAGTATATATATGTCTCATAGGAGGAGCAACTAGGGCATGTGGTGAATAATCTCTTACCTGTACATGATAGCACTACTACTAAATCAGGGCCTTCAAGCAATTGATTGTGGAGGCAACATATACAGTGATGTCATATGTACTATAAGTGATATGAAATGTAATGCTTTCTATGGATAATGAATGTTCATCTTTTTGATTTTTTGATCAAATTGTACAGTGGGTAAGGAATGGAGAAATTTGAAAGAATTGAAAAGTATATATATGTCTCATAGGATCTATTTTTATTTTATTGAAGGTCTATCCACATGCCTCTCTCTCTCTCTCTCTCTCTCTCTCTTTCCCCCATTTTCTCTCAATGGAGAGGGAGAAAGAGAGTGGGATACTGATGAAAACATATTAGATAGGTCTTTGTGGAATGCATTCCCTCTCCTCCCATCCTCCTCTCTTACACATCCTCTCTCTCTCTCTAGAATTTTTTGAATTTTGTCATCAGATTTCAAAAAGTGCTTGCTAGAAAATTCTCGCTAAAAAAAGAATTGCATCTAGGGCCTATACAATATTTTGTACCATGGCACTCAAGGATATGCATCTTTAGGAAGGGGGGAGTTGTGTAGCCATTTGTGCACACTACACAAGTTTGTCCCACAACGCCATATTGAAGACTAAAGTGGATAAAGTACCTTAAATATGTGTATAATTTTGGCAATATTTTCAATGTGATTTTGGCAATGCAACAACATGTACTATTAGCCATTCTCTCTATGAATTCCAATTTTTAGATGCAACGCTAGATCATGAGCTTAGATGATTGATTTGTATTAGAATCTATTTTAAAGGCCTTCAGTGTTGAGTCATTGCCAATGCCAACCCTAATTACAAAGGAAAACTTGTAAAATGTGAACGTTCCCTTTTGACGTAATAGACAGAGAAGAGATCTTGGAGAGACCTTTGGCTATGGAGTCTCCTTCTTCTTCTTCTTCACTAACCACTTTACTAACTAACTAATTCTATGTTTGTGTGTATTTCTATTGTAGCCAAAGAATTAGTATGCTTTCTTGCCTATGTATCCAAAGGGCTCATCTCCAAGTGTGTGTGTGGAACAGAGGAGAGATGGCACAAATATGTGTGTGTGCTTCTAGTAGAGAGTGTGTATAGGTGGAGTAGCAACATAGCTCATACCTTGCCAAATGTGTGTGTGTGTGCGTGTGTGTGTGTGCAACATAGCTCATACCTTGCCAAATATGTGTGCGTGTGTGTGTGCATGTGTGTGCGTGTGCGTGTGCGTGTGCGTGTTAAGAGTGGTATGTGTTAAGAGTGGTAGGCTGAGGTGAAGAGGTAAGGAAGCCCATGCCATGGCTTCTCTTCTACTTTATTCTTTGCTCACAACTTCCCCTTCTCATTCCCATTGATGACGTTCTCTCTCTCTCTCTCTCTCTCTCTCTCTCTCTCTATCTATCTATGTTTCCATGATCTAATGGCGTCATGCTCTTCCATGGATTGAAAATTTAAGTTAGTTTTTGATATAGTATGGCTTTCTATGTTATGGCCATGCAACTTAAGCAATCCATTCTTCATCAATGGCATGAATTGTCTTGCCATTGGAGCATAGAACAAAGCTACATACACAAAAGAGAAACAATAATGCTTCAATCTAGTGAGTCATAGCCTAGCTAGTGCATGGAACCAACCATGTGATAGGGATACACACACACAAATCATGCTACATCATGGTCAATCTAACTCTACAAGATTCAAGCACAAGAAGAGATTATGTGGGAGATGCGAATTCTCAATCCACACTAACACTCAATGTAATGTGTTCCTCCAACATGTAGCAACTCCTTGTATGCCCAAGGAGCCAAAAAGCAAGCCAATGCAACCCCTCTTGCTTTCCTTACTTCAACCCTAGTATATAGCACAACTTGAAAGAAAAAGAGATCATGCAGAACATTCCAGGACCTTGATTGGCACACATATAAACAAGCACACCTTGATCCATTCCTTGAGTTCTACCACCTTACATGAAGGAGCATGTGGATGTAAAAATTCACAAAGAAGGAAGGTAGGGAGAGGGTGATGGGAGCTGGGACGCTCCTTAGTGCTCACAAAATCTTTTGAGTCAAAGCATAGAATTGATCTTAAGAACTTTGTAACATTGCAAATGGTAAGAATTAGCCAGCTTATCATATTAGGGTTATAAAACTAGGATTCCCATAGTTTCAACAACTTTGGGCAATATAGTGGCTCTTGGAAAAATGCATTCAAAATTAAGTGACCCCACTTTGGACCATAGTGTCCCCTCTTCCATTTCCTACTTCTCTACATGGATTCACTTAATCTTTCAATGGATGTACCATATCTTTAGCATGCTTGTCTTCCCTTGTGTGCACTTGTGGGTACACAACTCCCCTTGCTGATTTGACTCTTTGTCCTTGGAGATGAGTGGAAGTGAAATTTACATAAATGGAGTTGGTGGATCCTTTGCTTTGCTCTAGCCTTCCCTTTGGGAGCATCTTAAGGGACCTTGAGTGGATTGGGCTCTAGGAGATGGAATATCTATCATGGACGTTTGTGGCCTCTTATGTGGTGGAGTGACATGGCAAGTTGATGTATTTTAATTTTTTGTGTAGCATCAGTCTTGGTTTGGGCAAGAGCTTCTAGCAAAAAAGATCATGCCATATGACAGAAGCATTGAAAGGAGGCTTCACGTTTTTATGCATCCATTGTTCCTGTATTTGAGGTTGCTAGGTGAGCCTTATTTATGTCTATATACTCTAGACTTTGTAGCTACCTTTGGATTGCAAGGAGCGATTATGTTTCCAAAGTTGCATGGGATAGATGGGTATGCTCTAAAATAGTGAGTGATTATTCACAACCTCATATCTCTTGTAGTGGGGTGTCGCTTTCCAATCTAGATATAGTGACCTCTTTCCTCCATATCTTGACGTAGTACCTCCAAGTAACCAATAAAATGGGATGAGACATTGACCAAAGCATGATGCCCAAAATACTAGAAGAAACTCGGTTGAACCACTTCCTCAAGCACAATCTATGGTGCAAGAAAGTCCTTTGGATCCACCATTGAGTCAAAAAAGATTGGGGTGCATTAAGGTTAGCTTTGTGTTGTCTTATAAAATGTGGATGATCACCATGAGCAGCCTCATCATGAGTTGACATGCAAGTTTAGGGACCTTAAAAAAATTCTTAACATGTCTTTGGCTGCCTATAGGAACCATTTTTTTTAGTCACGTGCTTTGTTAGGAGGAAGGTTTGGAAACTATGAAAAATTCAAGGAAAATTATTACCCAGGGTGGAGCTCTTGTATATCATAGGCATGTTTATCCATCTGTGCCACCTTGAGGTGGGACACTTGTTCTAAGGTTTTCTAGTTCTATCATCCCTTGGGAAGGGGTATTCGAGAGCTTTTTCTCTAGATGTTAGATTTTCTAGCTCATCCAGCTCTCTTGATAGGTCACACTAAGATTTAGGGTCAAGGTTGCAATGTTTTCTATTGCATACTCTACTTGAGGTTCAATTGGGTGGTTTTTTGTGACTTTGTTTGACTTGGTGACTCTGTTCCATGCTAGGGTAGGATCATCCTTGGGAGCATATGGCATAGGGAGAGAAATCTCTTTGGTCTAACGGGGGCTCCAAGAGGCTTTTTGACCAAATGGGTGACATTTGCAACACTACCTATTTCTCATTGGCCATATGGTCTAGATTTGACATTGGGCTCCTTTCAAGTGGGGTCGTAGGAATGGAATTGTCAGTGCTCAACCAGGGCAATGCTATGGGTGGTGAATCTTTGCAAATTTTGCTAAGTGTGAGAGAATATAGGGCTCCAAGAATTCCCTTCTAGCATTGATATTTAGGTGCACTCTAGGCCATGGTTGTGATTAGCTCTTGGCTAGGATTTGGGTCATAAGGCTCCCTATGGTAAAATTGATCACTCTCATCCATGAAGACCGAGCATGATGGACTATAAGAGACTAAGGCTAGAACTGCCAACATTCTTGTGGATTAATGAAGGAAAATATGTAGAGAATTAATTGCGTGAGTAGTAATAACAAGGCGCTTGCAAGAGAGGAAAGCATGGAAGCAAGCTCATGGCGGCGAGAGGGCACCCCCGTTCTTCGACACCTTGCAGTTTTTCTAGATCTCATTAGTGCCAAGTGGATCCATGAGAGAGTGACCAAAGCAAAGGCACGTGGAGAGGACATCACCAACAAAGAATGAGAGTATGCACGAGGTTACATGCCAAAGGTAGAGTACTCATATGCTTAAACCATATTGTATTTTTTTTCTTGATTTTATCTTTGGAATTAATTGTATTCTACTTTATAGTGTCCTTCCTTTAACTCTATGTGGTCAAAGGGTCAACACTTTTGTACGTACCACATTGACAAGCGTCAAACCACCATGGATTGTGGAATCATGGGGAACTTTGATACAAATGGTGATGAAGCCAGGTACTATGGGACTTTTGAAAGTAGTAAAGGTTGATTTTAGAACCTTTCATACCTTTATCTTTGAGTGAAAGTGGTTTGCAAATGTGTCAATATGGCATGAGAATGGAATCTACATGGTGGACTCTAGTGTGCATCACACACGGAGTATGACAACTTAGTTTTTCCAAGCAATTGTGAGCAGGTGAGTGATTACCTTCTTTACCTTTATTTGCTTGTAACATAATACCAACGTCACTCACTTTGAATTTCCTTCTACAGGTCATCTATATCCCATCAATCCACCAACTAAAAAATTGGTCCTTATTTCCACTAACACCTCAAGGGAGTTCCGTTTTTATCACTAGTGAAGTGGAGACCATCTTCAACCCTCTCCCACCTACTTCTTTGGATGAGGAGGAGACAGAGGAGAGAGAGATCAATGATTCAAGTCCCACTGCCACCAATCTTAGTAAGGAGGATGATTGCCATGATGATGATGAGATGGAAGATGAAAAATCCGAAGATGATGAAGCCAACACATCTGCAAACGATGATTCAATTTCTCTCTTTATTGATTTAGGGGCCATGGGTTTAGATTTAGACAATGCTAGTTGTGGAGATCTTTTGAAAGATGATTCATAAACATTTTGAATATTTTATTCTATGAAAAGTTTTTGTCGTGTTGCGCATTCATCGTTCTCTCTCTCTCTCTCTCTCTCTCTCTCTCTCTCTCTCATTTTATCAAGCATGCTAATTTATGTTAATCAAGTGGGTGTGATTAATTTAATGATAAAATATCTATCATTTTTTGTATGATTAATTATGAAAAATATCAAATTCTTTGTAAAAATTTTTAGAAATTAGAAAGAAGTACTCAAATTTGAATATTTTGGCTCCAAGGCATTGCACAATAATGCTAGACGTAATAAAAATAGTTATAAGCTATCTCCCTTTCTCACATCCACCTTCCCACATTTTCTTCTGTTGTTTTGAAGAGTATGGGTGCAAGCAAAGCCAATGTTTTGTGTTGTGGACAGTGTGAGAGTGCTTCCAATACTGAAGACTACTTTGAAGAAGAGCTCCTTTATTGTGCTCCTTGCTCAACACATCTTCATAGCAAAAGAGCTCATTGCCACCACTATGTAAAGCCTTTTAGAATGTGCAAAAAATGCAAGGGTGCAGTTGTTTGAGTGAAATGCATGTGGTGTTTGGGAGAAGAGTGCGAGCCTTTTTTGTTTCATGTAGAGTTGTCCACATCAAGCCACAATATGTGTCTTACTTGCAGGCCATCGTCATTAGTGACAGAGTGGCCAAGTGCCTTGTGCAACCTAATCTATCCAAATAACCATTGTTTCATGCCTCAATACTAAATTTTTGTCCATTTTTCTTAAAAAATCATGTTCTTTGATTTTTTTAACAGGAAAAATAGAAAGAAGTGCCCAAATTTAAATATTTTAGTGCCAAAGCAAGATTTGGGAATTTGAGCGATACTGCTAGTGATAATACATGCGATAATAATAGTACCAATAAATGTGATAATATTTGTTTTTTTTAAAAGCCCTCCCACCCTCCTCTTTCTTCTTTGGTCACCCCATTTTGGACTCTCTCTCTACAAAACGCAGTAAAGGGCAACAATAAATATACTGAAAGTTTTATAGTGATGTAGTTGCATTATGGTTGGGTGGTCAATCAATTCTGAACAGGCATTAAAAGTTTTATAGTGATGTAGTTGCACTATGGTTGGGTGGTCAATCAATTTTGAATAGGCATTGTCTAAGATTTTGGCTCTATTTCCACGAGTAGGTTCAAGGTATTAACCTCTAAGTCTCACTCTCTTATCATTAATGCGAATGTCTAAATCCACATAACAAGCTTTGTGCCCAAAAACTCAATAAAGTTGTGGCAATAAGTGCTCACTTGGAGAGGTATATGTAGGGCACAAGAACTTTGGCCATCATAATTTCATAAACGACATCTTGCACGAAATTTGATTGAGAGCACATAGGCATGCTTAATTCACTCATGGTGGAGCTATCGCTTGTGGTTGAGCTCATCATTTCATAGTTGCATACAAACTATGTTTGCAAGATACCTTAGGACACCTAGATTGCCAATGTAGAGTCTAAGTTTAAATACCCAAAATTATTTAATAGAGTGCCCCAAACACAACCCTCTTTGTGAAAATATCTTGTTTGCGAATGTAGTGTCCTAGGTTTGTGGCTTTGCAAAGAGTCAAAGTCACGGTTGAAATTTCAATGAACTTAAAGGAGAGTAACCTGATGCGACAATCACTTATGATGATAATGCTCCTAAGTTTTTGGTTTTGCAAAGAGTCAAAGTCAAGGTCATGAAATTTCAATGAGCCTTAATGAGAGTAACCTGATGTGAAGCACTTACAATTATGGTGCTCACCCTTTCAATGGGATTATTAGAGGCTAGCTCTAATCAACCATTCCCTGAAAACTATGTGCAATGGGAGTTAATATGATGGGTGGGGACTCCAAATGACAAAGACACGTTGGTGTAGCCATCGGAGGGGTAACTATATGTCAAATCTATATATCACGTGCGTTCAAGGACTATTTATAAAAATACCTTAATTATGAAATTTTCACTAATAAAAGGGACCCTTTTTCAAAATTTTCAAGATCATTTTTTGACACCCTTCTGCATGTGAAAATGTGAGAAAATATAAAATAAAATAATCCCTATTGTTGAACCCACACGATAGGCTTTTTTTTTTGGACCTCCCAAAGCATAGCCTCACCTACTTGCCCAAGGATCACTTTCTCAAGTATTGATTTCCATGATTGTTAACACTAGTTCTTAATTGGACACTTAAGTGTCCTGGAACACTAAAGTGTCCTGTTTTCTACTAAGTTTTCACAATTTATTTGTCAAGCTAGAAAGACATTTTTTACTCCTTGCTTCTACCATAGATTGGTTATGAGGGAAAGAAAACATTGGATTTTTCTCCATATCAAAATACAATTTATATGGAGAGAATTCTGGTAAGTTCTAAGACATAAGTTTTAGTAAAATTTCAAGTTGTTTTGCCAAAAAAATCATAAAATCATTATATCTTTTTTATACAGATGGCCCTTTTTATGTTTATAAAAGCCAAGTGTTGGCACTTATTGTTGCAAAATAATGGAATGCACTTCAAAGATAAGTTTTCAAGTCACATGCAAGCTATATACATAATTTCATACTTGAGCACGTGCTGAATAAGAGCATAATTTTGGTCTTCCAAAGGTCCCCTCATGAAATCGGTACTATTCTAGTGTAATTTGACAACTACAAATGATTTTATGTTTAAACCAAGAAACTACATATTTTTTGGACTCCCTAACTCAATTAAATCTCGTTGCTTGAACTCTATCTTGAATTTTTTATCGTGCAAAAACTCTTGAAAATCTTGAGTTCTCCATAATAACGTTAAAACCAAGGTTTTAGGCACCCCAATTGTGTGTGTACCATGTACTTCGATACATTTAGTTGATCTACATGGAAAATTTGATATTATTTGAAGTTTTGAATGCTTATCTCTTAAGAATGAAAATATGAAAGTTTTCTCTTATGCAATTTTGAATATTTAAAATGATCCAATAATTTGTGCATACCAAAGCCCTTCTACTTGCCACCTTGAGTGCTCAATGGAAAGGGCCAGCAATGTATCACTTTCTAGAACTCACAAATACATCAAAAACATATTTTTCTTTGTATACAACGATATGCTTGAAATGACCTTATCAAACACATAGAACTTTCCATTATTTTATATACTCCAAAGTCAATTTTTTTGCATGAAACTTTCAATTATCTAGCAAAATTGTGGAAGAGTCACCTAAAATTTTCTACAAGGTTGCTTTATTTTTTCTTGAGCTTATAAAGGCGATTTCTTCAAATCGTCAATCGCAGTCTTATGAGGGTCAACTTGATGAGTACAGTTCTTGATCATGATACATTCTAAAATGCAAGGTTATATTTTTAAAAGACCCTCTAGCTAACATATTTAAGCATATCAAGAGGGTTTTCTTAAATAAACCGTCTAATGCTAGTAGCATTTAGTTTAAATTTGTTAAAAAAAGACACTTAAAGTGTCTAGTTTTGGTACCAAACTAGTGTTAAGCCTTAATTCCTCACAAAACACAAGTTTTGAATTCTACCTTTAGCTTGGACCAATGATCTCGACAAGTTTACACTCAACATATATATTTGATCAATCCCTTCCTCTCTCTTTTTTCCTTTTAATTTTTACTCTCCAAACTGGAATCACTTCTTTTAGTGTGCTCAATGCAAGTAGTCACCTTGGTTTAGAGGATGAGAGTCAAATTCTTTTCAATAGAACGAGGAAAAATATGGCATTTTGCTCATTAAAGACTAGACTCGCATGGTTGATCCTTTCAATTGGTCAAAAGGTCATAACACACACAAAAAAAGATCCCCATTGTCATTTCCAATGACTAGTTACCTTGATAATGTAATACTATTTTAGGGAATGCTGGCTAAAGAGCTATGCCACTTTGCACAAAGCTATTGGAAAATAAAAGGAGCATCCACAAAATAACGCCAAAAAAATGCTTTACACTATGCATGACAATATGCTTTTGTGAAGTAATCAAACATCGACCCTCCACTCATCGATCCTAATGCCGAAAAAAGCTCTACAATGTGCATGTTGATATGCTTAGTTATGATACCTACAATAATTGCTAACCTCACAAACATCACATTCTTCTATAAAAATTAGGCAAGCAATAAATCAAAATTGATGGTCAGAAGTTCAGGTCAAAAGCTTTAGAGCTAATGCTATAATGGAATATGAGAACTTAGCAGACTTAGATGATTATGCAATTGCAAGTTCATAAATTTATTGCCACCAAGCTATAGCTGGAGAGGAGAGCAAACTATATGCAAGACATGGCACAAAAACAATGCTGCTCCAAAGCAGCCAAAAAAGCAGTTGGGTTGATGCAAGCGATAGTGTTCAAGAATCTATTGTAGGGGATAACAAGTATCCACAAAATAGTGAAATCTATGTGAAGCCACATGATGTTGAGCTTAAATTATCCCAAGAAGGATATTTCCAAACTTTCAATAGGTCCCAAAAACCTTTCGTCTGATTCCAATTCTTACTTTCATACCCGATTATCGACTGCTCAAAAAACCTTTGAAATTGAATCTCAATTTAATCCTATGTATGAATTCAGTTTTGATCTAATGTCAGGCCCATCGAAAGTTTGAAAAATAGAATATGGATTACCTTAGGCAAGAGTATTCACAGCAGTGAGGTTGCTAAACAAGGGTTGTTGAAAGAACATGTTGAACTCAAAGCTACTTTCATTGATATGTATACCAAATGTGGCACTCCAACAAATTTTTTTGGTTTAGCTTCTTGCTTGGAACATGGTCTCTTGGAGTGCATTGATTGTTACATATGTCCAACATGGTTGTGACAAGGAAGGTCTGGGTTGTTTTCACAAGATGCAGAACAAAAACGGTCCCTCTTGATGCAATACTTATGCATGAACCTTGAATGCATGTGGCTTTGTGTGAGACATTGACGTGGGTGATATTATTCATGTGATGATGTTGCTTGTCAAGGGATGGTGAAGAAACACGTTGTGCTTGGAGATGCTTTGGTCAATTGTATACTAAGCATGGTGCACTTCAAAGAGCACCAAAACTTCTCAAAAAGTTTCCTATCTAAAGTGTGGACTCTTGGAATGCAATGATTCCAGGATTTAGGGTAGGTCCACAAAGCTCAAGTTTGATTTCACTAGATGCAAAGCGATGGCCTCTCTCTTGATTGCAATATTTGCTTCACAGGGGTAGGTCTAGAAAGCTCTAGGCTATTTTCAGTAGATGTGAAGCAAGGGCCTCTCTCCAAAACTTCTAGAGGAGGTTCCTATCCGGAGTGTGGACTCTTGAAATGCACCGATTCCATGATTTTTCCCATAGGGGCAGGGCTAGGAAGCTCATCTATTTTTGGCAGATGCGTGTTGGGGTAAAGGCACTACGCCTTTCTCGGGGCTGAACATTCGATGTTCAGCCGCCCACTATGTGTAAATACATATTCTTTATTCATCATATACACAAAGAATAAGGATCTCCTCACCACTTCTTATAGGCTTGCTCCACCCCCACAATGTGTTTTCTACTCTTCTCCTCCCTCGCACTCCGCATGCACCGTGCATCGCTTTCGCACCTAGCATCTCACAAGTGGTATCAAAGCTTTGTTTTGGTGTGGGTGCAGTGTGACAATCAAGTCAACAGCTCCATAATGAAAAGTGCATTGGCGGAAGCAGATTCAAGAGGAGAAACTTGGCAACGTGTGCGCATTACAGGTCTGTGTGCGGTTATGCTAGTATACATGGAAGCTTCCATGTCGGCATTGTGTGCACGCAGATTGTAGTACAAGAGAAGCCTAGATTGTAGATCTAAAATTAGGCATGTATATTCACCTTGTATAGAGCTTGTGTAGCAAGCCATTGCTGATTTTTGTAGAGAAGAAGCAGGAGCAGGAAGTGCTGTACCTTGTTTTTTCTGTTTTTGTCTCTCGAAACAGTGTTTTTTTCATATCTCCATTATACAAAGTTGGATAGATATAATCCAGGAGTTTAGGTTGGGGTTTTAGTACATTCCAATTGGATGCAGTGGTGATGTCTATTTTCTAAAATTCTGATCAAGATTACAACAGGTGCAATAACAACAAGTTTGTGCTGCATTTTTGGGCCAAAACACTATGTTTTTGGCATATTTCTCACACCCAGACTTGGATTTAAGTGTTCTAGTGGGCTATCTAAGGATTTGGCATGTTTTGGACGTGTTGTTCATATTAGAATTCTAAAATTCTAAGCACTAATTTTTTTGCAGTAACCTGTAACAATCTCAACATGTAAAAGCTTAATAGTTTGATTCCTACATTGCAGAGCATTAAGCGGTTTGCATCTCTGGCTATGTATGTCACATTGTGGTGTTATTTGAGAGAGAATTTACCTTGCATTTTCATGTGCAAGTGATGATTTGCAATGTGACTTTTGGATTGTTACACATCCGAAAGCAGTTTTGTACGCATTGTGGTTATGTGGATCTTTCTTCAAAGTGATTTATGCACATAAATTTGTGCCGATTTGATATGTATGAATATGCGGATATGGATGAGCTTGTTGTAGCTCACAAGTGACAGGTTCAGAGGTATATAGGTGTTTTGGATAGGTGGAGTTGTCCATAGAGCTACTCGTGCGGGGAGTCAGCTCAATTGCCATGCTTATGGTACATGTATGTATGGATCTGTGATTCATTAGGAAAAATATGTACCTTTGAGGGACCCTTTGGGATTAAGTTTAATTAGAGGCCAGCCAATAGGAAGAGGGTGGTGGACATAGTCTATGCCTTCAAAATAGTGGGGAGACAAAGTAGTCTTATACTTATTAATGGCTTCTTACCTAGTGAAAAGGGGGGCGGGGCCCCCCGGCTTTGGAACCTCCAAGTTTCCCCCCTTTTTGATCCGGGTTTGAAAAACCCCCAAAATTTTGAAAAATTTTCAAATTTCATATCTTATCTTCTTGAAACCCCCCTCCCTAAACCTATTTTATGGTCAAAAAAGCATTTTTTACCTCTAAAAGTCAAAATGTGCACCAAAAGACCCTAAAAATTTATTTTTTTTGTAAAAACTTTTGAAACATCATTTTCTACTCTTTAAAGCTCCCCCAAAACTATCCCATATTTGAAAATTGATTTTCTCTCTCTAGAACTCATTTTCGAAGCCCTCATTAGTTGCAACAATCACACTCACCCTCTATTCCATCACTATTTCTCTATTATCACCTCCATTGCAGTAGCAAGGAAGCTCCTTTCTCTTCCCCTCTCACCTCCCATTGCCACACCAAGAAAGGGTCATCCATCTTCTCCTATCTCCATTGTGGCACCAACCATGCTCCTCCCCCTCTCTGCCACTCCCACCTCCCATTGACACACCAAACAAACTCATTCCTTTTCTCCCACCTACATTGTAGCAGCAAGCAAGGACCTCCTCCTCTTCCTAATTTCCTTAGCTAACCCATGGCAAGATCTACTCCACAAAGACGGTAAAAGGATGAGGTCATTGGACTTGCATGCCACAACATAAGAGGTATATATGGTGAGTGGGTGCCACAAGAGTTCACCAAAGGTGCTTGGGTATTGGCCCTAACCATGTTCCAAACCGTGCAAACTTGGATCATCATTGAAAAAGAAATCTCCTTGGCTTCAATAATCACAAGGACAAGGGGGTTGTAGCCATTGTGCAACAAGTTTTTTCAAAGTCAAGCATGCAATTGCAAAAACCTGCTCGATTCCCAACATATTGTAAGTACATGTTTTGAGAATAAAAAGATGGGTGTGAAGTCACAGTTGATTGTTTTTATGGATTCATAATTATGTTTTGGCTTACTTTTGTAGTCATATGTCCATCTACAGTGGTGGAGGAGCAGTCAGTTCATAGCCTCTCCGACACATTCAATGCTATACATGCAGATATTGGAGCAATAATTTTTGTGCAAACCGACACATTCAATGCTATACATGCGGATATTGGAGCAATAATTTTTGTACACCTTTGCCCAACCAAATTGGTTCAAAGAAGAATTTTCTTCTATTCACACTCCTATATTGTACCTACTACTATGCAATGTTATGGGAAGCTTGAACCCATCAAGGTATCTTTCTTATATATTATGGAGTGGCCACAACCAGATTTATGGTCGGTAGCATCTTTCAAGCAAAAGAAGATGGTATTAGATGTCCAAAACTCCGTGAGCTATTCTAAAGCTTCAAGGTCTGTGGGCTTGGTTGGTGTTTGCAGCCTATTCATTGTTTTGTACATATCTTCAAAGAGTTTGCATTTGCGGAGATAACCACTATGTCTGTATGTAAAGATGTTGACTACAAGGATTTAGGGAGTCTTTTAGAAGATAAATGGGGTTTTTGGAGGGTAATGGAGATAGGTACCATTGTAAGGTTGAATCATTAGGTATTGGGATGTGCTATTTAAAATCTCGCACCTCCTTGTACGTCGATTTCACTATGATCGTTGGTGATGTGCAAGCTTGGAGTGTGGACTCTCTTACAATGTGTGCATTAGGAAAAAATTGGACCCCCTTGGGGCCATGTAAGGATTCCTAATTTTAAGGGATTAAAGATAATTTGTAGGGGATGGAGGGAACAAAGACAATAAAGAGGGCTACTTTTGTAGCTCTCTCTCTAACTTCTCTCTAGATAGGAGAGGGGGGGAAAGTAGGGAATGAGGGTGGTAAAGTAGGAGAGAGAGGGGAGTAAAAAGAGAAAGAGGAGTAAAAGTAGAGAGAAGAACCATTCTCTCTCTACCTATCACCAAACAAAGAGAGTAAGTAGTTATGACAAAATCCACTTTTCAGTTCATGCATCAATTCACCCCAAAAAATTGAAGTTTTTATAAAATCTTCAAAATGGATCTTTTAAGCTTTCAAAAGGTCCTTATATATATATATATATATATATATATATATATATATATAAAATTATTTTTTAAAGAAGAATCTAACTTTTATAAGCTCCAAATCTAAAATTCCTTGGGTCCCTCTCTACATTAACTCCAAGAATAAATAGATAATGCCACATCATCAAAACGTCCATCTAATAAAGCCTAAAAATTGAAATTTTTAAAATTTAAAAATTTCCCTCCTTTGAGCTCAAAAATTGAACCTATATATATAAATATATATTTTTAAGTCTTTTTATCTCAAAAATTGTCTGTTTATCCTAAAAAGTATATCTTATCAAATTTTTCCCCCATCATAACTTATCACCATGTCTCTTCGCGACATAACCAATGAATCACCTGCGCTGTCATCTACTAGGTCAACTAATGTCAGTCTGCATCTACCGATCGAATTTGCTCCCACAATAAAAAAAGACGAGAAAGCATCTCAACCGACATTCGTACGACGGTTTCGAGGAGAAACCGATGTTGACTTGTGGATTGATGGAGGGTTGTATCCAAAAGATCCGCTCGTGGGCTGTCATCCGACATTCCGTACACTCCCAAGCTTAATCAAATATGTGGGAGAAGGAGACGTGGTCTTCTTGGGTATTGTAAGAGATTGGACTCCAATCATGCAGGTGCGTCGGCATATTTCCGACAACAATGTCAAGTGTTACACATTCATTCCACAAATCTCCAACAACAACTACATTCCACAGAGAAACAACTCAAAGATCTTAAAGAGGAGATGAAAGCTACAGAAACAGAGGTAACTAAGCTACAAATTGCAATGATGCACCTAAAAGCCACTCCATTTGGCATGCATGAGCGTAAGAGGGAGTTCTCTTCCATTGAAAACTTAGCCTCTAATGGAGAGGCACGTAAGAAGCGAATCCCTGCAACCAGGTATTTTTTTAAATTCACAGTGTTAATAACTCTCAAATAATTTTCATCAATTTGTAACTCGGTTCACCTTTTGAAATAGGACATATATACAAGATGTGTGTGGAAGTTTTAGACAAGAGGACCGTTGCAATCTTCTCCTAGGATGCATCTCAAAGGAAGATATACTTTACATCATAGGTTGTGAAAAGGCCAAACACATGAAAGATGCCATCACAAAGGAGATCCTAAAAAAGATCTCTAACCTTGTGTCTGAGGATGATGTCCAGAGAGCTTGTGATGAGGTTGGGATCAGCACAAATGCATACCATGCACTTCATGGATTGATGAAAGATGCATTACGAGAGCAAGGCATCATCGATAATTTATTTCCTATTCCACATAGGGTCCGACTTGCAAAAAAAACAAACAATGATCTCGTTCGGGAATCCCTTGGCGAATACAAACACATTGAAGGATCCATGGTGTACTCTTCCACAAGTGCCAAGTCATGTGGTAATATAAAGGGAGGCAATACTATTCCTAATGGGGCAAAGTCTTTTAGTTATCATCAATTCAACAATATTTTTGTTGACGTGAAACAACTACAACAAGCTATGGTTAAATTTTGTCTCCACAAGGTAATACAAATTGTAATGTCATTTTTTATTTGTATTGAATATCATTTAGTATAACAATTCAATTCCTGTGTTGTTTCAGTACTTGGAGAGAAGCTCATATTTATTCTTAAGCTAGATGAATGTCAAATTGTCAAAGGACGGAGATTGGAACGTATGAGTGTGACACTCATGAATGAGGCAATGTTTTTTGCAAAAGTCGATGCTATCGGTGATCATTCTCAGAAACCATCATTTAGTGTACAATCGGAAAAAGAAATATGGTGGTTAGGAGCTTTTGAAGTTCCGAAAGAGACTCATGAGGTGTTGGCATGGGTCTTCTCTATGATCCCGTGG
The DNA here is from genome assembly GCF_014529385.1 of Adiantum capillus-veneris. NCBI lineage: Eukaryota > Viridiplantae > Streptophyta > Polypodiopsida > Polypodiales > Pteridaceae > Adiantum > Adiantum capillus-veneris. The sequence continues at coordinate 155,926,396 of NC_140931.1, forward strand.
ATCACAGAGGTTATTAAGGCACAACTAGAGGGAGAAAAGCTAGAAGTAGATGGAGTAGGTACATTTGATGTTGAGTGGCACTTAGGAGGTGATCTAAAAACAATCAAATGTATACTTGGGTGTAAACAAGGTGCTTCATCACTTCTTCCTTGTCCATATTGTGTACGAGGATATAAGGAGAGTATTCGTGGCTCCACGTGGGTCTTCAAAGAAAAATGTCAAGGGAAGTCAGGCAACAGGGTCAATGGATGATGATGCAAGGGATTGGGTGTGCTCGGTTTTGAAGTGTCCTATCATGGAGGTCCCCAATTGGTCGACAAAAGATAAAACATGGCATCCCATTATCAATTTTCCACTTACAAATGTACACTTTTGCACTTTGCATGCCTTTATGCGTATATTTGATCGCTTGTTAAAGCTTCACATAGAGTACGCTTTCACAATGAAACCACTTTCCAAATCCGTGGAAGCCATTGGAATAGTTGAAACAATTCTAAATTCGATTGGATGTCATGGTGGCAATGTTTCTATCATCGGTGAGGTGGAAAATATGCATGAAGTGCCACAAAAAGTATCTATGAATGGTGTGAAAGCACGTAGGTTTTTCAAGAAACCAGAGATGCGAAAGGAGAGGGGTGAAGAGGATGCTCCATGGGAGCTATGGAAAGCGCTTTGCAAGTGTACGACCGATCAAGATTCAAATCCCGTGCTTGTAAATCTGCGTAGGCAAGTGTGGCACCACTTGGAGTTAGTGCTTCAAATCATGTGGAAACCCCAAACCACGAGCGAGCAACAAAATTTGTTCAAAGATCACATTTCAAATTTCACTAAAGCATTTGTGCAAGCGTGGGGAGAGAGAAATATCACACACTACATGGTAAGTTACTTTGTTCAGTTCAAATTTTGATGCTATACATAAATATTTATTTGATCTAAGCATTTTTTCTTGATGGAGCATATTTTGTATGCGCGTGGAGAATTCTTTATGTCAAAATATGGTTCATTAGACATGTGGAGCACTCAAGGAATGGAAAAATCACATTATCGAGGCAAAGGTGTTTACTTTAAAAATACACGTCATGGTGGTGGAACTACGAGATCCAACTACATGAAGGATATGTTTGATTGGTTCTTTCGTTGTTCTTTGGGGAGATGTCATGCCATAGAGCGAGCGCGAAAGTCAAGTCTTGCCAAGGAGGTTAGGAGACAATCTCGACTTACTGCTAAAGAGAAATGGAGAAACTCCACCGGACCCCTTAATCATGCTAGGTGGCGTGAAAATCGCCATAGAGTGGGCAAACGTTGGTTACCCAACATGTAAAACAAATGATGCTATGCAATGTAATGTTTATGTTTGTAGATGTCTTTGTTGAGTTGCATATAATACTTCTCCATTTATCCATTTTTTGTTTTTTATATTTTGATGATATTAAGAGTTTTTTTAAGTGGCTTGGTCAAGTGTGAAGAGACCTTTAAAAAAAAAAATAGAGGGCTTTTAGAGAAGAGGGAGTCTCATTTTCAATATTGCCCCTTCCTACAACATGGCACGCACAAAGCAAACAGCAAGAAAAGATCAACCTTTTTTTGCTCACCCTCACTCAACCGTCCAAGGTGCTCAAGACCACCTTGGATACATGAACAAGAGTTCTTAGAAGAGATGGAGAGAGAATGGTCAAGTGAAGAGCAACAAGATGGACAACCTTCACGCAAGAAGAAACGGGTAGTGACATCACACACAGAAACCGAAACGGACAACGAAGCACAAAGCCCACCATGGAGCGGACAGGAGATTAGGAAGACATTGCCACGTGGCTTCGGCGCTCTGCGTCAGATTAGCCTAGAGGTGATCATGGGTTACTAAATGAAGAGGATTTTGAGGATGTAGCAGACGAGCCAATTGGAGCACAGGGTGGAGTTGAAGAGCCAGTCGGAGCACATGGTGGCCTTGAAGATGCGCAAGCTCCTCCTCGCAAGCCCTCTCGTAAAAAGAAAAAGTTTTTCAAGGTTCGCCCTCGCAAGGACCATGTCCCAGATCCTACCATCCCTCAACAACGGGCTCCTGCTGTGAAGCGACGCATTCCAAAGGCGTTGCAAGAGATTCGTCACTATCAAAAAACTTCATACCTTCTCATCTGCAAGGCACCATTCGCACGTTTGGTGAAAGAGATCATGCAAAGTTATCAAATGGCGTTTTGAGTTCAAGGTATCGCCGTAGAAGCTCTGCAAGAAGCGGCACAATATCATCTAATTTCTATTTTTGAAGACACCAACTTGTGTGCTATTCATGCAAAACGGGTGACAATAATGCCCAAGGATTTAGCTCTTGCGCATCGAATCAGAGGAGAAAGAGATTGAATTTGATTTTTATGCAATTTTGCCAATGTAAAGATATCTTTTTGAAATATAACGAGTCGTGGATTTTTCAAATATAACGAGTTGTGTACATTTGTGTTTTAAGTGATATAAGTAAAACTAAGTAGAGAGAGAGAGAGAGAGAGAGAGAGAGAGATGTGGATAGAAGAGCTGTCAACCAAGTGTGGTTGATTGAATAACCAAAAAAGGCATTGTATTCTTATAATATTAGTCTAAAAAAGGGTTCAAAAAGGCTGTCTAGAGGCCTGCCCGCAGAGACGCGCGAGAAGGCAAAAGTGGAAGTTACTTTCTCTTTCTTGCGCGCCTCTGCGACAGGCCTCTAGACAACCTTTTTAAACCTTTTTTAGGCTAAAATTATAAGAATTTTATGATATTATGCTTTTTTGATGTTATTTATATTAAAAAAACTCTATATTTTGATTTAGAGAATTGCACAATCGTATCACAAGATAGAACCAATCACGTACTGTCTATCGTACCATAAACTCAATACAGAAGTTGGAAAGTACCAGTTAAAATCAATTCCCATTCGGATTTTGAAATAACAAAGTACAAAGATGTGATATATCTCATTACATATTTGTTAATTACAAGATTTATGCAGCTATTGAGTGCTTGAGCCATCTAAGATATGGCGAGCAATGTTTTCTCGACACTCTTGGGCGCAGGGAAGCTGTTTGTGCAGCACATCCCAAGCAATTTGTTCCACATTGCTTAGACCTACAGCTTGGCTTAAGGCCACGTTACAAAGCACACGACCACGAATGTGTGTCGCAAATGCAGCACTGGCCAGAGATTTATTTACAAGATATATAACTTGGGAGGCTTGGGATATGGTTGACAGGCATAGGATGCGGCTCATTGCTTTCATCATTGACACCCAAAGTTGACCACAAGGAGTGTACTTCTTGTGGATTATCGCAAAGCCGTCCTGGGGGAGCTTGCCAAGGTAATGCGCAAGAGACGACTGCCATCCAAAAGCTTGGCGCCTACCATCTCCTCCCCGACCTGCATGTTCATCCAGCTCCACAACATTCTACAAAGAAATCAATAGGTAAATAAGATTTCAGAATGCAACAATGAAAATTAACGTAATCACAAAACAAAAATTAATTAATACCTCTTGTTTTTCATCGTCCTCATCATTTATGCCTTTGTTGTCAAGAGAAATAGATGAATTGGGAACCATAGCGACACTCTCAAGTTCATCTATATGAACAGGCATAGGAGTGCGTTGGGCTTCAAGCAATACGCGTGTAGCTACAAACTCATCCTCCGACACAGATGAGTGCGGTGCATCTGTCACCGCCACCATTGCCAACTCCACTGTATCTACTACACTCTCTCCAAGGGGAAGGAGGCTTCGATCCAAAGGATCGAAAGAGGGGTCAATGGCAGAGGACTCTACAGTGGCACAGAGGATGGACAGACACTCATCCATGCGGATGTCAAAAGTCTTTTCAAAATCATGTTAAAAAAATATATTCCTCCCCATTTATCACAATTGGGGAGAGGTGTTCAAAAAAAACCTCCGGAGTTAATGTCTCCTTCGGCGCATCTGCAGCGGGCTTAAAGGATGCTTCTGCACCCTCATCACCCATGGATTTGGCGGCATCCATGACACCTCCTGGGTAGGTTAGGGCAAGAATATTGCCCTCTTTGCTTGCATCCCAGGGCGCTGTAATGGGCTCCTTTGTGTCCTTGACGACACCTCCAAGGCACAAATGAGGTAAACTCACCTCAGATCTTTCAGGCTCCTCCGCAAGAAGAAACACAAAAGTCGCCAAGCGACTTAGGAACTGAGTGCCAACCTTCTTCTTTTTCAAATGTGAATCTTCAATGTACTGACCTGCCTCACCCGCAATTACACAAAATCGCTGAAGTCACCGGGTGAAAGGCAGATCGCCTTTGTGTATGTAGCGAAGCAAATCGCATGGAATCCACAATTCCCCTTGTCCGACAATTGGTACAGCATACTTGTCGATGTAAAATTCAAAAAATTCCAAGATAGGCTGAAAAGATTGGCTGTTTAGGTGAATAGTTCCGTTCACATCAGGGAATTGGGTGAAGAAATTGTGAAGATCGTCACGATCTTGCCACTCGGTTGTTTGTAAAAACGCTTGGAAGCGTTGTAATGCTGTGGCTTTGAGAGGGGTGGAGGAGGATGCCATAATGCTAGCTCTTAAGGTAGGAATGCAAAGAGTGTTGGAGCTCAAATGAGAGTGTGAACAGGTAAAGAGTGTGAAAATGGTAGGGCTTAGGAGGCTTTATATAGCACGCGTCCCTCCCCCCCCCAAAAAAAAAAAAAAACAATAATTAAAATATTAAACAATTTTCATAAAGTAACACAAATAACAAGAAGTTATAAAAAACTTACAAACTAAATTACAATCATTTAACTCTAAAAACACATCACTACAACTTTAAGATAATGTGCATTGCCAAAATTTGATACAACCATCTGCTTGAACTTACAATTGTGATATTATAAGAAATTTAAGTACAAAACATAACTACTCTAATGATAAAATCAAATTCTCTTCCGTCGTCCACGCCTTTTCAATTTGAATCGTGCTCTCCATGCGGCTACCAATCTAGCAAAAAAAAAAAGAAATAGCATACACAACTTAGAGCAAGGAATAATCAAAAGAACATAAATATAACATAATTAAGAGAGAAAAATCATTCACCTTACGTCGTCCGATGCAAAATTTTGTATCTTCTCCATGCTCTAAACCCATTATCACTAAGTGCTCCCGCACATTGGCCAATGTCCAATGCTTGTTTACTTGGACGGTTTCAACGGCACCACTCGACAATTTGATTGCAATATCAAATACCTCAATTGTAGCATCGGTGGATTGCAATGGAATCCATTCACCAAGCTTGCACATCCATCTTTCATAGAAGTACCGCACATAAAGGGTGGAGCGCACTTTGATGAAACAGATAGCAATGCCGAAACTTCCAACCTGACACCGAAAGCGATCTTCGTTGTGAGGTCCTTCAAGATATCTCCACTTCTCGCTAAGGATGGCTTCCAATGTATAGTATTGTAGATCTTTGCAAACATACATAGTATTTGTATGATGGAAAGGCAAAGATCCAAAGATGCTAGCGAAGACATGAGCAGGACAACACCATCCAAGCCCAACGGAACGCGAGGCTTTTCCAAACTTTAATGATGCTCTCACATCAGCTACAATCTTGGCTTTCAAAGACATTACAGTGAATGCATCTGGCTTTGGCCACTCCATGTTACGCAAGGTTGTAGCCTTCAAAGGTTGTAGCTCTCCGTAGCCTTCCTCATCTGTAGGTACAATGTACTTGTGGGTGTAGAAGAACACCCTTTGTCGTGCAAGGTTTGATGAAGTTGTGTTGGAGAAGAGCATATCCCCAAGACTTTCATGCATGGCCGTAAATGTGCATGAAAGGCACAAGAGTGGTTGCTCCTCCACAAGGCTAGAAGGGAAAACATCTACATAGAAACAAAACAGTCCGTGAGATGTAAAAAGTCCATTTTTTTTATTACCACCAAAACCATTGAAGTGCAAGGGACATATAATTACAAGGAAAATCCCTTGGGTTGGTGATCCCTCGTAGACGCATGTGTCCAAACATGAAAACATGTTGAACGATTGCCACCGTACCCTTGTCTCTTACTTGCTTGAAGCCTATTAGTCTTCCCTTCCAATGGAGATCGATGTTTGTTCTTTCACGAACACAATGGGGACCGATTGCGGAAGGTTGCATATAGACCCACGCACCTTCTTGAAAAACCTGAGGTTCCCATTGCTGCTCCTCATTCTTCGAGTTGTGGAGAACCATATTTTGAATGATGGGTTTGGGGCGTCTATTTTGACCATTGTTTGCCATGGATGCTTAAGTGAGAGCTTGAAATTGCAATGGAGAGCTTGGGGAAGGAGGAGGGAGACAAAGTTTAGAGAGAGAGTGGGAGCTTATAGTTGCAATGGAGAGCTTGAGAAAGGAGGAGGGAGACATAGTTTAGAGAGAGAGTGGGAGCTTAAAGTTGCAATGGAGAGCTTGAGGAAGGAGGAGAGAGACAATTTAGAGAGAGAGTGGGAGCTTAAAGTTGCAATGGAGAGCTCGAAGAATGAGGAAGGTGTAAGAGTTTAGAGAGAGAGAGTGAGAGCTTTGTGTTATGGAAAGGGGCTATGGAGGAAGGGAGTCTTGGAAAAAAGGTTCTAGAGTGAGAAAATGACTTTTTGATCATAGGGTAGGTTTGGGGGGAGTTTTGGATGGAATATTTTGAATTTAATTTTTTTTTGAAAATTTTTAAATTTTAGGGTTTTTTCAAAAACGTATCTGTGGACCCACCACTCCCTCCCTCCCTCTTTTACCCATCCACCTCCCTCTAGGATACAAAGCAATAAATGAGTGGACAACTCTATTATTCTCTCTACTTTCTTAGGTTCTAAACTTATATACATTGCTCTCTTCCTATTGGCTGGAGCCTAAATAACCTTAATCCTATATGGCCCAAGGAGAGTCCACATTTTTCCTAATGGGATGGAGCTATTGCAAGCTTTGATATTATATTGGGGATGCCCAATGGTGTTTTGGAAGCTATCCAAGTGAACAAGCATTGGACTCTAGTAACGTGCGAGAACATTTAGCCATTATGAGTTTTGAGGATCTTCAACAAGCTCAACTTCGTCTTTAAGGTCACAAGGTGGGGATCCTTTCACCAAATTTTTGATCAATCAAAGTTTGTCGTTTATTGCTTCACTTATTGTTGAATGTTTGGAAAGAGAATGCAAGACAAAATGAAGGTCCAAGATGATTGGGGCATATATGGAATTATGATATCGTTGTTATAGCTTTGAAACTCTTACATTTTTGGAAAAATCCCCTCTGTAATCAATTTGCTTAGCTTTTGTAAATTTTGGACTTTGAATATAGTTTTTCATTCACCAATATCGATCTTGTGTACAATTTGTTTTAGTACCATTTTTATGTATTATTTAAATCTATGCTTCACAATGAGGCAAAATCCATTTTTATAGCGTGATTTGATTGCCACATTTAAAAAAGGTATTTTTTGAGCTATTTTTGGAAAAAGTGTCTTATTTTAAAATTTCCACCATTATCAAAGGAGGGGCTTGATATCTCATCCTCACTTTTCACATTCCTAACCCTTGAAATTTTCCACTTTCTATCGACACTTCGAACCAAATATGGATGCATCCACAACCGTTGTTTTTGTGCCCACATCCACCCCTTTGTCATGCATCACCCTCTTCCTTGAGGACACCAACTACAAGGAAAAGCTGGATCTTCACACCTTTTTCACTCGTCTCCCCGACCTTGACACCATAGTTTCCCTCCATGGATGCGTTTGTAGAGATTTTAGCCTTCATGGAGGTGCACATCATCAAATATACTGTAACTATCCCCCCACATGCAGGGATCTTGGTGCCTTACAATCTCTTCCACTACATCCACAAAGGAGATCACCCATTATTTAAGCGGTGGAGATGGTTCTAAGAAATTGCCATCAATGCATGGCATTTCTCAAAGGAGGCCCTAGGGGTGCTAGCGCTAAAGAAGCACAAATCGGGGTGTACCTTTCTCACTTGGCTACTTTTATCTTCCTTGTTAGCGAGGAACCCAACCTGGAGGAGGTGCAACTTCCACACCTTCATGTTGGCTCCATCAACAAAGATGCCAAGGAGAAGTAGGGTGTCCCCATGAACCCTTCAAGCAAAGGTCAATCACTTCAGCTTGAGTACCCTAGGGGATCGATAAAGTGGTTGAAAAACCCATCCTTGTGGCTACCACTAGTGTCACTCTAGAGGATGCTCCATGATGGATGAGGCAATCCCAAAAGTAGAGATCAATCACTTATCGTTAGTGGTAGTAGATAGGGAGGAGTTTCTTTTTTTGCATGACTTGGAGAAAGCATTCGATCAATGCATGGATGAGTGCCTGAGTGTGATATGCACCAGTGTCCAATTCCCCCTAGACTCCACACCAGATGCCCTTGAAAGCAAGCTCCTACCACTTGGAGACTCTGTCACTGTGACATTATTGCACTTGTGTGTGTGGAGGCTCTAGCAGCAGAGTAATTGCACGTGATAGAGGAAGATTTCCAAGCCATGCAAGTAAAGGTTATGGCTCCAATGATGCCTATTCCAATGTAGAATCCTTGTTCGGTTGTGTCCACCCCCCTTTTTGCTTTTCTTGGCCTTGTGTGCACTCCAGGACACTCGAAAAGAACATACTTTGCTTGAATTCAAGTGTTCATGCATAAATACACACCCTTCCCCTCTGACACTGGTGGACCCAAAGATTGTATATTAGACATACATCATTTAACTTAAAAACATTAAGAAGATAAAGATCTTAAATGATTTCAGACATAGAAGATACAAAACTTTGAATCCTTTAGTTATGAACAAAATGTTTGGATACAAAAGTAGGTTGAGTAATACAAAAAAGATAAGTTTTGCTTCGGCTAGAGCTCAAAGTCTTGCATCAAACCGCCTGCAAGTTGCATGTCCTTTGGTTATATAGTCACTCTCTGAGGTTGGTTATCCTCTAGCACAAAAATGATGTGGGCCTTTGCAGCTTCTTGAATTGCCTCTAGTGCCATTGCTTGCATTCTCCTTCACTGTGCAAGCAAAGGGGGCTCATCAAATGAGCAGCTCGATTGTCTTTTGGTAGTGCCAGATTTTTGCAAATGCCCTTGTAATTTTGCAACGATGTTGGGGTTGTCTAGGGATGCTTGCACATTTGTTGGTGGGTTGTGCTTGGGCTTCTTAAAAAACTTAGATTTGTGGCAATTTACATGCTTTGCCGCCACTAGTGGTGCTGCCTCCTCCGACTCCTTATTGTCCTCCTCTCTCATTGCCTCTTGATCTTGTGCTATAGGGAGAGCTCCTTGACCACGGGGTAGTGTCTTCCTCGCCACTATCACCCGGTGTGTGCATGAGATCTTAGCACCCTACAATGGTAGCTCTGTCTCTGACTCACTGTTATGAGACAGACCGAATGGGCGCCCACCTTGCCAGACATGTAGCCGAATGCCACATTTGTACTCTATTATTTTTCCGAGCTAGTGTAATAATACTCTGTGTAAATCTTGATTCCAGAGTAGCAGGTCAATTCCCTGAGTTGTAATGTTATCATGAAAATTGTAAATCCATGTGAACCTGCCACTGGCCATTTAGAATGTCCTAGGTATAAATGTCAATAACCTTAATGTGAAAGGAGGCTTATCTTTAGAAGAAGAAGGGAGCTTTGAAAATGTATGCTCAAGCTACAAAGCTGCTCCAACTTGTAATCAACTTTTAATACGATTAGGTAATCAATTTTCAAATCTGAAATTTGCATTGTGTTCCTCTCTCTTTGCTCTTTCAATTAAGTGTAAGCATTGTCAATTTTGTTGAGGTTTGTAACTACACATTTGTGAGCTTAATCTTCAGATTTGAGTGCTTAAATCACTACTTTTAGTCGTTTTGACCATAGGCAAGTGTTTTTAGACCATAGGGCGACATTTCTGAATAGTTTTGTTGCAATTTTCAAGACCTTTTTCATGATGGATCGTGATACATTGTTGGATTGCAACCATACTTGGCAGGATAGTGCCTGTAGATGTCCTAGCCCTTCTCCTAAAGTTTCATTGCATTCCGATTCCATTCGAGTGCCAAAATGGCGTGATGACCTAGTGTTGTGAGAAAGGATATAGGCATATTTTCTTGATCATTGAGTGTTGGTTTGCTTGTTGAGTTGGTATGTTTGCTTGTTAAGGTTCACTTCTTCAGATTGACAGTGTCAAAGAGTCTCCGTGCCCCATCCGAGTCACTTTCGTGAGTATCGACATTATGTTAGTGCCCGATATCTATGTTATAGACGTCCATCACGGCGACCCGCTAACATTGGCGCCGCTGTCGGGGATATGATCCTTAGATGGTGGGTGACCTAGTGCATATTTAGAGAATTCTTTTTTAAATATTTGCCTTCCATTCCATTTACACTTTAGCAGCAGTGAAGCAGCTAGACACGGGGTTTAGTGCTTGGTAGATTCTAGAAGTCGAGGACTTGCTAGGTCTATTCTTCAGCGGTAAAGAGGGTTGTGAGTGAGATAGCCAAAATCATTTCATTCTCCGATTTTCTCTATGCTTTCAAAGTGCTATACCATTTTCTATTTCAACTTTATTTTTTACTGTTCAATTTGTTTTTGTTTGTGTTTCATTTTAGTACTTAGGAGTAGGATAAGTAGAAACTACCACCATCAAATTTGGGCTAAAAGGTTGAGGAAAAAAGGGTGAAAACCATATTTTGGCCAAAATGACCATAAACTCTGAAATTCTAAAAATTTGATGGTAGAGACCTCAAAAGTAATCCAAATTCAAAAATTTGTGGTTCAAGGGCATCAACAGACTCTCTAGAAGCAGTCTGGAAAGTTTGGCTAGAATCTGTGGAGGAACATGGATCGTGATCCATGTACCCCGACGACCAATTTTGCTGAAAAGTGATCAGTGACACTATGCATCAATGCGATATTGCCCTAATTTCTTGAAAGAAAAACTCAAAAATCACATCAGAATTGGCTCTTAGGGGGGGGGGAAGCAAAACAAGCATTTCAGACACAAAACTTGGGGGTTTTCAGCTTTTTGGGATCCAAATTCAAACAAGGGGTGAGGTTTGGCTTCTATAGCAAATAGAGAACCAGTAGAACAAAATTCATGAAAAAATGCTACTAAACACGGATCTCGATCCATGTATCTTTTGACATTTGGGACTGATATTTGACAAGTACATTCGTGATAACAATTGAAACAACTTTGCCAAAAGGGACCATACCAAAAAGTTACAAAAAGTTGATCAAAACACCAAAATTTTTCCAGATAGCCAAAAACCACAAGGCAAATAGAAAAATTCACTTTTGACTAGGAAAAAATTGTCCAAATTCAAAAAGAAGTGGTGGAATAGACTACTACACTGCAAGTTATCATCATACCAAATTTGGTGTTCAGATGTGATGGAACATGGATCGCGATCTATGTACCTCATCAAAATTTTGGACTAAGATTTGAGCAGTAGGTAGCTGAGACATAGATAAACACTTTTTTGAAAAGAACCATATGCAAAAAAGTTGTAAAAAGTGGTCAAAAGAGCCAAAAATAGTTCAAGGTGAAAACCCTAAAATAGACCCAAGGATTGACTTTTGCCTAACCTAGAAAAAGTCCAAATCACATAAAAACCATAAAGCAAGGATCAATCGACCAAGGGATAGCTGTGTGCCAAGTTTTAGTACCTTTTGACACAATGATACATGGATCGCGATCCATGTTCCTCTATCACAAATTGATACCAAACTTACATTATAGCTAAAGCCCATCGCAGGGAGTGTAGTGGTCTTTTCAAAACTAAATTTGGATATCAAAAACCATACCAAAAGCCCATAGCTGCCAAGTACTCTGAGAAAGTGCTAAAATTGACCTAACTTTCAATGCAGAGGTCCATTTTCAAAAAAATTGATGCCATAAGACCTACTAATCATGTTGATTCTGATGGTACAAAAAAGGTCAATTTCAGCTCCAAACATGGATCGCGAGCCATATACCCATAGTAACAACTTAACCTGAAACTTTCCAGATGAGTAGTGCATACACAAGGAAACATATCCCCAAGTCCAGTTTGGAAAAAAATTGAGCAAATTTGGGTCAAAAGGGAGCAAAACAAGTGACAGACTAAAACCCGCACTATAGACCTAGTGTTGGCCATTTGACCTGTCAAAACAAGTCCAAATCCAAAAAGATTTGAGACTTAGCTTGTGGACATAGAGTGCAACAAGCTGCCAAGAGATCAAGTCCAGTGTGGTTGAACATGGATCGTGATCCATGTACCTCAACCTCAAAATTTGATCAAAATTGGTACATAGCCTACATATGACCTTGTCTACATACAGTCAAAATTTGGGAAAATTTGGAGGAAAAAAAATTTGACAGAGGAACATGGATCGCAATCCATGTCCCTCAACATATAGTGGGGGTATCTGACTTCATGATCTTGTAGACATACTTGAGAACATCCCAAATCTCAATTTTGAGCTAAAAGTACCTTCTGGAGACCAAGATACAAGTCAAAGTTCCTATGTTCTAGTCCTTAGACTGTCTAGTGCTGTTTCAAGTGCAGTTCACTAAAATTGCTCTAACGTTTGATAGACAACTCCAAATTGAGTAAGGTAAAGCCAGGAAAAAAGCTTGTGGGCAATAGGACACACCTAAAGCTGAATTTTTCCAATTTCCTAAATCCAAACTTTTAGGGTACCCATAACCAATTTAAGAAACCAAAAGAGTAATAAATTCTTGATTTCTAAGAGACCTGATTAGGGGCAAAAAGGGATAGGTTTCACTACGCCAAAGTGGGCTTGTAAGAGACTACCTTGAGAATCTTGAGTGAGCCTTAATCATGAAAAATCATCCGCCACCAGGGTTCTCTACTCCACTCAGAGACATGAAAAATGCAAGAAACATTGCCGACAACAGTGGGATTGGGGGAATGCATAGAGGAGAGGCATCCTTTGATCAACAAACCGAACGTGAGATTCATCAAAGCCAATGAAGCTTTGAGAATTCTAACGGATTACACTTATGAGGGTTTATATAGATTCACAAACGGGAATCCATATATCTTCTACAAGTGTGTAGAACCCAATGCCAGGGAGTTGACCACCCATAAGAATCTCTATGCATTCAAGTATACAAATGCCCATGAAGTTCAAGTTTTGATGGTAGATAAGTATGGAAAAGAATACAAACTTGTCAATCCAATTGACTTGGAATGATACACATACAAGGGTACTCCGATCTCTACTTACTTTCAGCCAATAACGATGCCAGAGCACATATTTGAGAGGATTCCACCGGGATTTTCTCCACCACGAGAGGAGAGAGCAAGAGCCGACTTTGCAAAAGATCACGAGCTGGTTAGATTGGTGACTGAACTAAAATGATTAAGACCATATCAAGTGGCCCAATGTGTCAAGACAAAGTCCAATGGGTCAGGGGATCACAATGCTCATGTATCACTCTTCATACAAGTTTTGGGCTGACCAGATTGCAGATTTTCATACTCAGTATGAGAGATTCGGGTTGACATTAGAAGGAGCAGCTTTGACGTGGTTCCAACCATTGAACAAAGATGATTTTCCCAACATAGCACAACTCTTACATGATTTTGTAGAGGAGTTCAAAAAGGGGAATCAAACACAATACAATGTCTAAAATATACACTTTCAAATAGAAAAATGATGAAAAATTGAAGGAAGCTTTGCTTCTCTTCAAAAAATACATTGAGAGATGTCTTGTGAGAGAGCTACCTCAAGATGAGAGATTATCAGTTCTCTTCATAGAGGGCTTGAGTAACGAGACTTAAAAAGGACCTACATTTAAAAGGATGCACGACGATCAATCAAGTCACTAGAGAAGCTCTATATCTAGTTGACAATTGTAAGGCCTACGGAGACGTGACTGAAGATACAGACAACGCGACTAATAGTGCCTCATATCCAAAGAGAGAATCAACAACAAAGAGAGATGTTAAAACTCTTTGAGAACCAATCATTGATCAAGTGGTCAAAGAGGTGATTAGAAGAATAAACAAACGATACTAACAGAACCTGAATGTACGACAATCACATTTGAGGAGATGTAATACTTGTGGAGGGGATCACCCCACTCCATGGTGTTGCAATCCACCAAAGCCACAATGTGTGCTAGGGCAACAAACACCTCTTCTGAATGATGGTAGAGTAATATTCAACTAGACTCAGCCAGCACATGTGCCACAATTCGTGAAAAACCAGTACTCCATGGATGCAAATATGCTCATGTTCATCCCGAATTAGGAGTATGGTTTGAAGAACATTCTCACCAGGCCAGAACAACCATTGGTTGGATCACCAGCTATGAAACAAGAAGGTCCATGCTATGAATGTGGAGGTGACCATTGGGCACAAAGTTGTCCAAACAAAGGTCCACAAATAGAAATATTTGTATTCTGTGATGGTTGTGGGAGAGACCATCTATGCCAACACTGTGCTAAAAATCCAATTTTCAAAGGGAAAGCAGTAATGAATATTGTAGGCCTGATGCCTTCTTCAAGCGAATCTGAGGTAGAACCCGTGATTCCTTTAAATGTGATGACTCAAGCTCAAGCTCAAGAAGCTGCAAAAAATGCAATCTTTGAGGAGGAAGCCACATTGCCTGTTCAAACAGAAATCGAATCTCATCGGTGAGAACAGGAAGCAAAACATGGAAAGCCAAACGAGACAAAATGAAAGCAAAGAGGATACATGAGAAAGATGCTTTGAAAACTGAACTAAATCAAACAAAAGAACAGCTCATACAAGAGCAAGAAAGCAAGAAAAATGCAAAGAGACCTAAAAAGTCAAAGACTAACTTGGGAGGTTCAGCCTTGGTGGACATAGTCTTTGAGCCTTTAGATGCAATTTTGAAGGCCTACGAAGCTAAGCTAAAACCTAATCAAACCCAAGAGCATAGATGGCTGATATATCCTCATCCAGAGAGGTTGCAAATGTGAAAGGAGCTCATTCGGAGAGACCAAGCTCTTATGGAACCACATGTTTCATATGCTCCAAAAAGGGAGGTGCTAATCCGTTAAAAAATCCAAGAAATGAAGAGCCATGGTATTGTAAATAGAGACCAGAAAGAGCCGAAGTTGAGACACCTTTAGATACAAAGGAAGTAGCCAATACCACAGATGGGGTGGGCTCACAATCAATGATGCCTATTCCAGAGGTAGAAGAACCGTGGCCACAATCCTTATGGGAATCAATCAGAAACCAAAAAGATGGTAGTGCTACTTTATAGCCCGCACCAATCCCTGAGATAAACA
Source organism: Adiantum capillus-veneris (assembly GCF_014529385.1). Classification (NCBI taxonomy): domain Eukaryota; kingdom Viridiplantae; phylum Streptophyta; class Polypodiopsida; order Polypodiales; family Pteridaceae; genus Adiantum; species Adiantum capillus-veneris. The sequence goes on from NC_140931.1 coordinate 155,941,657, forward strand.
TGGATCACATTTTTTTTCCAGCGGATATAAAATCTTTATATGGGGATGCCGGGTCTATCGCATCTCAAGAGAGCAAACCACGCTCTCTACAGACTTTTTCATCTTTCATAGGAGAACTCGAAAAAAAATCGGAGGTTAAAATGGCACCTTCTCAATGGAAAGCCACACCAAAAATGATGGATACCAAGAGCCTGCACGAATTGATGTCTTCTCCTATTCAATGCACGCTTTATCTCTCAGAGTTGCTAAAAATTAGAGCGCATCTATGGGCCCAAATGGGCAAACACCTAAGAAAGATGGGGTTGAAAATCCCTTCACATAACCAACTTGCATACAAAAACATCAATGACACCTTGCCTAAGAAACCATAGACAAAGCCAGTACCAATAAATAAGGTGGGTGACTACTTCGAAGGAGATGAAGGAAACACCACCTTACCACTTGAGTACAAAGGAGTAAAAACGGTTGATATATTAGATAGTGGGGTAGGAATTTCCATGGCAATCAAAGAAATGTGTGAAAAAAGGGGAAAGCCTGCTCTTAGGAAAACTCGATTGAAATTGCAATTAGTGGATGGATACGTGGAGAGACCGATAGGAATTTTAGAACAAATCATTGTATCCTCATGTGGCATTGAGTCTGATCACACCTTTGCCCTAATGAATTTTGACAAGAGCACCAACTTTGACATCATATTGGGCAGACCACTCATGCGTCAGCTCAAAATGGTACAAGATTGGGGCTATGACTATATCTACATGAGACACAAAGAGATCACTACAAAAATTAGTGTCAAAGATCATAGTTATAGAGATGTAGAGCGAACCCCGGGGGAAGAATTACACTCCACAACTAACGAGGAAAATGAGGTACCTGCTTGGTTGCAGAGCAAAGCGTATATTTGGATGTGTGGAGCTTCGAAGTGTGGAAGTCTTAGAAAGGAAGATTGCATCCTAGAGCGTTCAGTAGAAGATGAAACTTATATTAAGGAACCATTCCCAAAGGAGTTATTTGAACCCTTTGGATGGGATCAAATACTGGTGACTCTTGATGTCTACGTAAATGAGGTGACCAACACCAAATTTTGCGATGAAGATGGCTATGATATAATTATCTTATTTATGATAAAGGTGTTGAAGAAAGCTAACGAGGTTTGTGAGTGTGAAAGCAAAAAAGGTGAGACAGATAGCTACGTCATGGAGCATGATGCCAAAGTGCAAATGAAGGAAGCAGAGCAACCACAAGAATATGTCATCATTGACATATGTGAAGAATCGTCAAAAGTTGTTTCAAAGAAGTCGGCTATAAAAAAAAGCGCAAATAAAAGCAAATGAAGGAGCAAAGTTTCCAAGTTACGTCAGATATTCAACAAACGCAAAATCAAAAGAAGAAGAAGGACAAGAAAGAAGATGGACTATCTCCTACGACAATCAAATTTAGCATATGCGGAGAAACAGGACTTAAAATCACATGTTCAGTTGTGATAGATCCTGAAGCGACAAAGAATCTAATGTCTTATGGAACATGGATAATGATGGGGAAGCCGCCAATCATCGAGCTAGAGGAGATAGTGTATACAAGTTCTAAAACGGTGATTCCTAGCTTTGGCATGATAGAAGCGGTACTCAAGTTGAGTATTGTGGAGTACAAGGATACTTTCCACATAATTGAATCCCATTGCATCAAGGAGAGTCTAGTCCTAACAGAAAGCTGGAGGAACATCTTCTTTCGACAACAATCAAAAGCTTCAACAACGACAACAGTAAGATTCCATGAAGCTTCTCAAATACATGCGGAGAAGAAATCGCCAACCGTTGCATAGAAAGGTAAAACAAAGGTAAACACCAAAGTATATCAACCTGGCAAGATGACTTTACCCTCAACGAGCTTCCATCAAACTTCCTGTGAAGCCTCTACATCAAGACCCAAACCATCGACAATGAAATGGAAACCGAAGCAAAAAGTTTATCAACCAAAGTTTCTATCACCAAAGAGAATAAACCAAGTTTTATTATCCAAAGAGTACATCAACGTCAATGATCCAGTTTGGATACATCAAGCACGGGGGTTCAACCTCAACAACAAAAGGTGACATGGTGGGTAGTATCAAATGAGTCAATTACTACTCAAGGATACTTCCAAGGAAACACCAGTGTTTGGGCCAAAAATCCTAAAGTAATAGCTTGGTCCTACCCACCTCAACCAACAAGCTCTATAAAAAACAATACGCGCCATCAACGGAATAGAAACAACTCAAGCAAGAGAAAGAACAACCATAATAGGTAAAAGAAAAGATCAAAGAAACAAGCAATGCAACAAGTTTGGGTACTAAAGTCAAAATCTAGTCAAGTTACCCCAAGAAAAACAGGTAAAGCAATGGAGAATTCCATTCAAGCTACTCAAAATATAAGGATTTTATATAGGTAACACTCAAATATGGTTACCAAAAATTGTAGCACAAGCTTCTATCCAAAGGCAAGCAACGACAACCAAAAGCCAACAGAAGCCAATTGCAACCAAGGCTGCTGCAATCCATAGATGGATACCTTGTCATCAACTACTAAATCAGGGCTTCTACAACGGAAACAATCAGTTATGGTTATTGAAGCCTAGTGTTCATCAAGTCATCAAGAAAAGGAAGCAAATGCAAAAGACGGTCACACAAGGACCAACGACAAGGTGGGTTCCAAAATTGCTAGTGGGAACTCAATCACAAAGAACCCACACACATAAAAAATTGCTTCTCATGGGAGATAAAGCAAAAACTACATCAGTCCCTACGAGAGCTAAAGGACTTGCTTCACAAAGCAGTGGGAACATACGACAAGCAAGTCAAGAGGAGCTAAAATATGCCAACCTACTGGACAAAATGGTGGCATCTAATGACCAAAACGATCAAAGAGGCCTAAATTTCCAGAACTTATGGAAATGGGTTTTTGGTCTTGAATAGGTAAGTCCAAGTCGCCATTAAAAATACATGGCATAAAAGTCAAAGTATGGCAGTTAAGCCACTAATTGAGTGAGGTGCTAGTCCCAAAGCTTCATGTAATACTCTTTGTGGTCTAAGCGTCTTAGCTATTCTAGGTATTGCTCAAGCTGAAAGAGTTGAGCATAATTATGTTGTGTCGCTCATGCTGGTAAAGGTGAGCACAAGAGTCAAAGACATTGTAGTAAAATGGTAAGTGAAGGAGGAAGTTCAAAAGACACTCACGCACTCAGCACAATGAGGTATGAGTGGAGAAGATTCTGCATCAAAAACCCTTCAACATGGAAGCTATTGCGACATCCTTTGATGTCACATGTGCAACATTTGTTCCTTGAAGCACCAATCAACTCCATCTTCCGCACTACATGCTTTTGTTTGAAAATTTCTTGTATGCATATAGAGTGTCCCATAATTGGCACTTGCATTGTGCAACATTTGTTCCTCGAAGCACCAATCAACTCTATCTTCTACACTACATGCTTTTGTTTGAAAATTTCTTGTATGCATATAGAGTGTCTCATAATTCGCACTTGCATTAGACTATCTTCCTTTGTTTCTCCCAAGCACTCACCTTGCATGACAGGTACTTCAAGTCCAAATGCTCAACTATAATAAGAGCGTATACCAAAGGCACTTTTTTTTCACCGGGTTTTTCCCTTTGGTCATCCAAGTTTTAAGACCCTAATCTAGAAACCGTCATCATCATTTTCTTGTATATATTACTTCTACATCAGCAATAAGGAAGTGGCTACCCAAATCAATTGTCAAAAACTTGGAGCTAGAGCTGGAGATCAAAACACACTTATCAAGAACATCTCTAATCTTCATGGGTGACAACAAGAAGGGACAATAGTAGAAAGTCAAAGAATGACCTACAATGATAAGCAAGGATACCTTCAGTAAATGAGCTATCCACAACAATCAAAAGTAGCTCACACAATGCTTAATGTTGGTTACCTATTGTAGACAACTCACATTGCAGTGGGACTTGAAAGCAAACCCATCTTAAAGTCCATGCCACAAAGAGGTCAGTTCTACAAACCCAAACACATCAAAATATATCTTCATGATGGCCAAGACTGGCAACAAAGAGGAGAATGCAAAACAATAAGAAAATCTACCTCAACAATCAAAGCTCAAATCACGTATCAACAACACAATAGCTATGCATCACTCAAGAAGGGGGGAGCATCATCAATGACAACGCACTTCCCAAGATGAAGACCAACCTTGAAGACAAAGCTGAAGACAACCCTATGACAAGACTGCACAAGGTTGTGTAAAGGGATGACACGATTTAGGAAGGGGGGAATGTTACGAGACAGATCGAACGGGCATCCACCCGCCGGCAAGCCACATAGCTGGACGCCACATTTGTACTCTATTAGTTTTCCGAGCTAGTGTAGTGATACTGTGTGTAATCTTGATTCCAGAGTAGTAGGTCAATTCCCCGAGTTGTAATGTTGTCGTGACAATTGTAAAGGTCCATGTGAGCAGGTCATTGGCCATTTAGAATGTCCTAGGTATAAATATCAATAACCTTAATGTGAAAGGAGGCTTATCTTTAGAAGAAGAAGGGAGCATTGAAAATGTATGCTCAAGCTACCAAGCTGCTCCGACTTGTAATCAACTCTTAATACGATTGGGTAATCAGTTTTCAAATCCAAAACTTGCATTGTGTTCCTCTCTCTTTTCTCTTTCAATTAAGTGTAAGCATTGTCAGTTTTTTTGAGGTTCGTGATTATGCGTTTATGAACTTAATCTTCAGATTTGAGTGCTTAAATCATGTTTTAGTCGTTTTGACCATAGGAGAGTGTTCTTAGACCATAGGGTGACATTTCTAGATAGTTCTGTTGCAGTTTTCAGGACCTTTTTCATGATGGTTCGTGATTTTTCTACCTTGTTGGATTGGAACCAGACTTGGTACGATAGTGCCTGTAGGTGTCGTAGAACTTCTCCTAAAGTTTGGTTGCATTCCGAGTCCGTTCGAGTGCCAAAATGGCATGATGACCTAGAGCTGTGAGAAAGGACATAGGTAGATTTCCCTAATCATTGAGTGTTGTTTTGCTTGTTGAGTTGGTATATTTGCTTATTAAGCTTCACTTCTTGAGATTGACAGTCTCAAAGAGTCTTTGTGCCCCATTCGAGTCACTTTTGTGAGTATTGACATTATGTTAGTGCCCAATAACTATGCTACAGACGTCCGTTCATGGCGACCCGCGAACACTCACCATCTGTATGCACCACTTAAGCTCAAGACCCTCCTGCTTGTGCTTTTTGGCATGGTGGTTGTTCCCGTTCACTTGAGGATGATGATTCCTCTTCTTCTTCTTGCCATCGTTCGGTGCGTTGCTTGAATCTCTGATGTGGTGTCTATTGTACTTGCTATTGAGCACCAAGAATGTTGGCCGGAATTTTATTGTGTTTTTAAGCCATGTAGGCTTCTCGCAACCTTGAAGAGTGTTCTTGTTAGTATGCAGATGCTCTTTGGTGGGTTTTTTGTTGGTTTACACCATGGGATATGGTGGGAGCTCACCTATGGAGAGAAACCAAGTGACAAGTGAATGGATCTTATATTTATAAGGGCCCATTTTGGAAGGGCCCTTTCACACTATAATTTTCTTTAAAATGCTATTATTTTTTAAAAGGGTGCCCTCAAACTTTAATAAAACTACGTGTTTTAGAAGAGAATCTACTAGTGTTGAATCCACCTCAATACTTGTTGGACCTTGCATTGGCGTGGATTAGTTATCAGTGTTGAATCCACATCAACCCTTGTCGGACCCTTTGTTGGCACCATGTTGTATGCTTGGTGGGAGCTTTGTGACATTCGCCAATTGTTATTGTGCTCTTGATCACTCAATTAGCGCACTTCCCTTGCAATCTTGGATTTCCGTGCAAGCTCCATGGTGGGCTTACAAGAAAATGTCCTTTGAAAGAACTAGTTTAACATCTCTTCCAAATAATTAGATTGTATTGCACCACCACCATGTCGAGTATTTTTCAAGTACACCCCCCTAGCTTGATAATGGGACTTCTCCATGCCTTGAGTGCTAAAAATCTCAAGCAAACCATATTTTTGCATAAAAAATGCTCCATGCACAAATAATATATGATGTTCACACGAGTAAATGATGCAAGTTATGAAATGAAAACAATCTCTTATAATACTTTCACTATGTGGCATGGCTTACCATGTAATGTGTGATGTTATTCTCACCCCAATCAAGGGTAAAGACCTTGGTGAAATCCGCCAACACCACTTGGAATGATTGGCGTTGATCATCTGTTGTGTTGGTAAGACCCATAAGCTTGACCATTCTATCAAAAATTTCCCAAACTTGCTTGTGCTTGTTTGCAAGCACACATTTGAGTCATCGTGTTAGTATTAGGTTTGCCCAATTTCTTCTAGATGTATCTGGCTTTTTGTCCACTCACTAACACTTGTTGGGGGCGATCTCATGGGCCTCCCCTATGTCTTTGCAGCAACAATTGACACATTTCAACCATGACAACAAATGGAATTGAGGAGTGCTTCCACCCTAATAATCACCTCCTAAGACTTTTGCAATGGCTTCATTGTGAAAGCATAGTCAATGTGGAGCTTCATTAGCCTATTGAAAATGCACATGAATGTGTGCAATGTATAGAAACGTATATTAGATAGAGAAAATGGAAATATGGGATTCTAGGCCTTGTCCTTTAGTGCATGATCTAGATGAGGCATCTCAAAACAAATGCTTCCCATTCCCTGTCTTCATCTCCACCATGAAAACTATCCAATGCTTTGTCTCCATCATCTTGCCATGGAAGCATTGAGCTACCTTTGCAAAGTCCTTTTGTGCTTTTTTTCCATTAGGTTTGTACCTCTGTGAACAAGGATAGAGAGAAGAAGCCCCTTGTTTGCAGCCTAGCAAACATTTTATGGTCTTTAAGGCCTTGGCCAAGTGCCACTCCCATCAAAGCTACCTAAACCCTCAACCTCCAACTTCTCAGCTACAAGTTGGGAGTGTATTACTATGTAATACATGGAGTTCTCTCAAAAATCCATGAAAGTACTCCATTGGTCTCTTTGGGCACCTCAATAGCACCCAGCCACCAAATATCTTTCTCTAATTTCACACTGAAAGACGGGGTGGGAGATGGCTCAATTGAATTCCTTTGCTTTTTTTTGCAACAAGGCTTCATTCAATAGAATGACATTTAACCTCTCCAACCTTTGAACTCTCACTATTTGACACTCATCAAGTTTTAGCACAAAAGCGACCATTGTGCCAAGCACTAAAAATCAAGTAGAGGCAAAATCTTAGACATCACAGTCTACGATAACAAGAATACAACCAGTATATTGTGTTGTCTTCTTGAGATAACTCATAGAATCTAAGCATAGTTTGGTAAAGACTTTTGCGGCCCATAAATATATTGTTCCACCTTGTGTAAGGGAAGGCCTTCTTCACAGATCTTATGGAGTTTTTCCTAGCTTTGCCCTTGTCTTTGGCATGCATGAAGCATAAAATGAAGCAGGAGTTGTGTCCTCAATGTTTAGGTATGTCCCAATGCAAGAGAGAGTATCTTTGTTTGTGGCCTTCATCCATATATTTGTAGGTGTGATTGAAGTCTAAAAGCTTATGTTTCTCACTTGTGTTTCCCATGGTATTAAGAAACCATTTGTATTCAAAGTAGGCTAGGTATGAGTTACACATGAGGGGGGAGCAAGATAAGCCCATAGGAATTCCTAGGCTTTGGTTATAGCAAAAGCCTTTAGATTGTACATAACAATTGTCTAGAAGCCATGAGACAAGGTTACATAACTTAAGCTTGTTGAAGTGAGCACTATGTGTTGAATATTTTTTAATCGGTTTGGGTTTATTAACAAGAGAAAAGGATGAGAGACCTTTTATGTTAGCATTATTAAATGCAATTTTGATCATCTGTATTTTAACCCCAGATCACCAATGAGGAGGATGTCTTTGTAATACTGAGTGATATAATCAAAGAACATATGAAAAATTTGTTTAGGGAAGTTGAGCATAACCTCAATAATTTTTTTTACAAGCCAGTAAGGGTTGAAATAGATTTTTAAAAAAATCCAAACACACTTTTTGTTTTCTTGCACATACCATATCAAATTAGAATAATACGAGATTAAGGCAAGAAGTGATGTCCTTAGTAATATTAGTAAAGATCTCGTTAGAGGCATCTGAAATCCATTTGAATTTATGTTTGTGGTGTTTATAAGTTGGAAAGAGCACAGGTAGTTTGATAGAGTGAATAGAGTAACCAAGACTCATATTGTGCTTAATGATAAGGCTAGTGGCCTCAATAAGAGAAAGGTTAAGGAAAAGTAATCTCTAGTAAGTCTTGATTGTGCAGCTACCCAAGCAGGGTTTTTGCACATAAAAGTTGGACAATTAGCAGCCCTATCTAGACCAACAATGAACCATTTTTGTGATAGTTTATGAAATTTCTAGCTTAAATATGGTGTAATCAGAGTACTATCAGTAGATAGCCAATTTTATGGTATGAGAGTGATTTTTGAAAAAAACAGGAAAAAAATATTGTTTAACTAGATTGGTTAAGTCTAGTAGGACTGTCATCTCTAGTTGGAAAGTGTTGACCCAGGTCAGCCAAAAAGCTAAGCAAAGTTGAAATGGCAAGGTAAGGGTTTTTAGAAAAAGTTGGAATGTGGTTCAAACCCTTGCCAATAATTCTTTGCATTGTAGGATTACTAATAATTTTAATATCATATGTCCACACATGTTTACTGAGATCACCAAAGTCTTGCAAAAGATATCATACTCTTTACAAAATCATTCTAGAATAGCACTGTCTCGCAAAAAGTCATTGTTGTAAACTAAATCCTTGATGGGTTGATGATAGGTCCATTCAACCAAGATGTTACCTAACATGTTATGATCACCAAAAAGTACTTCAAAACACTTACAAAAGATAGAACTAGGGGTAAACCAATTGAGAAGCTCATTTAATATAAACATTGTACAAAAATATATTCTTGTGTAGAAGTATGGTAGGAATAGTCTCTCTCCAACGAGGGCTAGAGATTACTTGCATATCAAAATGATCTACAAGTCAAGAAGATGTCAAACAGGGATGTTTCTTCCTCTGCCGTCGCCAGTGTAACTTTGAGATTTATCCCTATTATAACTAGTAGAACTGCTGGGAGTTAAAAAAAGATGTAAAAGAGTTATTAGGGGTGGTCAGAGAGTTAGGCCATTTCTAAGAGGGTGGAGTCACTAAGTGTGCATAGATTGCTTTGGAATTCTATAACAAATTCCAGAGTAGCATTGTCCTCGCAGAAGAGGACACCGGTTTTTGGGACAATAGGAGTAGCATGAGCACTAATAAAAGTAGAGTTAAGTCCACACAGTTTCTTAAGAAAATTAGCAAGTTCATCACTAGAGAAAGATAATTGAGCCAATTCTTGATTGTATTGTATAGCTAAAACAAGAATTTGGGCTATATACTGAGAAATCATAGCCACTCCATCATTTGAATCCTTGTCCAAGGTAGCCAAAATTTTGACCCAGTCATTTAAAGAAAGCATATGTAAAATAGATGACCTTTTTGTTAGCTGTTAGGGCTGATCCATAGATAAGTTGTGCAATGTCGAGGTTGCTCATACAACGAAGTACAAGTGAGCTAGCCATAAAAAGGAATTTAGAGGCCATCTCTAGTCCTTGGGAGAGGGATAAAGCCTGTAAGATATCACTTTGCCTTTAGATGTTCTAGGAAGGAAAGGTATGGTTCTAGGTGACAAGGCTTTTTGAGGAGGGTGATCCTTTAAGTATTGTGCAATTTGTTCCATCATCCTTGCATGTTTTAGTGGGTCATGGATGACTCTCATGCGAGTAGTCATCTTGTCATTATTGTGTACCTAAAATATCAATCAAAATCAGGGTGAGTACGCATGGATTAACTTGCAACCCTAAAACCGAAAAAGTCCAAGGGCTATGATAGCCCTGAGCAGGAATCTAGAACTATATTCAAAGAAGGACCACCTAGCACTGTCAACCTATACAAGAATTAATAACAATGGGTCCATCAAATACCTATATTCCAAATGTTTTCTAAAGCCACCGTCCCGATCTTCCAAAAAATTGAAAGAACCTTGTGTTTAGGCCGTGTGTGTTTTTGTTTTTAAACTAATACTTATACACAGCATAACATATTAGTTCAAAAGATAGTTGGCTTTAGAAAAAGGACAGAGAGAAGCACAAAAATGACTCAATCTTTGATTCAATTTTGCACATTATAGTGAGAATGAGTAACATATTAAAGTTTTTTGTACAATGGATAGTCAAGAATAGTGGTCTCTACAATAAAAAAAAGGCATAGGTGTACCAATGGTAGACAACAACTTTAAGCCAAAAAGACCCTAAGTAAAGATAGAGTCCTCACCTGCATCCATATAAACAAGTTAACAGATTTGTTAGCCTTGAATACGTATTACACGTGTCGAAGAACTTATCGGGTGTCATCCATGTCCTACTTAAAATCTTTTTACCTTAAACCTACCATCTTATATTGTATGAAATTGTCACTGAGTTTTTGGAGAGGACTTTATCACATTGAATGATTTTCAAAAGTTTTTCTGATCCAAAGGTCATCACTCCTTCAGATTCCATGAAATTTTTGTAAATAAAAGTTAATATCCCTTTTTTTAAGAAAGAATTTATATTTATTTAAATAGGATAAATTCTGATCAAAAGGCCACTACCCCTTCTGATCCACATGTTTAACCAAAAGCTATTGTCGAGGTAAGAGATCTTTTACCATTTTCAAGATCTTTTATTTACATGCTCAAATTTTGCCATGTTTTGCTTTAAAATAGAGAATCTTGTGGTGTAAAAAGAACTACTCAAAGTTGAATTGGAAGACATCACTCGGGTAGGTAGCTAATAGTGTGGTAGAAGTAAGTACTAATCTATCCTAAGTAGGATAATTTAGTAGATCTAGTCATGCAAGCATTGGTATAAGATCAAGGTAGATAAATGCTCTATGTTTTTCTTAGGTAAGTACCCTACAAGTGCAAGGAAACCAAGACTTTTATGAGTGCATGGAAGTGGTAGAACAATTTTTATGATCAACCATGATAGGTAACTTTTACCATAATGGTCAAGCCCCCAAAAAATTGTGTTTAGTTTGACTGCCCAACAGTAATAACCATGTGTAATGAGAAGTGGTAGAAATAGAATTAACCCTAAATGATCCCATGACAGTCTTAAAACACAAAATGTCAAGCCCGAGTATGTAATGTACTAAATGCTGCATCTGACAAAATCCCCAATAGCTAGGTGATCCATTTTATAAAAAAAAACCAATGTCAAAACCTTTAAAGCTAGCCAGTATTATGAAGACAAAAAAAACCCAACATATTATGATCCATTTTTAAAAAAAACCAATATCAAAAACCTTTAAAGCTAGCCAATATTATGAAGACAAAAAAAAACCCAACATGGAAATACGAACACACTGGCAGTCACATAGATCAAACATCATTTTACTGCTATGAGAGCAAATAAACGACCAAATTGCCCCCAAATAAGGGAAATGGAGCCACATTTGGTCAATTGAACCCCCAACACTCATTTTCTTTTAAAATTTATATATCTGCGAATAGCAAATCTCAAAAAGTAAAAAACCAGGTGACAGAATACTAATGTTTATTTTAGTCAACTAAAAACAATTGTTATGCTTTCAAAGTAAGTGTGACACCAACCTGTTAAGGAGCGTCTTGATCAACCAACTCCATAGTGTTTATGTTTAAACAATCAAGCCATATTACGCGGTGTAGCAACAAGCATTCACCCACACTCAACTCCATAGTGTTTATGTTTAAGCAATCAAGTGATAATACCCGGTGCAGCAGCAAGCATTCACCCACACTCAAGTCTCTTTCCAAAACACACACAAATATGTCAAGGCTAAGTGAGGGGAAAAGCATCCCTAGTGTTTGAGGGATGAGGCGCCATTAATCCTAAGAGGAGAGAATCCCACCAATCAAGCCTCCACAATCGGATAAGAGCCCAAGACCACCAGCTAAGCAGAGCAGGTTTAGTAGGGGTAAATAGGGTAGAAAAATGAAGCGACGCGATACCTCAGAGAGAGATGCCAGCTGCTGCCTAGTGTATACAAACTACCCAGGTACAAGAAGGAGGGAAGAGAGTGAAGTTTTAGGGGTTATAACCTTAAGGAGATAATTATCATGCCAGTTTGGGGGGAGAGAGAGTATTAAAAGCTATGTACCCTTTAAGGTAAAAAGCCTACCCATTTTTTACTAGGGTGATGGGGTATATTCCCATACTATAATCAAGGAATAAAGTCTAAGAGGTGTTTGACATGTTACCAAGCAATCAGATGGGAAGTACAAAGTACTCACCCAAAAGTTCTTATTATGGTGTAGATTCTGAGTGGCGGAAAGGAAAAACGGGGGGGGGAGAGAAAATTTCAGTTATATTTAGCAACCAATAGTAGTTAGCAGTGGTTAGATATGTGTGTGTGTGTGTGTGTGTGTGTGTGTCTAATTAAGTACATAACCTTGCAAATTGGAGCGAAAAATCAAGAATTCATTAGTCAGCTAGCTCAAATTGGCACGTACATTATCTCCAAAAAAATTACATCTTTGTATGCAAATAAACATTCAATAAACCAAAGATCAGTGCAAATTGTTGGAAGATTCCAATTTCACAATTTATTTCATCACTCTTGTAATTGCATTTTGAATGTCAAGTGATAGTAATGTCTCTTCCAAAAACGGTATCTGCCACCTATATGTAATTTTATGGTTGAAAATGTAATTTTTGATGATATTGCAGCAAATCTAGCTTTTATACCATAAAACCCAGAGCTAGGGTATAAAAGGCAACATTGTAAGTTTTTGTGTACACAATCATTACTATGAATGAATGAGTGGATAAGGTTTTCTCTGTACGTCGTGTGTCTTCCCCTCTCTACTGTGCTTTTCAATTTCTCGCACTACACGGCACGGTTGTCGCATCCGGATTCCAAGGGCACCATTGTGTCTATCTCTTCAAGCTCTACATGTGGATACCTACATTGCAAGCATCACGCAAAAATCGATTATCACCTTCTACGGCCTTCCAGGTGACATTTCTCTCTATTTGAGTGACATTTTGAGATTTTGTCGATTGCACTAGATTCTAGGCACTTAGGAGAACGTAGTAGGCACATCTGAATTCCAAAAATTTGGCATGTATCTGGCTACAAGGAGAAAATTTCATTTTTCTCCCTAAGTCATAATGCAAGTTTGACAGGTTAATTTTGTCCTATATAGTCTCAGGGGACCACCCATTAACTTTGGAGTCAGTCGCAGTTGATTTGCTTGAGAATTTGCATGTGGTTAGGTGAGACGATTGAAGAATAAAATCCACGAATCTGGTAGATAGAATGCACATCGAGTGTCAAAGTGGAGTGTGTTGTGTTCAAAAAAGATCTTGACAACCTCTTGGTGTGCCTCCATGCTCTAGCCGAGTCACTAGCTTCCTGGGATTGACATTTCGTCTTGGTTCCATCTCTTCTAGAGATGTGATAGGTGTTCATCCTTGTGGGCCCCGAGACATTTGGCGCCATTTCCGAGGAACGAGTACCTAGGCTAGATTGAATACAGTCGAATCCGACAGAGTTAGCTTCAGAAGACCTTTAGGTCAGATAGGTTAGGAAAGGAGGTCAAGGTTTTTGTGGTATTTGTTTTGTGTGATTGTGGTAAGAATATCGCTGCAAAAGTGACATTTAGGATAAGTGTTATAGATAGGTTTGGAGCTTAGTGCAAGTCTTCACTCATTGATAGAGTGTAAAGATTGCAATAGGCAAGAAAAATGCAAGAAAACAAAAAAAAATTAGAGTTTAGCTAGGGAGTTATTTGTCAAGCATCTCAAACCTATTTTCAATTGATTTCTTTTGTTTTAGGAGTAGGGTAAGTAGAGAGTAAGTAGACAAGCTTGGATATGCATGTCACTGAAAGGATCTTCTGCAAAAGCATTGAACCCTCAAAGAGGATAGTGCACCCAGGAAAGTAGGTGATTATGGGAATGGTTTGCATGAACAAGAGTGTGTGGATGCAACCATAACCAAAATTCTCAAAAAAAAACCCTTAATCAGCATATGTGGGAGAAAATTGTGATTTTCTCTTGCAGGTGAAGCTAAGAGACAAATTTATGCATGATACCTCACTAGTGTTTTTATTAGTGTATTTAAGTACGTATGTGAATTTTGGGTGTAATTTGACCAATAGAAAGTGAGAAAGAGCCAGAAAGGAGATGGTCAAGAAGGCTAACTACTTGTTGGTACCTCTCTACAAGGCTAAAACAAGAGACAGGCTGATAAAAGAGACTAAAAGAGGGTTTTGAAGACCAAGGCCAAAGACAGTTGGCCGAAAGAACTTTGGAAGACGGTCGGGAAATCGAGAGATGAGAATCAAGATGGTAGGACATCACCCATTGCTGAAGTTGACCTTGACAAAGGCATGGTTGATATTGACATGCAGTCTATGTACGGTGATTAAGGTACATAGAAATCCAACGATAGTCAAGAGGAAATCATTAAGGAGTATCCTTCCTACTTGGTTCCTTTTGAAGGAAACTTTGATGTTATGATCCTACCATCATAGCGAGGGACATTCAAACCAATCATAGGTTTTCATGGGTTGCAAGAACTTATGTCAACACCAGTGAGATGCAAGCTAATCGTGGGGTTGAATTGCTAAAAATCAGACCGCATATGTGGAAGGATGTTGGAAAATGTCTTGAGAAAATGGGAATCAAAAACCTCGTTGAAACTTTAAACCTAGAAAGGGAGATGTGGAGCCATTCCAAAAAGAATTCAAAGAAAGTTCCCATAAATAAGGTTGGGGATTCCTACGAAGGAGAAGAAGGGAATACCACACTGCCCATATAGCATCAAGGAGTAGAAACCATTGCAATCATGGATAGTGGAGTAGGGGTTGCCATTGCTGTAAAATTTATTTGGAGAAATGGGGAAACCCTGCCCTTAGAAGAACTCGGATGAAGCTGTAGCTAGGTGATGGTTGTATTGCAAAATCTATTGATACTTTGAAATAGGTGGTGATGACTTCTTGTGGAATCGCGTATATGAACATACATTTTCTATAATAGATTTTAGTAGTGAGAATAACGCATCAACTTAAGTGACCATAGCTACAGAGATGTACGAAGAACACCCATGTAGGATTTCGACTCTGCTACAATTGAACTCTAAAGCTCACCTATGGATGTGTGGAGCTCAGATTACGGTGGTTTTGTCAAGGAAGAATGCAAGCGAGAATGACCTTTTGAAGATCTAGACTATATACTTGAGCCTTTTCCTGAAGAAAAAATGGAACCATTAGAGTGGACCCAGATTTTGGCCACCTTAGATATGTGTGTCAATTGGATCACACCTACCAACTTTTGTGATGAAAATGGCTTGGACTTAGTTCCCTTTTGCATGGTCAGACTGAATCCATACAGAAATCAACAAGAAACAACCGAGACTAGTGAAGTACAAGAATTGGAGTTTTAAGTGCAGTGTTTGCATATCCAGAGATGAGATTTCTATCAAAGATCTTACCATGGAATTGATTCAAGCCACATCTTAGCAGAAAAATAAGGAATCAAGTGATGAATGTTACTATGACACCCTTGATACTCACGGATACGTAGAACTTAGTGCAGATGATGAAAAATCAAAAGGTCATGAGAGTGATCTCGAAACAAAATTTGAAAAGTTCTTTCAAAAACCCAGAATACAACAACAATACAGGAACTTAAACGCACAAAAAAGGGGATGAGAAACAATCTAATGCCATATATAAAAGGAAAACATTCTTACTTGAGACTAGTGGGAGCCCTTGACGGCATAAAATACAAAATAACTAGAAAGGTGACAACCCCTACTCAGCCAAATAAATTGAAACCAAAAAAGGACGACCAACAAAACCTCCAAAAGAGGCATCAAAGGCAGTGTATGCTGCTAATGAACATAAATGGATGAAGATTGAGCAAAAAAAGAAGTATGGTGAACTGAAACAAACAATGAAAGAGGTTTAGACAACAAAAATGGAGAGTAACAATGAAAATGGGGAAGAGTCAAGAAAGGACAGAATAAGTATACCCACTCATTACAAGAAGTACACTATTCAAGATTGCAAAATCATTGTTGAATAGCCAATGAGGGAGAAAGATGAACCAGGAAAATGTTATGATGGATCTGAGGATGCTAAAAGAATAGATCTAGCAAAATTGGGAGAAGAACCTAAACCTGCTTACATCGCAACAGATCTGTCACCAGACAAAGAAGAGTTGTTGATTCATACGCTCAAGGCCCAGTATAAGGATGTGCTTGCCTGGTCTTGACTTGAAGGGGGTTGATCATGTCATCTATCAACGTACAATTCCTTTAAAATCTGCTCCTAAGCCAAGCAGACAACACCCTTACACTTACAATGAGGCCTTCATAAAGAAAATCAAAGAGGAAATCAATAAGTAAAGGAAGTTGAATTCACTTATGAAATTGAGCACATGAATTAGTTATCCCCAATTGTAGTGGTACGTAAGAAGAATGGCAAATTAAGAGTGTATGTCAATCTAAAAAAAGTGAATGTAGCTACTATCCGTGACAATTATCCTCTTGTAATTACCGATCATATCTTGGAATGAGTGGCAAGAAAGCGTGCATATAGATTTTTGAATAGATTTTCAGGTTATAATCAGTTTTGGCAATTAAACCAGAACATCAATGCAAAATAGCCTGTGCAAATGAAAGGGGCATTTTTGCTTATCGGGTAAGGCCTTTTGGGCTAGCGAATGCACCGGCCACCTTCCAAAGGCTCATGGCTCATGATTTTAGAGAGTACCTGTGTATATTTTTAGAAAACTATATGGATGACTTATATGTGCACTCAACATTACATGAAGACCATATAGAGATCTAAAAAAAGTGTTTAGGAAATGCCACACCTAAGCATCTACCTGAATTTAGAAAAATGTGTTTTCATGGTTAGACAAGGCAAGATCTTGGGTCATATTGTGTCCACCAACAAAATATCCAAAGATATAGACAAAATCAAGGTGCTTGTGGACATGCCACATCCAAAAATAGTGAAAGGAGTTCAATCATTCATGGGACATTGTTAGTGGGTCGCCACGATGGACGTCTATAGCATAGTTTTCTAGCACTAACATAATGTCATACTCAAGGAAGCGACTCGGATAGGACACGGAGACTCTTTAAGGGTGTCAGCCTCAAGAAGTACACCTACGGAATGTGAATATCTCTAGCACATACAAATCTATCAATTTTGGATCTGGCAACTTGCCTATGTTCTATGTCACCACACTCAGTCATCAACCCATTTCGGCACTCAAAGGAAGTCCAAATGCTACAACACTTTTGGAGTAGGTCTAAGACACTTAAGAGCACTATCCTACCAAGTTTGGTCGCAATCTGAGGAGGTACCAAAATCACAATCCATCATGATCGAGGTCTTGGAAACTGCAACAGAACATACCATAATGGTTTCCCTAGGGTCTATAAGCACTCTTCTATGGTCGAAATGTCAAAAGACAATCACTAATGCACTCAAAATAGCATATTTAGTCTACTAACACGTAGTAAAAAATCAAAATAGAATCAACATTGAATATACTTGAATGAAAGAGCAACGGATAAGGAACACAATGCATGTTTTGGAATCAAAATGTGATTACTAGAGCTTAAGATATGAAGATTACAAGTTGCATGAGAGTAGCCGCTCTCAATCATACGCTTCAAATTTAAAACTTGATAATGATAAGGGTCATTTTTCCACTTTACAAAATGGACTTTATACGTAGGGCTCTCTTGGCCAGTGGACAAATTTACAAGACTCAGACTCCAATACAGACTTTACAACTCAGCTTTTCAGAGATTGTCCATCTACAATCAGTATCAAATAATTACAAGGCTTTTCGGGAAAATAATGAAGGTACATCAAAATTTTAGGGTTGATGGAAGAAGGGGTTGACTCGAAGGGCGTTTGGCTGACTTGACTGCCAACATTCCCCCAATTCCCAGGCTTTGTACACCTTCGTGCAAACTATCTTGTTCTACTCCGCAATGGCGTCATGTTGTCTTTGCTTTGCTTGGGTTACCGCTGGACAGAGTTGAACCGCTGGACGGAGCTGAATGTATCCTTCTTCAGTAATCCAATGTATGCTTCTCAAGTGTACAAATTACCAGAGTAAACTTTTTTTATCGTACTTCAATCTCCACTTTTGTTGCCAGCTCTCTGAAGGGATTGTTGCTCAATGTGCTCTGATAAGCTATATGTCGGGCATATAGATTCTTGGTCATGGGGTTGAAGATGGAAAAATAAAGTTCAAAGAACACGGTCATGAATGCCTCTTCAAATGTTTGCATGTAGTGAGAGGGCAAAAACATGACTCGGGCATACAATCCCATGATCACATTCCTGTTGGGAATCTCTGTCTCCAAATTCCAACACAAGTCTTTGGTGCCTTTGAGGAATACTTTCCATGGGTGTTTTGCCGCTTCTATATCTTCAAATGCGGTGATGCATGTGATTAGCATTTTGGCAATCTTCACCAGCATTTGGCATGTCAAATCCAAAACATATTTCATTTGGTTAATGACTCCTTGTACCCGTTGGCTTTGTGAGGACTGGGTAGTTCAACACCGTTGGTCTTTTGCTTTGCCAAGTATAGAAATTATCCCAAGATCTCCGCCTATTGATAGGGCAAAAGGTCAAGTCAATCTTGAAATGTTGTGGCACCTTTTTGTAGCATGTTTTATCTGTTGGGCGCTTCTCAAACCACCTTTCTCCATAGGGGTTTATTTTCAAGAATAGTGAGTGCATGTTCTGCCTTTACAGGTACACCCCTGTAATCCCCTTAATGATTTGGCTCTAGTGTTGACAACATCTTTCTCTTCCATAAAAGTGCTTCTTGCTTCATCAGTGAAAGGGATATCATTTCATGCCCAAGGTTTTTGACAACCTCATTGGGGGTAATCATCGGAATTGTTGCCGACTCGAGAACCTTGAGTTCATATTGCATGTATTCTTTGTGTGACAAGTCACGCACTTCTGAGATCCATCTTTGAATTTCCTCCTTGACATCTGTCATGTCTTCTATGTCATCAAAATCATGTAGTCTTGCCTCTGTAGACGTGCTTGGCAGATCTACAGGGGGAAGTTACATGCTCACTTTCTTTTTTCTAGTCACCGATGGAACTTCTATTAGCACAGGTTGAGCCCTTATGGCACTAATGGCCATATCTTTTTGTTGTAGTTCAAGGGCATGTGTTGTGCTCTAGGCTGCCAAATCTTCTTTTTCTTTAGCCAATTCCTCTTTTAGCAGAATGATCCCATCATCCTTTTGACTTTGAATTTCTTTATGCCCTACAATCATGATTTGTTGATCATACTTTTCTTGAGCTAGAGCCTCCTTAAGATATTTGAGCTCTTGTAAAGTTGGGAGAAGCTGATGAGGTAGAGGCAAGGGCTGGGGTGTCTTACATTGCCAAAAGCTGAGTGAGTGTTGTTTTGACAACCCCGTATGACTTCCCTAGCTTGACATTCCTCTGTCGTTCTTTTTCAAGATCTTCTTCTAGCCGCTATTGTTTGACCTGTAAGTTGGTGTTTGCCTCGTTAAAATCTTGAGCTTCTTTATAGTAGTGGGCATCATTTGTTTTTTCTACTTGAATCTTATCTTGTAACTCCAATTGCATGCCTTTGGAGTTCTTCAATTTTTTGTTTTAGCTCTTGATTTGCCTTCTATACTCTGCTACTTTTATTTTGGTTTCTTATAAATCCAACTCTTTGAGGTTGGTGAGATCCCTTTGACACTAGAATTGTAGTTTGATATGCTCGAGGCGCTCATCTATGTCAAATGAGTGTATCATCTTCTTTCCATCTTCTATTAATGCTTTTGAGCAGGGCGACAGCGGTTTCTTATTTGATGTGTGCGGTTTGTTGGAGGTGCCTTCTTCATTTCTTATTTGTGTCTCATCCTTGATCTTTTCCTATGCTTTTTCACTTTTTTGGGTAGGGCTATCTTCTTCTCTTCTTGGTCCTTCATCCTTGTTGTGTCGTCAACTGTGGGTGAACTCCTTGACACTTACTTTGATGTTTCCTCTGGCACTTTTTCCTTTTGCTTGTCAATCTCTGTGTTTGCAGCTTGTTCAGTAGATTCTTGAGTTTGAGGAAGGGTGGTCAGTTAATTTGAGATGGGTGGAGTAATATCAGTATGTATTTCCAAGGGCTCCACACCACCCTCCTCTCTGGTCTTTTCCTCTTCTCTTTGGTTCTTTTCCTCTTCTCTTTGGTTCATTTCCTCTTTTTGAGATTTTGAGGATGAGTTAGATGATTTGAGATCATTGACTCGTTGCCTTTTAGACTCCTGTTGTGCTCTTTAGGTGGCTTTTTGCTTGAGCTCCCTTTGAATTTGTTGCCGCATTTTGTCAACAATTTCCAAGTCATCGTTGTTGGTAGCTCTTCTTTTGTATTGCCTGATCTGTTCTAATCTTTTTGCCTTTCGTTGTTCCAATGGTTTATTTTTGTCATCTTCTCCTTCATTATCTGCCTCAGCTCCCAGATTTTTCTTTTCTTCATCCATCTTTCTACGGAGTTCCTCTCTTTGTGGTTATGCATCTTCCATATACCTTTGTGTTCGAGAGATCAGTATGTGATCTCTATGCTTGTCAGATCTTCTCCTTAGGCACACACGGCGCATTGTGTATTCCTCCTTTTCTTCACCATCCTTTTCCTCTTCAGAGGTGTGGTATTTAGACGAAGTGTCCATGCTCCTTGGTTTCTCCTCTAAGCTTTACGTCGGATTCCTTCTCCTCACTATCAGATTTTTTTCCTTATGGAGCTCTGTCCAGGTACTTTCTTGGGGGGTTGCACTGTTGAGGGCCGTGTCACTGGTCCAACAGTATGCTTGGACTTGTGTAGTAATTCCAACCGTGATTCAGTCAAGGGTAGCTCATCAATCATTACCAATGCCTGGTATGCAATTCTTGTTAACATTGGTCCACCATTCATAAAGGTCTTGTTTCTGTCATTGTTCTTGAGATTCGCTTCCACCAGATTTTCTAATATGTAAGTGTCAAGATCACATCTAATCATTCTTTGCACTGATCTTCCGATGGCCATCACCACAACAATGTGAAGATTAGGTTCAGTGTATATGGATGGATTCTAGACCTTTAGATATTGTGAGATGAGAGGCAATGGCAATTCTGTCTCAGAGTACGCTAGATCTTTGTATGTAAATGTATGCCCTTGCTGCTTGACGAAAGCTTTGTCATTGTCTGGAGATTTTCTCTTTAGCAACAAGTCGTGGTTTCCTAGTGGCAAGTTTAGGGCTTGGTTGATCATATATGCAGTGATCCAAACTTTCACAATTTCTCTATCCTTATCTATCAGAGTGGCTTCTCCACTGTATGAATTGACAACATCAATTATGTGCCCTCTGGAAGTCTGTTCCCCACGACTGTAGTCGGAAAAATGTGTCCATTTGAAGATACATTGTTCCCTCAAGCACTTCCTGTTGTTGATCTAGAGTCCAGAGTTCCCTAGGGAAAAAATGTGGTCTTTATTTCTGTGTCGTCGGCTGCTTCAAATCTGCCCATGAAAAGGTTTGATGGGATTTGAGCAAGCTCCTCCTTTAATACATGAGCTTTCTCATGCAATGATATTTCCACCACTTGGTAGGGTGGGGCTTCCCATTTCTTCTTTGGTCATATTTGAGGCATTCTGTTATCAGAAATTCCACAGATCATATTTAAAAATTGGCCGACAAGTTGTCGAGAAAAGTCAAAACACAAACTTTGACCATAAACTTAAAAATGAGTCTAACTTGATCAAAACAAGTCCAAATTTGTCCAAACTTCACTAGTGCATCTAAGGTAGCTATAGGCACTAGGACAAAAGTCTACATATCAATTCTGGCTCATGGGGTCATGGATCACAATCCATGTTAGACAATATTTTGAACTTTTGGTGGTACCATCTGATAAGCATGAGTTGGGGATGTTATGGTTCACTTCTGTTTGAATTTGGATCACTGGTTGGAATTTCACGCTAGATTTTGAAATTTTTCTAATACTTAGAGATTTTTGGCATTTTGGCAAAGATTTTAAAATCCAAATGACTTGAAACTCTAGGGTTAGGTTATCCTTGATATTTGGGATTAGGTGATTTGGTTTTTGCTTGGACATCTTACAGGGGATCATGGATCGCGATCCATGCTAGATAGTCTTTTGGGGTGAAACTTTGGGAGCTTGTTCCTATAGTCTATCCTAGTACACTGGTGAAGTTATTTTCAAATTTGGACAAGTTTATCTCTAGTTTCCCAAGTTATGCATAGTCTGATTTGGTTCGACTTTGCCATATGTGGTTTTGGGTGGCATTTTAGATCCATGATGGTGATCAATCTTGTTGGAATTTTAATCATTAGATGCTTTGGAGCTCAACAAGGACCCCAATCCCAGCCATAGGTTGATTTTCACTACCTTTGGAGTCTGTTTGGACCCTCCCCGGCCCTTTTACTCTTTGATTCATTGCTCAGGTATTTTTGGTAGTTTTTGAGTTACAATAATTTCACAGCTTCTTTTGATATCAAAACTATGTCCTTGGCCATAATTTTTACACTACACACTTTGATAATGCTAAACTTGAAAATCAGAGCACTTGTCAGGTCCAAACTTTGAAAATTTGCCATATCTTATACTCTTTGACTTGTGCACACAGTTTGCAACTAATTTCTGGCACTCTGCTTTGGGGGTCATGGATCCCGATCCATGTTTGGGGCCCAATATTGACCAATTTTTGGCATAGTATATCAACATGATCCCTAAACCAATGGTACACTTTTTCCTAATTTTGGGTCAAATTTTCCCATTGTAGGTCAAAAAATGACCATTTGGAGATTGATTTTCCCATTTGGCTTGGTTTTTGATGATTTCTAAGTCCATTTCACCCCAAATTTTCAAGGTTGACTTCCCAAGGAAATTTCAAACTATGTGGACAGAAATCTTTCTACTCTGGCATGTTGGGGGACAGGGGTCGCGATCCATGTCCAACAATATTTTCTTTCTGTGAATGCTATAGCTTTTAGGTGCTTTTAAAGACAGTATCTGACACAACTTTTTCTTGTAAATTGAGGTGGGAGGTCATGGACCGCGATCCATGTTTTATCCCCTCTGTCAATTGTGATTGCATGATCAGATTCTGTTGGGTGAGGGGAGCATCCTATGTAGTTATCTTTGAATTTAGACATGTCTACGCATCCCAAACATCCTCTGACAGTTCACACAAATCCCGTCTTTGCTTTGATTGGTTCCGTTTTTTGTGCACTTGTTGGGTGTTTTTGGCAATTCACAAATGTTTTAGAGCTGAAGAGGATCATACCTGACCAATCTGGTAAAGTGTGGATGTCCAGTGTGGATGTAGTAGGTAGAACTGGTGCAAAGGGCTTTAGGTCACACAAACTCTCTAGCTCTCTCTCTGAACTTCCAGAATGCAAATGAAATGTGTCTTGTCCATTTTGACTATATTTGCCCCGCTTATCTTGAATGCAATGTGCATACTTACCTTATTTGCCTACTTTTCTCATGACATGCTACCTGGGACTCAGACGGCTCGTTGTTTAAACTCCTAGTCATTATTTACCCCTGATTTTTCAATTCAAGACCGTTTCAAGTTAGCCCTAAATTTGACTTTTGCCAAATCATTCCATTTTTGTCATGCTCGTAGCTCTTGCTTTGTAGGTTCGGTGTTTGTTTTCAGATCTCGAATCCGAAATTCCTAGCTCTGTTTATTAAATTTTGATCATTATTAGGTTAAAAAGCATTGCTTTGGCTTTGGGAATCCATTTGAAGTTTGTTAAGCATGTTGAAGCTTGAATTTGTCGATTTAAATTTTGTTGTCAATTCTATTTAGCTTTGTTGGTTTTGGCAATTGGAAATCTATGTGGCGGTGAGGCGTAGGACAAGTAACAAGCAATGTCTTTGGGATCCATATCTATGTCGATTTCATTAAGAAAGAAATGGACTCATTGTAGGGCCCTTTAGCTCTAGTGGACAATGCTCCTTAGCCAATAGGAAGAAGGATAACGTTACGTAGAAAATTCTCATTTTGAAAATATCCATGAAAACCATTTTGGTGAAATTGTCACTATCTTCAAGGCTTTTTCTAGTCGTTCTAGTTTCATAGTATAGCTTGTTGAAACTCACAAAATGTCATAGTGCATGCAACCTTTGAATGTTCCATAGTATTTTTAGCACTACAAAGTCATGGCTTGGCTATTCCCATAATTTTTAGCTCAGTGAAGGGCATTTTTTAGCATTATCTCTCTCTATGTAAGACAATGAAAATCATTCTTTTAGCTTAATTCTTGCACTTTAGGCATGGGATGATATAAATTAATAGAAGATCTTAGGGTTTTTTCCCTTCCATAAGTACTCATCTTGATGACAAGGATGACTTTTTTGGCCATACACATTGCATAGCTTAGTCCATAAATCATATTTACCACCTTCAATATCCTCTACATTAAAGTATCAAAAAAAATTCAAGAAAAGAGCATAGCAACCTAAGGCCTCTCTATGTGTCTCCAATCCTACAGCAAATATTGGAGCTACATACATAAGAGCTAGAGTGACCAAAGTATCAAACAACCAACCCTTGGTGATGGATGTTGGAAATGGGATTGACAGAAGTACCTCTGCGATGTGCCTAATAATGCACCATGTCACTTTGGTGTGAGCTGCCTATCGCACTTTACATCTACGTGACTTTGTCTCTCTAAAAGTGGTCACCAATGCACCCGAGTGGTAATCTAAGGAGCAACTAGCTTAAAACCTTATGAAAATCAACCAAGCCTTGAACATTTTTATTTGGGTTTCAACAAAATGTTATGGGACCAAAATAGATGAAAAGTGACGCTAAAATGGCCAACTTTTTCTCCCCACAAAAGTGAAAGAACAGGGGCTAGTGAGTGGAGATCATCCTGGATGATGGCCATAAATACCTTACAAAAATGTTGATCAATCCCACAAGTGATAAAAGAAGAAATAAAGCTTAGAGGGCATTCAGACTGCATGGAAAATCCTCTTACGCAAGGACGTAAGTCAAATGTGGCACGCCATAATTGGTTCAAAAGAAATGTGATGCACATCCTAAGAAACAAAGCTCCTAGACATTCGCTCATCATTGATTTGTTGCTTGAAGAGCATTAGCTTATTTTAGATTGTTGCTCCTTGACTAGTGTAAATTGCTATTCCATGGAAGAGGTGCATAAGGATCTACAGCATGTGTGCAGTTTGAACCAGGACTTGGTTGTAATAAAAAATGAGAACCTTGCCCACTTTCTCTCTTTCCAAGCCACCTCACCCTTAGTCTCTTCATGATTCCATGCAAGTCACAAGACACCGTCTCACAATTTTTTATTTTTTATTTTCTTTTTTTTTTGGGTGGGTGGGGGTGGGGGGGGGGGGGGGGGGGGGGGGGGGGGCATTTACTAGGCTATTAGAGCATGTTTGAGCTCATATAAAACCTCTTCTTCTCCCTATTGCAAAGCACTGGATATGAATGCTCTCAAAGAACGAATAACAGATTTAAGCATGACCATGTATGGGAGGAAAATATTGACACAAGAAATGGGATGTAAGTGAAATGTTTCATGTATGTATGGCTTAGTCGTGGACCAAAATATGTAGTGGAAATGTGGTGTCAAACTTGGCCGTCATACATGATGTGACTACAACAAAATATGTAGGAACATAGATGTGGGAGAATTGAAGGCGCATAATTGCAAGAATACTATAATCCGTGGAATAGCTAAAGGGGAATTGAAACACCTCCATCTCTTGCAATTCCTATTTAACGACTTTATACAACAAATTGATCTTCACAAATCATATGAGACTTGGAACAAGATATTCATAGAATCATCATATGATGTTAAAACACCTCATGAGAATAAACCACATCCAACGAATAGGGACACAATGCCTAGAGAGTAGGTCACAATTGTGACATAGAATAACAACCTCATCATGGATTTGTTTGCCCATGCCAAAATCAAGCATAATGCCCATCTCTTCACAATGCATGCATAGGTGATTGCATTGCATGCCAACCAATGCAATGCCAAGCAACAGCCTCTTGCTAAGATGTAAGCAAGAATTTGTTCGCCCCCAATATCAACTACTTACCTTATACCAAAATGCGTTCAAGACGCAAGCATAGGTTGTATGTTTGAAACATGCACTCGACCTACTATTATGGATCTATGCATGTCTTGCTAGAATCCAAGAGACCACATTCTGAGTAGGAAGCTCATCAATTGCTTCTTGCACTTTTAAAAATACGCCAAATTTGTCTCACAAATTAATGAGATCATTACCGAGCATGATGATTTTTTCCATGTCAACTTCATGCAGAAACCACAACCTTTAAGATGCAATCCCTTGCTTCACCTCCAAGTCAAACAGACCTTTGAAATTATCTTCTGCATTCTCCGAATACAACCCACTCCTACCAGGCCCTTCCATGATGAGTGTATCTTGTAATCTAAGAAACACATTCCAAAACTAAGATATAACTTTCTAGACAGGGAGCTCATCAAGAAATTTTTACACTTTCAAAACAAAACATTGTTAACATTAGATTGGTAATGGGACACATGTGTCCTGCTACGTGAGCAATTTCCTTGTCTTATTTGAAGAGTTTCAAAAAAAACTTTTTTCTATATCTACAAAGTTAGTTCATGAGTTGGAAAAATATAACATTTTTTGGGCCATTAGTTCCAAGTTTAACTTTGTTTTTTTCAAATTCTTTTTCAACCTAAACTATGCTATAAAACAAGTGCTTTGGTTTGCCATTTTCATAATTTTGGGACTATACCACCCTAAAATTCGTTTCAGTGATGGCTACACTCTGCTCCATGAATAGCCCTAGTAGTTCTTAACATGCTTTCATGTTTCTAAGGAGGAAAAAACTCATATTGAACAGTATGGCCTATTTATGAAAATTTTGCCCATGCTATTTTTTTGACTAAAATTGAACTTTCATGAATTTTTTGGTAGCGTTAAGGAAAGCTTTAGGCATTTTTTATTCTATAAGTGGATTCTATAATTTATATATATATATATATATATATATATATTCTTCCTTAAGTTTTAGGGCACCTAATATACCACATAGCCAACAATACAATGATGGACAAGTTTTTTTCTTCAACTTGAGTTAAAGAGTATAATCCTCGCAACATTGCTTATCTGGTAAAACATATATCTGAGCTCTGTAACATATATCATTGTCTAGTCATATATTTCAAATTTGCTATGTATGGATGGTGCTACAAGGGATTGTGAAGGACATAATCTGGAACCGAATTTGTTCATATATGTTGTGTTTTACTTTTTTGTTGTGCCAAATATTCTCATATATATGAGCTTTTCCAAACTTTTGACAAGTTTGATGGTTATCTATTGATCTATAAGTCCAAAAGAAACTAAAAAAACATATAATTAATCACAGTAATGAGTACAGCTATATAAATGCTCATGATCGATCACCAAACGGAGAAAAACACATTTTTATACTTAATTCTATGTCTAGAAAAAAAAAACCATACCATGTGATCAACAACCCATTGAAGTTTATGGAAAAATTAGTTCTATAATCTAAAAAAGTCCTTGGCGTTCTTACTATGTGATTGACCCCAAAAAATGGTTGTTTTGAGTAAAATGCAACAATGCACCACATTTAGAGATTTACTATGAACAAATGGTGAGGGATTACGAGGGTTACTCGTGTTTTCCAGTAGTGACCTCTTAACTTCAAGCTCAAGACAATATTTTGCAAAAACAAGTCTACTAGGAGTCAAAGTTTTGTTCAAAACCCTAGTGTTAGCATACATGCTACCAAGTAATTACAAGAGATGACATCTCAGACTAGTAGCTTGTCAACAACTTGTGCACTGCACTTGGCATCATACTAACCAACAGTTCCCCAACTATGTGCCATTATCAACTAACCAAAAATCACGTGTACCAGCATATATCCTATGGCTGTGGAATTAATCTAACGACCACATCTTGTTTCTTTCACAATTTTTTGAGGTGATTCGGAGACACTCTGTGAACATGAAGCCAATGATGCTTACCTTACTTGGCATACATTTCGACCTATGCAATGCCAGGTATAATATTTCTTCCAAAAACCCCCTCACGATCTATGCCTAAAATATTTTCACCCATGTCAGCTCTATGCAATCAATGCAAACCTTGAGATGACATTGAAGACAGCAAGCTCACTAGAAACTCCGTACGCTTTTAAAGCACCACGGCTGACATACATGCTGATCAAATAATGGCAAAGGTTCACATTTTTCTTTATTGGGGCATTTGCTGCAATCCATGCCTTGGCAAGACTCGACAGAGATTACATGTGAGTGGGGAAGCTCTGCAAAAACTTTTAGCGCTCTCAGAACTACGCACAATTGGCATACATGTCTACCAGAGCAATGCAAACATTGGTGTTTTCTTTTGAGAGCCCCTTTCCCTCACACTCACCATGCGTATGTCCTCCTTTGTCAGCTTCTTGCATGTACCAGATGCCTCCAACAAGAAAGCGAAGGTTGTAGTATTTGAGACATGCAGCATGGAGCATTGGTGTTGGATACTACCGTAGTGAAGTAAGGGAGAGGCAGCATGGGGCAGAGGCAATAGTGCTCACAGAGAGATTTTGTGCCACCTATGTGACATTATGCCTCGACACAGAGACTCCAAGACTTTGGAGCTATTCCCCGAAGATAACACTTGGACGAAATTTCACCGTGCATTTGAAATAATAGAGATAAACACATAGATGTAGATGCTCGTCAAAACAAGTCATCTGACTCTTGTAGTTTTGCCTTGGCCTTTTAATAGTTGCAAAAGACTACATATTTTCAACAAGAAATCAACCGCATGTGCAGATTTTATGCTCTTTCACTGAAAGGTTATACATACCAACAAATTCCAAATTTGTTTCCACAACCTACCTGCACATATTTTTATCAAATACCTAAACGGATTGACAAGTTCATAATCGAATTATACACCCCTCAAGGTGCCTCAAGAGGGCAAGCCAAAAGCTCAAGCATTGGTTAGCTAAAGCAGATGTCTTTTTTGAGGCTGTGCTGTCCAATGACACTGCAGAAATTAGATAACCACATTGTAAGAGCAAAAGGCCCAACATCGAAAAACGTTCTCCATGTGCGTCATATCCTACTTCTCTATTAGCATCAAGGAAGATTGACTTCGGTTTGTTTTTCTTGTTAGGGAGTACAGATCAGTTAGGGTTTGTGGATGTCTGACTTAACAGTTATACAAAAGTAAAAGGACTATAAACAAAACCCATAGCCTACTTTTGGTAGCCCATTCCGGTCAGAGATGCAAAAAGCAATGCCTCGCCACGATGTGCCAAGAGGACACAGGCCCACAACGCATACCAGGGCATTCCTATGTGTAGCTCTTTGCCTGATTGATATCAAGAAAAGGAGAAACCTGTGTTGCTATCCATACTGATGCTAATCAGGTGCCACAATGGTATAATGACTGTCAACAAGCGTCTCTGCATCCCATAGAAAACTACCAAAAGCAACTGCTTCTAGAACTAACCTTCTGAGCCCTGCAAGACTTAGCATCATTGCCACCTCTCTTCCAGTTACCTCTGAAACGTCAAATGAGTCTGGCTCGCCAAAGAGAGCTGCAGTGTGTCTTTCAATGATGCAAGCACTTTCAATCGACCGGACTGTCGCACAACGATACAATGTATCAGCCTCAAAAGAGAGCAAATAATTTCGCAGTAAATTTTTTGATCGACCGCTGCTTGAAAAGCCTACATCCTGTTCCAAATTTTCCAAATTACCAAACCCCAAAATTGCTGAAAGAGTGGCTAACATTTCTGTCGCAAAGGTATCACGTTTATCGTCCTGGAACTTCGCGTCGCTTGCTTGACGCTTTCTTCTATCAGATTCCGGTGCAGATGGTGACAATATCTTCTCCATTTGGAATTTTTCATCCACCCGCCTCAAGAAGTAACCATAAAGGGCAGAAGTGGCATATACTTGGCCCATGTGAAACTTACTGATTTGCACCATGATGCTGTCATCTAGACCCTTTTTTGCACCTTTCACCCCCAAAATGAAGGCCAGATGTTCCCATACCATCTCCAATGCCTCACTCGAGTGTACAGATTGAAGCTCTCTTTCCTGCGCAGGCCAATTGTCTACTCTTTCATTTTCTTTGAAAGCAGGTATTTTAGGCACCATTGAGATCTGAGAATCCAAAAATCTATGACACACAAGTGCATACAGGATTTCCTCAACTGTCGTGCGCCTCTCCTGAGATTTTAATTCAGCTATCCTCCTGATAAAAGAAGAAGGAAAAGGAGGCCTTATGGAAGATATATGCTAAAAAACTTAAACAAGGTTATAATAAAGGCAGTTCAGATTCTTGCTTGTATAGAATCAGATCGCTGCTGTTAGAGCCCGAATGCTCTTGGGCTTCTGCCGTAAGTCGATCTTCTGCAAGCTTGTCCAATTGTTGTTCGGCAGCAGCAGCGAGAAGGTGCGGGTGGCTATGCAGCAGCTCAATCAAAAATTGTCCTGTTGGTGACTCCGGTTCAAGAGGTGAAACATGTCTTCCACTGCCACTAGTTGTGGCGTCTGCTTTTATGAAAAAAGCCCTTGTACGCTTTTGCTTTCTGGGTACATATTTCTCTAACTGCCTTCTTTGAAATCCAAGATTCTGTCCAAACACCACAAAATATAAGCGTAAATGCACATATTTGCACCCAGACTTGGTCCACGTTTGAACATGGACATACTTGATCATAGTCTTCCTTAAATGGTGCACATCTCCTATCAAATACCGTTTTGCTGTAACATCTACAGTCTACCCTTTTCATTGCTAGGCTTCATAAAGCAACCCTCCAGAGTTGAGACAAATAAACTTCAATTGCTAGCATATGTTTTTTGTTCTTTGTGTTGGGGGGGTCGGCACTTCATAGTGTTAGTGAGATATCTTTGCCATACAGGATAGTCTCATGGACGGTTTTCATGAAGTCAAAATCCACACTTTCCGTAAAGGTAAGATTGGGTATGTTCTTGATTCAGTTTAATAGAGCATTTTTTCCCATTCCTATCCATACCTTCTTCAATGATGCATAGTAACACTGAGAACCTATATTCGGCCCACAATGCTTCCTGTTTTGAGAATCCACATATTTCATTGACCCGTAAAGATGGGTGAGCCCTCTAGAATTAGGATGATCCTTTCTTTGACGTTGTCTGCTCAACCGATGACCGCTGACAAAAGCAAGAGCTTCAGGCCATGATTGAATCCTTGGCATCTCACGGTCTGTAAAGTGTGGTATTGGCATACACTACATTACAACGAGCAAGTTTGACAGTGGGAAAAGGTGGACATATTCGAGGCTCCCAGATTCAGATCTATTTAAAGACCCATGTTGACCCGCTGTCAAAGCTGCAGTCAGTACAGCAATGAAAACCAGAGGTGTGACAGGATGGATGTAGCTACTGTGACAACCACAGGCATGCTAGGTAGTAAAAACCTGTTCTTGATGGTAATTTTATTATAAGCTTCATAGTCTATGCACATTCTCCAAGTTCGATCTTTCTTTCAGTAGAAGTAGCACTAGTGAACAAAAGGGAGATAAACTCGGTAAGATCAAGCCCTTTTTCTATGTCATTGACTTGGCTCATGATATCTTCTTGCTGTGGTCGTCGGCTAACTCTGTACAGGGGTTTGAACTCTCCGTAACCAAATCTATGGTCTCTACGTGATATGGAGGTCGCTTAGAAGGAAGCTCGCTTGGAAGAACTTTGAGAAGCAATCTACATGAGACTTGAGAAAATCTAGACGCTCTAACTCACTCAGACAAATTACAGCACTCTCAGACTCACTCCTCTTTGATGAAAATGGTGTCAATATAAATGTATGATTTCATTCATTTAGAAATGGCAGACACCAATACAAGTGGGATAGACTCCCTTCCAGTTTTACATCAATTATAAGATCCTTGCCCTCGATATTCTTCAACTCGAGTTTCCTAGCCCAAAAATCTTCCATGACATTACTCTTGTGGTGCCAAGGCATCCCAAAGAGAACCTCAAGTGGCATGATATAGAAGTCCTCCTGACCAACGTAAACTTGACAATGCGAGCTTGCCTATCGAGCGTGTTACTACAACTGTGTCCCTTGGAGCTGCGAGAGTTGCATTGTCACGTGCACATGACTCTGTGTGCCACGTGGACATGCTTCATCGACTTCCACAGCCAGTTTTTCCCTTCTTCCTAGATAGGAGTGTCTACTATCTAGAATCCTAGGAGAATTAGTACCGGCAATTTTGTAAGCTTGTTCACAGAACATGAATGTACGGACAAAGATTAGGTTTTCCAGTTTTGAAACCCTCTTGCATGAATGGTTTGTACACGCGTTTTGAAAGATGTTATTACGCTATGGTGGGCATCTGGCATGGCGTGCTTGTAGTTCAGGTTAGAAGAATTTAACGAGCAATTCCCCGCATCAATCGGATTCCCGCGTGGAGAGATGTGCGACAGTTTCACCTCCTTGACCTAACTTTTTAATAAATCATTTTGATGATTTATTTGTTGGGTATGGTGGATGGATTGCTCTACCTAAGCCTAAATAAATTCATAAGCCCAATTTGTAACAGGCTTGGACACTCCGAGCGAGAAATCAATGGCAACACACGAGCAAAAACTTCAAAATCACTGAGCTTTGAGAGAGAGAGAGAGAGAGAGAGAGAGAGAGAGAGAGAGAGTCGACACGGCACGGTGGAGTTCCACGCCCAAAAGCATTGGCCCCAAAGATTGGCGCCCCTTTCGGTATTTCTTTATCATTGATCATTGCAAAGTACAACTCCCAAGATACCTCTGCTCTCAGACTCTACGTCCATATGCTCTGTAAAGTGAGGCCCCAGGGGCTCTTTTATTCTTACAAGGGATGCCCAAAAGCAAGCAGGTTCAAAAGCACTAAGCCCAAACGCTCACGTAAAACTGCCATGTCAGCAACCCAATGCAAGTCGCGAAAATCTGTACAGTCTGCCACGTGGCACCTACACTGTAAATCAGGGAAATTCCGTACAGACCTGGCATGTCAGTATCTGTACGCTCTGCCACTTCAGCATGTCAATGCATTTTACGAAAACCTCTCCCAAATCTCAAGATTTTGGTCTTTAGGGTTTTAGGCCCCACGGCAGCTGCTTCATAAGTTCTTCAAGTTAGTCCGTTCAGCTTCTCTTGTCCACTCTGCCAGTTGGTCATGCCACGTCATCACTTTGTGACATTTCCCCCTCTTGAAAGAATTGTTATCGCCCTTGATTATGCCTACAAAACGAACATAAGCCAAAAACTAGTTCAGTAGACACTGACTCTAAGTACTGACGCACTAGACAACACATATCCAACACTTGCACAAAGACGACAATCACTGAACATTCAAATCACATTCACATCACTACCCCCGTCAAGATCTTGGATGAGAATCATGATTTATTGTAACATATTTAGCAATCACATCCAAATATGTCACGAATCTCTCGCAGATGACTTGATTGACTAAATCTTATTACTATTATGTCCATCTCATCTCTCCGGAGAACAAGACTGAAATGCTGCAGTCATTTGGTCTCTCAAACATGCACATGTAACAAATTCATTTCAAGAATTCCCAATTTGAAGTACTTCTTTCCTTAAGTCATTCAACAGAATGCTGTCAGCCCCATCAGTATCCCTGAAATCCAAAGGACATCAGTGACTTTATTCCAGGATGTTGCAAGTTTTGGTGGCAGGATTGTTGCTGCCCGAAGCTAAACCAAAGCCTCTAGGTAAAGTTCCAATATCTGAGGAGTATCTGCTAGGTCCTCCTCCTCCATCCACTTCGCATCCAATGCTGGATAGGTCTTGACTAAGAACCACCGTTCACTTTATCTTTCACTTTCCTTTCCTTGTGAGCCAGTATCTGTTCCGGAACGAGAATCTCCTCGTTCTCTTCCACTTCAGGTTGCTCCTCTTGCTCCATGTCCATTGGCACCTCACCTTTGAAAGATATTCAACACACTCACATGAAATGCAGTGTGAATCTTCCAAGTATTTGGTAACTTCAATCTAAAGGATACATCATTGATCTTCTCTTGAATCTGGAAAAGGCCATAGTATCGCATACTTAGCTTTAGAAAAAGCGGCTTCTCACCCTTCCGTTTCTGTAGGCGTGCCTTATGAAACCATAAAAGCACCCAATCATTCTCCTTCAGCTGCAAGTCACGTCGATGCTTGTTTGTTGCCTTCTTATGCCTTGCTTGAGGCTTCTCAAGAGCCTTGTCCATGTTAGGTGCAGCGGAATGAATGTTGTATTTTCTCAAGATTAGTGATCTTTATTGCTCAAGGTTCCTTTTAGTTCTTAGGGAAGGAGAGAGCCTTCCGTCTTGTAGAGTGCTGTGATCACGAACAAAGTGAGTGGATATTGTGCATGCAAGTGAATGAGATTGAGAGAAGGAGAGAGAAGAGATACGACACCCGAGAGGTTGTAAAACCCTCCTCCAAAGGCCCCACCTCATCGGCGAGAGTGGTCTACTTTGATTGCACAAAGGTGTACAATGCGTATGCAATGGACTGATGCAACTTGGATTATGCCGATGACGAGGACGGTGGTGACAACGACGACTTGATGGCTGAAATCTGAGATCTTCTAATCGCTGAATTTCGGGACTGTTTTGGTGGCTGAAAATGACTGTTTTGGCTGCGTTTTTATGGCTGAAAATGGGGGAACATCTGCAACCATCTTGGGGCTGATCTGCTACGGTGTCATAGGCTGAAAACACTGTGGTTCTGATGCGGTAAGGGGCTGAAACTGAAAACGCTGATGAGTCCTGTTGCTAGCCAAAAACACTAGGCTGATCTGAAACTGCAACTCAAAAACGCTGATGGGCTGATGTGAAAAAACGCTAGCAATGCTGAGGAATCTACTGGCGATCACAGGGATCTGCAAACGCTAGGGTGCTGCTGTTGATGGCGATAGCCTGCTGTGGAAGGGAGCGCCAATGATGGGGTGAGGATGCAAAAACGCTAGAGGGTCATGAGG
Organism: Adiantum capillus-veneris; assembly: GCF_014529385.1. Taxonomy (NCBI): domain Eukaryota; kingdom Viridiplantae; phylum Streptophyta; class Polypodiopsida; order Polypodiales; family Pteridaceae; genus Adiantum; species Adiantum capillus-veneris. The sequence continues at coordinate 155,976,860 of NC_140931.1, forward strand.
AGGGGTACTGCTGAGAAGTTGCATGTTGAGCAGGAAGCTCCTGCTGCCTCTTCTGCCAATTACTGCTAACTTGGGTTTGCTTATATATTAACTTAGCAAAATTGCCCTACCTACTTTTGTTGGAAAGTCACTTAAAAATAATAAGTGAAAATAACCAAAAATAGGAAAATAGGCTAAATGCACTGGAAAATTCCCCTAACTGATGCTAATGGATTCTAATGGGAATTCCGATGATCATGCTGTGTGCAACCGGAGGATATGCATCTATGCTAAGTGACTGGGCATGCACGGTCTACGAATAGACTCACAAAAGTGCCAGATCACTGCTAATCTAGACTTGACTGGACTGACTGAACCCTGCTGTGGTGTAGCTTGTCCACGGACACATAGGGTTTGGGATGTGTCACATGACAATGCACCTTGGGCAAAGCAGTATCCAGATCTAGATTATACTGATCTGCTTCAAAAATCTTATCCTAGGTGCCTAGAATAGGTGGAACCTTCTCAGCACCCTCGATGATCTCAATGGTGCCTTCCCCGTATGCACTGTAATGTTGTCGACAAACTTCACCAAGGGCAATTACTTTTCTCACTGAGCCTTTTGCTCCGAAATATAGGACTTCAACAAGTCCCATGTAACAAATTGCTGACGTGTCGAAACCTTAATTCTGCAGAAACCCTAACCCTAAAATCAAAAACCCTAATTCTGCCCAAAACCCTAATTTTGCTAAACCCTAACCCTAAAATCAAAAACCCTAATTCTGCCCAAAACCCTAATTCTGTTGAAACCTTGACCCTAACCCTAACCCTGATATGATGATATGGCAAGCTGTACGGATTTCTGCGTTATGCGCTGGATGATAACGTGGCATGCTGTACGGATTTCTGTAAATTACACTGGCAGCTTTTGGCATTGCTTTTTGGACCAGAAGCTTTTGAGTTTGAAAGCTTTTCATGTAAACTGCTTTTTAGGCCAAGGGCCTTTAAATATGAGGTTAGGGCTCATTCTCTGCCATCTGGCATGCTTCCAAGAGAAGGTGCAGAGTCTCGAGTACCCCTTGTACTGTGTTGATGCAATATAAAGAAATACCGAAAGGGGCGCCAAGGTTTAAGGCCAATACTCTCTGGGGTGGAATTCCGCCACTCCGTGTCGCGTGTCGTCTCTCTCTTTCAGTTCAATTGTTATTGAAGTGCTAAAAGTCTGTTCAGTCTGTTCTTTTCTATTGGCACGTGGTGCCCGCCTTGTGACATCCCAAACCAAAAACACGGCTTGGCAGCTAGAGCGCTTCCGAGCAGATAACAACACCCTGTCGGCCCCAAAGACTCGCGCCCCTTTCGGTATTTCTTTATTCTTATTACACTTGAGGAAACTTCTACAAGCTGTCCCACTTTTATTGGGCTGAAATTCCACTTTTATTGGGCTGAAATTCCCCTACTCAAACCAATTTCGGCAACATGACCACAGTAGAAGTCTCCACGGACAAATTCCTATGTAAACAGTGACTTTCCACGCACTCAAGAGCACTTTACAAAACCTGGCGAGAAACTACAGCTCGCTGAAATCTCTGTTTTTGGCTTCCAATTTGCGCCAGAACACATATTCAACGATTCCCTAACTTCCCCAAAGCTCCTAGGACCTGTAGGCATCAAAATTGGCCAAACCCCTAAACCTGCAAAAAATTACAGCCAGCTGTAATTCTCTGTTTTGCGCTTCGATTCGCGTGCCGATCGCTTCTGTGGGTAGCCCTCGAGCTCCCGCACCTGTAGGGTCACTTGTCCTTTGAATAAGACAAGATTCTAAATTGTCTTGTACAAGCACTCAAGGCTTTCCCGAGGCTCCTCGGCATTACCTTACAGTTTAGGTGTGAAACCCTAAACCTGCAAAAAAACACAGCAAGCTGTAATTTTCTGTTTCGCATCATTTTGAGCGAAGCAAACACGTCTTGCGTGTCTCAAAGGCTCCGCACGTAATGGGGCAATTCCCTTGTAAATTGGACGAGTTTTCATGCGAGAAAACTCTCCGTTTTCGCATTCCTTCGAGATGGAACTGTGCGTACCTGAAGGGGATTGGCAATTAGCTAATCCGGTTCTTGTACAGAAGAAGGCTCTTGCCTTGGCAAACATGCATAAAACCCCCATAACTATACATGGTCATTTGAGAAGCTCTACTACTGAGGCATTACCATACGTGTAAAGGGGAGAGAGAGATGCGCGAGAGCAAATCATCGCGCTACATAGAGCAAGGGAGAAGGCAAGCTTTCCATTAAAGCTGTGATCACCTGCACCCACTACTCACCCACATTGTGTGGCACAATTATGAAGTCCAAAAATCAGCCCACTCAAAAATGGGTGCTCCCTCTTGGATGAGGCTTCTGGAAAATGTGTTGGCGTGCATGCAACTTCCCTACTGCCAAGTGTCCATTTGACTCCTTTTGGTTTAATTTCCTAGTACCCACCAACTTATAAAGTCTTGCCGAGGGGCCTAAATGACTTTGAGTTGAGCCTAGCCAAAAACTTTAGTACTTCGAACGCTTGTACCGAAAGAACACTTCACACTTGAGACGAAATACAGAAAGAAAGCAACATAAATGTTCCAACTGTCACTTCAGCATGTCTGCACAAGTCCACATCAGCAAATCACGTGCACGGGATCTCAAATGTGGGTCAATCATTTCAAAGCGGCTCGGGCTTGTTGGCTCTTCAATCTCTCTCTTCGGTCCATGCCAGTATGCCACATCATCAAGTAGTGACATACCCCCCCTTTGAAAAGACTAATCACCTCCAATTACACCCACAAAACGAAATCCGATTCTTGAGAGCACACTAACTTCATGTATACACTCCAATGACCATACCCTGCTAGTCAGTACGTTCACCAGCATGTATCAACACAAAGGCGTACATTTAAACAAATTCATGCAACCAAAATTTAACTACCAAGGAGATTGTAAGATTTTAAAGTCGTGGTAGTCCTCCACACGACAATATAACCCTCCCCTCCATCATGTATTATATCAATTGGAAGATCTCCGATTATGTCACCACTACCCAATAGAGGGTGTGGAACTACATCTCACTACATGCTCTTCTCCCGGAATCTAACAACTATAGAAAACAACAAATTGGAGACATCAAGTATACACATCCATAATGCTTCTTTACAAAGGGAACAAAGGTGACGATGTCTAGGTTGTGGATGTAAAATCTGGTAGCTTTTCTTAGAAAAAACTCACAAGTTTGTCTCATGTCAACACCAACACGGACCCATACACAACCGCTTGTCTACATTTCATGCCATCATACCTAACATTAGTGTAATATAAAACCTCCAACAGGACATAAAGGATGACAGAGAGGGTACTTTGGCAAGAGCATCCGAAGACCAGAGAGCAGAATGTAATGATCCATCCAAGAACTGAGCAGCATTGAGACCTGGTGAACTTCTCTGAGTGACAGCCCCATGCATTGCTTGATTTGAGTACAGCGAATGCAAATTGGGTGCAAAATAAACAATACCGAGGATGTCTGCAGGGGAAAAAAAAAAGAAGCAACCACTTACACTTGAAACTCCAAATGGGCTCACTTCAGAAAAATCGGAAACTTGGACTGCGCGATCAAGAAACAAGCGCACAACAAACTTCTGCTCTTGGGAAACAAAGAAGTTACCTTTAACTTAGTTACTGAGATTTGGCTGCAAATTAAGCAGAAAACCTGCAAAAGTTAGCAATCCGCCTGTCACATTCTGGAATTCCGCATCAAATCCTTCACCAAAAACTTCTCTCCAGCGAACACACGCAACGTACGACGTTTGGGCGACAGGGACTACTTCAGAAACTTCAAAAGCAATGGTCGTCTAGCAAACCAAGCAACTCCGGCGTGCATCTCCTCTCTCGTCCTTTAGGGGATGATGAGGATAGAGCTTGATGCTCAAACCATTTCGTTCACATTTGGCTTGCAGGCCTTTTCGACTCAAATCAAAGGAGATTTGACCCACAAGGTGAAGAATTCACGATGGCCTCTGTAATAAATTGAGAGAGAGAGAGAGAGAGAGAGAGATATTTTCTCTTTCTAATTCTATTACAACACATTTGACATTTCTAGACTATATATGAAGCACCTTAAAATTTTTAAGGAAGGAGAGACCATGTGTCACATTTGTTTCATTTCAAAGAAAACCTTGCAAAACAAAAGTGAAGGGTTAGATTTAAAATGCAAAAGTAAAGGGTAACATTGTAAGAAGTGACACGCTTTTCATTTTCAGAATGTAAAGTCAGTAGACTTTTTACTTTGCATAGAATAAATGTTTAAGTTTAAATATAAATAACAAAAAATGGATAATTTTAGTGAAGATTTTATTATTGAATAAGAATTTAAATTTGAAGTGTACATATATATGGCTTTATCTTTTCAAGGGGTTTTTTTCAAGATCAATATTGATAGTTTTTAGAGATTTCTAAAAGTTTGTTTTTTTTTAAAGAGATCGAGAGAAAAAAAAAGCTCGCCTCATGTCAACTTGGTGATGTCTTGCTATGCATGCAAATAAAGAGGTCGATCCACGTTATTGGCTATGAGAGAGAGAGAAAGAGAGAGAGAGAGAGTTTGTATGTGTATGCACACATGCACATGCACATGCACATGCATGAGACACACACACACACACAGAAAGAAAAGATTTTATCATTGAGCTCATAGGCACTATATCTCACCAAGGACATCCTTCAAGCCCTTCCAATTTTCAAGATATTATGATTTTCTTCGTATTATAGTGTAATTTTAAAAGGATAGCTAACTTTTTTCACCGATAGAAAATGAATGAAATGCCCGATAAAAATCAACTCTCACATTGGCACCCCAAATGAGGAGAGAGATTGCCCAATTGACGGACCTTTTACCAGTTCTTGGATATTTTTTTCTTTTTATTTTTAAGAGTTAAAATGTGGGCCATGCTTAGAAACCTATAAATTCTCTAAATTTTGACACGCAAGGGAGCCTATTAAAATCAACCCCACAGAGAGAGAGAGAGAGAGAGAGAGAGAGAGAGAGAGAGAGAATATTTTTTTAGCGCCCAACGAATGATGCGGCAAGGAGAAGTAAGGAGAGAGAAAGACATAGCAAAATGTTCAAGGGTGTAGGAACAATTTAAAAAGACACTAAAAGTTGCACGAGTCTTCAACAAAAGTGAATATCTATAGGGAGGGAGAGAGAGAGAGAGAGAGAGAGAGAGAGAGAGAGACCAACCGACCATAGTCCATAAACTACTATCCACCCAACACGTGTGTGTGTGTGTGTGTGTGTGTATGTGTGTGTGTGTGAGAGAGAGAGAGAGAGAGAGAGGTTTTGCTGGGGGGGGGGGGGGGGGGGGGGAGGGGGGAGCATAAAAATTTTGAATGTCATAATTACTGTACTAGAACAATAGCAAGACGCCTCAAGACCTATGTGGCAAATGTTTCATTCAAGCATTACACACACACGCACACATATATACATACATTTATTTATTCGTTCATTCATTTGTTTATTTACACACACAGATACATACATTCATACGTACACATAGATATATACATATGCATGTGTTTGTGTGTGTGTGTGTATACTTATTTATTTATTTATATATACACACACGCAGAGAGACACATGCATATGTATATATGTATGTGTGTGTGTGTATCTATATATATATATATATATATATATATATATATATATATATGAAAAACTACCAAAATACCCCTTTAATTTGTGGAAATTTCCAAAATATCCCTTAATTTTTTAAAAGCCCAAAAATACCCCAAATATTTTATCATAAATTCTCAAAATTTCCTTCAAATTTTTCAAAATTCCCAAAATACCTTGGTTGTGACATTAAATTTCTCCAACAATAAACAACTTTGTAGCTTTTCATAAGAAGACTGATTATCTTTGAATACAAGAAGCTAAAACTAGAATTTGAGTTGGTTATATTGCTTCATTATTTTTAGACATAATATGTATATGTATGCATATATACATGTATACATACATACGTATGTATGTATGTATGTATGTACACACACACATATATACAGAGTTGAACACTAAAGTAGGGTATGGTATTCATACTCTCAAATTTTCAAAGGATATAATGTGCATACAAAAGGACTCTCTCCTACATTGCTTCAATGTTCGGTCTCACATGTAGGGGGTCTCACATGTAGGGAGCAGGAGCTAAGCCAACTAGCTAAGGAGCTAAGCCAACTGGTTGGTATGATATAGATTGTGCATAAGGGAATAGTCTCAAGCATGTAAATGGTTGAATACAATGTGCACTCACAAAGAGGAACATGCTTTTGTAATTCAAGGAGAGAGGGAGAGAAAGATCAATGGCATGCATGATTTCAAGTCCTCGACTTCATTTTGCACCACATCCTTTAGTTTAACATAATGGCTAAAACTCTTACAAAAATAAACAACTAAGCAACCTTATTTTACTTTCAGTTCTATCACATTTAAAGATGCAAATGACATGAAAGTTTAAATGAACAAATAGTGTGAACCTTATTGTATTAATTTGCTTATGCATTATTGTGATTAGGCAATGATTTAAACCATTACTATGCTTGTGCAAAAAAACAGATAGAGATGCAAACGGGTCATCTAGAGAGAAACATAGATGGCAGGGTCGATCACAATCTTAATATTAATACAAATCCAACTCATCTCTTTGAAACTTGACACTTTAGTGGTACCTTGGAAACTATGAGCCCTATTCTTTTCTTACACAATGTAGCGGCCATTGGTCCTCATCTTTAATAGCTTGCTAGCTCACTCAGTTTGTACTTCTTGACTTGGTAGCACTTTTGTCAACCCTAGGTAGACTAAGGAAAAGACATCCTTCTTATTATATAGGCAATTATGATGTGCACTACTACCATGTCTTGTTCATAAGAACGATGCAAGGATAGAAGCAAGTAAGAGAGTGGAGTAGAGACATTGAATCTAATTGTGTTCCTGTCATTGAAACCAATTTTAGAACCCACTCCGTTTTCAAAAAAAAATATTCGCATTGACTTCTCTTAGCATTCATCTGTACACACCATGCTAACTTACCTAATCTCTATAATCAAGTTTGGTAGCATTGCTAGATCAAGATAGAACAAAATAAGGACTCTCTCTCTCTCTCTCTCTCTCTCTCTCTCTCTCTCTCTCTCTCTACACCCACCCCAATAGAAGGAGAGCACTCCTAATTTTGTTGAACAAAGGCTAGCACCTCATGAAAGATAATGTTTATAAGAAGCTCCCAAGCTTGGTTTTAAAGTATGCTTTGCATCATCTTACATATAGACCAAAGGAGGAATCTTTCTATCACCCAAGTGTGGTACATTGGTTATGCCATTTCCCTCTTGAATAACAAGTCTTGAGTTCAACTCCTCGTTGGCTAGACCTTTAAGGTCTCTTGGGATAGTTTCCTATGCCGTTAAAACTCTCTTCTTCTTCTTCTTCTCTCTCTCTCTCTCTCTCTCTCTCTCTCTCTCCACCCCAATAGAAGGAGAGCACTCCTAAGTTTGTTGAACAAAGGCTAGCACCTCATGAAAGATAATGTTTATGAGAAGCTCCCAAGCTTGGTTTCAAAGAATTCTTTGAGCATTTTACATATATTCATGTTTGTTAAAATCTATCAAGAGGTTGTGTCATGCATCATTTTTAGAAATACAGTACATGTAGAAAGAGAGTATTGATAGTGTTCTAATTGGAACATAGATAGCCCTATGAGAATACATGTCATGTTTCCTTGATCGTAGCAACGCGCGGGTCACATACTAGTGCTACTGGAGAGAGCTTATAGAAAGAGATAGGTTCTATATAGCTAGAGAGACAAGGAGACTCTTTTTTATGCATTAAATTGTGGAGATGTGAGAAGAGAGAGAGAGAGAGAGAGAGAGAGAGAGGGAGAGTTCAATTAAAATCTTGAAATAACTTGTTCCAAGAATACGTTTCATTTATAAGACATTCTTAATTGAGAGAGAGAGAGAGAGAGAGAGAGAGAGAGAGAGAGAGAGAGAGAAGACCATATAAAAATAGAAAACCACTTGGCTATCATCAAGAAGCTTCACCTTTTCCTATATTGAATGTAAATACTATGAGGTGAGAGGTGGAAAGAGGCTTGCACTTTTTTTCAACCATTTCTCTATGGCCTTCTTCACGCCAAAAAGATCCATCTATCATCCATCACACACAATGTGCAAAAAAAGAAAATTACCCTACAAATGTATTATAAGACAATTCTCTCTCTCTCTCTCTCTCTCTCTCTCTCTCTCCCCCCTTCCTTTTGACTTCAAGACTTGTCCAATAGATCTATCGAGACTCTTGATGTTTTTCTATGATGCTAAAACGTCTTCTTCTCTCCACCATGTGTTGCGTGCATGTTTTATGTCCAATATGTGTATGTAACCTGCTATTGTTGTGAGTACATATGAACATGCACACCTAATAAAGAAATAACTCACACACAAAAATGTAGTTGTATAAAAACACAAACAATAAGAACAAAGTGAGGAGTCACGACGGACGGCCTGCTGAAGGTAAGGGGGGACAAGATTTATTGAAAGCAGGTCTTAATTAGTGTTGCAATTGTATTGTTTTAATATAGAATTGTATTGTCCATATACGCACATAATTACAAACTAACATTCCTAAATCAGCCTATCGATTGGTATGGCCCCCACCATTGCCTTCATCAAATGTGTGTGGATATGAGATATGCACTTTCCCTTCGTCCCTAATCTCCCACACACAAATGCACACACATCTACGTAGAGGTGAAATGGTCAACAAATAATGAGGTTACTAAATTTGTGTAAATGTAAGAAAAAAGGGGAGTTTTCTTATGACCTTCAAAATGAAAAAAATGGCCCTTAAGCTGACACTTGGATGCCTTGAGGTCTCACCATTTTTCTCAAGGTCCATAAAGAATTAGTAAAGATGCCTTGTATGTTGCGACGGACCACATAAACAACAAGGTGAAAAGATCACATTGGCATTCTAAAATAAAATAAAATTAAAACAACAAAATAAAGCATTACAAACTAAAAATTAGATTTAATAAGCTTAAATAATAATAAAATAATTTCTTTTAAGAGGTTCTTAAATAAAAATATTTTTTCACAATTGAGATATTGGGATATCTCAAATGATGGAATCAAACTTCTATGAATGCCCTTCTTTTGTCTTGTTCTTTAAGGACTTTTTGGCCTACTAAAGCCCTTAGTATCCATAGGGTGAAGGTCATTCAAGACTAACTAGTATGTGACCCGCGCGTTGCTGCGGCTAATTAGAAGCCAGGATAAGTCTATGACACTTTCCTCCCTCATCTTTCCCCAAGGTGGCAGCATGTGCAAACATTCTCTATGCATCGATGAGGTAGCGCCAAATATATTCTTGGATGCTTCATTATTAACTAAGATCATCCTCCAAAGCTACGATAAGGAAACTATAATAACTAACTATCAATAGTGACAGCTCATATAGAAAAATGGAGGAGATGCCATCTAAACCCTCTAAAAAGACAATCCAATGAAAATCCACTCACATCAATGTGTTTATCCTTATAACCTTTTTGAAACAAAGTAATTCTTGGCTGCTTTAAGTTGCTATATTGTTCCATTGAGTTGGTTATTCTTTGATGTTCATTGGTTGGCAAATGACTTAGAGGCGATACATTTTTTTGCTCGTAGCATGGCCTAATTGTTGTAGGATCTATAGATGGGATGTATAACCTTGGTGTACATGGTGTATAATTTATGAGGATTTGCAGATTTGCATATCACATAATATTCCAATCATAATTTCTAAGATTTCGTTGTTCAATTAGCCAAGAAAGCTGATGCATGAGTTATATATATATATATATATATATATATATATATATATATATATATATATATATATATATATCACTCTCTCTTTCTCTCTCTCTCTCTCTCAAAGCAAAAGGGGATCTTCACACACAACATTGTTTCCCCCCCCCTCCCCTCTCTCTCTCTCTCTCTCTCTCTCTCTCTCTCTCTCTCTCCCCCCTTGAGTAACAAATCTTGAGTTTGACTTGTCAGGTTGATCTCTAAGACCCCTTGGTTTTTTTATACATTAGATTCTTCTCATGTATATGTGTGAGCGTATACATCTCTCTCTCTCTCTCTCTCACACACACACACACATATATGTATCATACATATATGTGTGTGTGTGTGTGTGTGTGTGTGAGAGAGAGAGAGAGAGAGAGAGAGAGAGAGAGAGAGTTTGCAGAGTGTGCTCTTGATGGAAGTGTCTATTTTTCTGAGGCTTCTATCATCCTCTCTCCATTTAGCTTGCCATGGGAAAATTTTAATCCTTTAAGAGAGAATTTTCATTTGGTTTTTGGTTTTTTCAATTTGTCCATGTGGCTAGTTGTACAGTTCTAGGTTGTATCTTCAGTGCCCTTAGAATCATCACCATTTGTATTAATTCTTAGAATTGTTTTTAAGTAGTGAAGATTAGCCTCTTCTCATTGAGAGAGAGAGAGAGAGAGAGAGAGAGAGAGAGAGAGAGATTTATTGAAGGTAGAACGTATCTTCTTCTTTTCCTCTCTCTCCCTCTATGTATCTATGTACATGTGCGTGTAGTCGACCCATTGTTTCATCCTAAGGAAAATCCTGTTTATCATCTTTTATCAAAAAAAGAGGATATTTAAACGTGAGCAGTGATGAGAATCAACCTCTCTCTGATCTCTTTTTATCTGTTTCTCCCTCTCCCTATCTTCCTTTCATTGATTAGAGCCTTTCTGATCTCTCTCTCTCTCTCTCTCTCTCTCTCTCTCTCTCTCTCTCACACACACACACACACACACACACAAACGCACGCACGCACGTATGCACGTGTTGAAATTGACCTATTTACTACCATCCCAAAAGCTGATTCACACGTGAAGATGTACTCCTACTAAATCTAATAGTGGACTGTCCACAAAATTCCTCTCTTTGTCAACTCACTCACTCACTCTCTCTCTCTCTCTCTCTCTCTCTCTCTCTCCGTCTCTCCGGTGACATACTTGAGTTGCATCGAGAGCTACCCCATGGATGGCTGAGCTTTGCCGTAAGCAGGCATGCCCTCCTCTCTTCATAAAATAATACTCAATGTTCGAGTTTTGTTAATGTCTCTGTTATGTGCATGCACATACATACATGTACTCACTATAGTAACCAATTAATTGGGAGAGAAGGGACACCAACACAGGTGCCCACTGCTCAACAATTTTTCAGGCACTTTAAGAAAGGGTATAGAAGTGTCTCTTTATATTTAGTTTTTAAAATTTTGAAAATACACTTGTTTGTTTCCAAAATACACTGATGCCGTTGTGGTAAGCTGCAATAAGTAAAAATTTGTTATTATAGTACACCTACTGTGTTCTTGGTAGCCTCGGGGAGAGGACAAATGTGTAATCTTCAGTACCTCAAGGCTCGGCTTAATCTTGAGGTCGTTTTGTAATTTCTTTGAGATTTAATACATTCACTTACTATTGTGAGTTTGGCAAAATAAATAAATGAAAATACACTTGCACAAATTTTTAAAAGATATCAGTATTGGTCTTTAAAAAAACCCTTTGAAAAAACAAAGGCAGATTTATCTTTAAAAATTAGATTTTCATTAAAAAATAAAATATCCACAACAAATGTGATTTTTTTGTTATGTGTACTTAAATGGGTTCAGTTATTTTGTGTAAATTTGAAAGTCTTTGATTTTCAATTTCCAAAAGTCTTTTCATTTCCTACAATGTTACTACCACTTTTGCATTTTAAATCTTTCTACCCTTGACTTTTGCATTTTAGAATAGAGGTCTTATAAGGTTTCTCTTAAGTGAAGCACTGAGTGACACATGGAGGGTCTCTTCTTCCTTGAAAAATTGTAAGTTGCTTCATATATAGTATAGAAGATTGTACCACGTAACCACGTGTTCCTCAAAGGGGCCTTAAAAGTCTTGAAGAGAAAGCCTTTTAAATGTTATTTTGACAAGTTGCATTCACTTCTTTGACATATTGAAAAAAGCTTTAGAAAATAAACAAGTGAAAGGATCACGATGGCTTTCTAAATCAAATGGCTTATATATTATGAAAGGGCCCCAATAATAAGGTAAATGGTGCACATTGCACATTTAGTATTTTGAAACAAAATAAAACAAAAAAGAAGTAAAATAAAAAGACACATTAAAAATCAAAACAAAATAATATTTTAATGCTTTCAAATAAACATAGAAAATAATTAAACAATTTAGTGAAGTGAATTTTTTTGAAATCCTCAAATGAGAGAATTGTTTATCAATACCTTAGTGTTTGAAAAAGATGTGTCTCAGCTTAACTTAAGCCGATTGAAAATCGGGATTAGCCGGTTGCAAAGGATGGCAAAGGAGAAAAACCCAATAAAATATACTAGAAAATAGTTTGAATATTTTGCAAATTTAAAAATTTCTAGTAGTATTTCCATTTTGTATTTGTATAAGGAGAAAACTTGCCACTTAGACAAAAAAGACTTTTTCGAAGACTACATCATAAGATCAAACCCTTATGAATATTTTATTTAATGTTTTGATCTCTAAAGTCATTTTCAAGCATGCAGAGAACGTAAATGCTGCTTAGCATTCTAAAACAATAGAATCCAAAGAAAAGTAAAGACAAAATATGACAAGAAAGCTAAGTCTTTATTATGCATTGAAAACTATGAAAGCCCCCGTAACCCAGCCCAACACTAAGGGTTTCTTTTAGAAAGCCAAAAAAAAAAAGTGCATTCATAGGAGTTTGATCCCATGATGTGAGTATTGACTTAATGAACTTTTTTTAATATTTTAATTTGCAAAGAGTCCTTTCATTTAAAGATTTTATAAAGGTTCATTTCATTAAATTATTTTATTATTTTTCATGCTTATTAAATCTATTTTTTTATGACAATATCAAAATAATTTTTGTTTTAGTTTGTGAATGTGTCTCTTTACTTTATTGTTTTTATATTTTTAATTTTTAATTTAATTTTTATATGCCGACGTGTAGTGTACACCTTTCATCTTATTGTTCAAGTAGAGCCCTTTGCAATATAATTTATTATGTATGTATAATTGATATATGTTATAGCACAACAAAAATGCCATATGAATGTGGGCACTCATTTAAACACACTCTCCTTCACTTTCATCTCTCCTTTAGAAGTTAGCAGGCCTTAGTGTCTCTTCACCTTGTTTAGCAAGCCAATAATATTTTAATGCTGTCATAAGAAAAGGTAGGTTTAATAAGCATAAGAAATTATTAAGAAAACAATTAATAAAATGTACTTTTAGAGGTCTTTAAGTGAAAAGATTATTTTACAAATCAAAATATTTCATATCATGGGATCAAACTTTTGTGAATGCCCTTCTAATGCTTTGTTCTTGAGGCTTCAAATAACAAAGAAAAAAGAAGAAGACGTCAAGAGAGCTTTAAATGAAGGGACCAAATGACAATAACGAGACCCATTTACGATTTTAAAATAAAACTTTCCTTTTCAACCAAAGAGGACATGTGTCTACCCATCGCCAAGCTCTGCATCAACAACTGAAAAATTGCACCATTTGGTCCACCCCCCCCCCCCCTATGGCTTTCTTTAGGCCAAAAACTAATGGAACCCCACATGTGTTTGTAAAAAGAACACAAAGAAGTAAGAAGGCTTATACAGTCCCACATACACACATACAAACAGATGTATAATTACTTACAACTTGTCGAGTGGTTTCTCCCTCTCTCTCTCTCACTCTTTAAAAAAAGCAGGACTTGTACCATTTGAATTATATTTAACTCACCCATAGGTCAATATGCAAAAAAAATCGGCAAAAAACCATGAAAACTATACAATGATAGATTCGCCAAAATCTCTATCCACCTCTGGTGGAGTAGGAGGACGTGTAGTCCAATGCTAAAGACCAAAAATAGTCTCAAGTATTTGCCATAAAACCATCATGTAACAACCCATAGAAATTAGGGTATTGAAAAGGCTCTATGATACACCTCCAAAATCATCCGCATCTGTATGTGTGTGTGTGTGCGTGCGCGCCCACGCATGCGTGCATAATATGTTGTGCTCTCAAAACATGGATTCTCAATTATTTCATATGCTTTTAGGTTTTGATTGATGCTCATGGTCTTCAACAATATCCTCTCTTTTACTATGCCTCTCTCTCTCTCTCTCTCTCTCTCTCTCTCTCTCTCTCTCATACACACACACACACACACTCACTTTCATAATGAAAGTGTTCAAATGAGTATATTAAGGCTTCATTAAGGCTTCATTACAAAGAAAAAGAGTCACGATTGCTAGCACATTTGTAAGGTTCTTTCTCATGTATATGTCAAAAAACATTTATCATTTTATACCAACAATGCAAATATTTTTTTTTTTCAAAACTCACAATTGTGAGTGAACTATATTAACAACCCAAAAGAATTACAAATACTAGTCATGCTTGTGTCGAGCCATGACATCTCCCAGCTAACATAGTTACATCGGTTGATATGGTAGCCACCCCACGACAAAGGCAAGACATCTGGATGGACAAGGAGTATGCACTTACCCATGTGGGTCAGACATTGCGGCACCCACTATCCTGTTCCATTCATTAGAGTTTCTTCATTTCCCATTGACGACAATCGCTTCCTTGCTTTCTTGCATGATCTCCTTGAACCTAGTTGTTTCACGTGTGTCTTCCAAAGAACCGACAGTTCTTGGCCTTCCATACATGTTTAAGGTAGCAAAATATGATAATTTGCGTGCTAATAAGAAGTGCTAATAAGAAGAGCCCAATCTTCCATGTCTTTGCACTCATTTGCAAATCTTTCTTGAGGCCACAGATCATCGGGCATTCCTTAAATAAGTGAGGGAGGTCCTCACTTGCAATTCTGCATTGTGATCATCTATCTGAACCAAGACCTCTGGCTAAGACCTTCACACCAATCGATAAGGCTCCCCAAAGTACCTTCCAAAGAAAAACCTTCATCCCATGCGGTCATTGTGGGCACCATATTGTTCTAAACAATTGTCACCCATCTTGATTCAGGCCATTGCTTGTTCAAGGGGGAGATTTTAGACCCACTAGGATGGAATTGGGAGGCCAGTTGGTCCGAATCTTTCTAGCCTCTACTGCTGCTATCCCAAAACTGACCGAGTCATTGCAGTCCTTTGTTAGTCATCTTTCTAGCCACTTCCCTCCATAAGGGGTTCAATAGGACGCTTCCCACCTTAGAAAGCCACGGGGACCAATAGTCATCGAGTTGTGAAAGTACCTAGTTATCTCTGCCCATTCTAAGGCCTTCGTTGCTCTATTGCACTTCCAAAAAATCTCGCCCATGTGCCCCCAAGTTTTAGACTAGACCACTGAGGGGCAAGAAACTTGTCCTTCAACTCCATGCCTTTCCTTTGTCCACCTTGCGAGCACAATTTGGCACTGCTCACCATGGCCTTTGTCATAACAGCCCATGCTTGGTCTTGCTTTGTAATTGCTACCACAAACTTGGCACATTGGCCCTCCGCATGAGTACTAGGGTTGAGGATTTCAGTACCACCTTGCTCTACAACTCTTGCTATGGACTCCCAGCTCGCCCATTCCCAGGGCACCTAGTCTTTAGTGTTGTTTTTTCATAGGAATCTTTTCACTAGTTTCAAAAAATCCTTCCAATTGCATTTGGCTAGCTTTAGCAATGGACCATTGCAGGTTATGTAAGGGAGCATAAACAACTTGATCACTTTCAATCTGCTCGAGAAAGGGAGGAGCACGTATTCCCACCTTCACATCTTGCTCCTAACCTTATCCAAAAGCCATAGGAATGTTTGTTTGTTAGTTACATCCATCCCTAGAGGGGCTCCTAGGTGCCAGGAAACCTTACCTTTGGACACAATCTCCCCTGTCCACATAGTCGGATCGAACGAGTCGTTTTTTGATAGGGAGATCAATCTTGATTTTATAATATTTCATGTCGACCCTGATGCAATGGCATAAGTTTTCACAATCTCCAGTGCCTTCTTGATCACTTGAGGATAAGCTTTGAGGAAGTGAAAGGAATCACAATGAATAGAAGTTCATACCAGAAGTTCAGACCGGCTACTAGTCCCAAGGGTGCTAACCAACCAACACATAAGTGGCCCAAAGCCCAATAGTTTCATGACCTCTTCGATGAATGACCATGTGATAAGATTTATCTAAATCCAATTGAAGCAGTTTACACTCTTGCTTAGTGAATGATGCATACTCTATATCGACCATTGCTGCCAGAATGTTATCATAGATTGATCAAGCAATGGTTGGTCGGTTGGCCGGTGATCCTCAATGGCCGGTGTCCGAAATATCTCGGCGAGCAATTTTTCTTCAAGCACGATGGCTTCTCATCATAACGGGGACCTTACAAATGTGCGTTTTTAATACAAGAAATTACAAGGGGTAAATCGGGCTCCATAGTTAACAGGAAGGTTTGGCGGGGCTTCTTTCATATGTCGCGTAGCTCGTGCTTGGGATTTGAGCCGCTTGCACAAAATGTTGGAAATTTTTACCAACCTTCGTCTTTCTTTCCATACAAGGGTGACAGAACCATCTTTTGGACCACTGGGGATGCCATTTTCTGTTGGGCGATAGACGTGAAGCGGTATCTAGTGGTGGCCTTTCCTTTGCTATGCTAGCCTTGCACAGGCTTCTCCGACTTCTCTCGGGTTTCCTTGCCTACATTGGTCTACCCCTCTTCTCATGTCTTTTTCCTTAACATTATGTGTGGACTCCTTGATTCAGTATCCATTTGGTGCATTGTAGTTGTTGGGGTATAGGCGTCTGTGCCTTGCCCGGCCGCCCAGAGTCTGGGCGCCCACTGACTTGTATACCTTATACATAGCATAAATGTATAGGGGGCTGCTCACTGTTTGGAGTCTCCCCACCCACATCGTGTGTGTGTTTCCTTCTCTCTCTCTCACACTCCGTCTGTGGTGCTCCCCGATCCCCTTCAATTGGTATCAGAGCTATGGTGACCGTGGAGAGCACGACGGCTTTGAGAGCTTCGAGGCGATAGCTCGCTCTCTATTGGCGGAGGAGAGCTTGACATTCGAGTGCTTGGATGCTGTTGTGGCAGAGCTCTTGCGTTGGATCTTGCATTGAGAGGACATTGCATCACGTAGAGTGGAGCAAGAGTAGGTTCAAGATTGTGTGCAACTCGTTTTTTGCCATTTTCGGGCTCTAAAACGCAGTTTTTTGCGTAGCTCCGTCATACAGAGTCAGATCTACATGATCCAGGAGTCTAGGTCAGGGTTTTGGCATGCTCCGGACGCGATGGTGATGTCTATTTGCTGAAATTCTGCTTTGAATTACAGCAGGTACAGCAGCAAGTTTATTTGTGCACTTTCGGGTCCCAAAAACACTGTTTTTGGTATATCTCACACACACGGAGTATTTTCTGCAGCAACTAGCAAATTCATAGGTGTACACAGGTTTTTGGATATGCATTTGTCCAGAGAGACACTCATGCGAGAGTGAGCTATGTTGCCATGGTCTTGGCGGTTTATGTATGCTATATATGGATTTGTGTATTTGTTTATGGCTGAGATTATTTGAGATTTGGCTCAGTTTATAGAAGAAACTCTGTTGGATTTTATCCAGGTTCTCGCCATAGCTTCTACGTATCCGTAGGTTGCTCTTTGACAGTTTAGTGGTTGATTTTACTCCCACTTTGATAGGTGATTTTCAGTCATCATTTGGTTGGAGTTTGGAGTCACTTGTGTATGCCCTTGTGTGCCGTATTTCGCATTGCGCATAGCGATAGATCTTGCAAGGTTTTGCGAAATGTTGCTATAGTTATCTGGCAGACATTTGGTCATCGATTGAAAGGTATTTTGGCAGCAATCATCACTCACATGTATGTCATTTGAGGTGCCGTTGAGTGGTACTCCGGCAAGATACTTCTATGCAGGATAGACAGGTAGAGCGGTCTTGCTCTAGTGAGTCACGACAGGAGGACGTTGTGCAAGAGTCTATGCATACGGAGTTAGAGCATGAGAGCTCTAGTGAGTCACAACAGATTGAGTGGTCATGTTTGCAGTGGATGATTGCAGAGGAGACTGAGATGTCAACGATTATGCAATCATTCCTTTCTATGCTCGACAGTGAGCATGGGGATACAGTTGTGCAGGATATGTCTTCTAGCAGACATCTAGAGCAGCTGGTTTGCTTTGAGGTTGCACGACAGGTTGATGCATCTTTTGCAGACAGTCAAGAGATGCATGTGGCTGACACGCCTTGTCAGTCAGAGATGCCTATTGCCAGGGATATATATGTTGATGCATGCTCTGTAGAGCTAGCAGGGCCCGCTAGCATTGCATCAGCATTCGGTGGTCTCATGTATGAGATGTTGATCTTGAGACCGGATATTGCAGCTGCAGTTGGAGCATTTGCAGTTGGGGTTGTCAGTCATTTGTTGACTGATGATGGCATAGGGCACGAGGGAGATATGCAGGTATTGCGTACATACTTGCAGTACGTGTGCGGTATGTCTGGTGGTGTATGGACTTACATGGGAGCAGGACAGCCGGATGCACACGATCACAGCCAGCCAGTGGGCATCGGTTGAGAGCGGTTTTCTCTCACCTTTTGTAGTCTTTAGACTAGGTTCCCTTGCTTAAAGGCACAGTCGCCTTTAAGTGGGAGGTTGTTGGGGTATAGGCGTCTGTGCCTTGCCCGGCCGCCTAGAGTCTGGGCGCCCACTGACTTGTATACCTTATACATAGCATAAATGTATAGGGGGCTTCTCACTCTTTGGAGTCTCCCCACCCACATCGTGTGTGTGTCTCCTTCTCTCTCTCTCACTCTCCGTCTGTGGTGCTCCCCGATCCCCTTCAGTAGTCGTGCCTTTTTTGTTGGCATCAGTGCATGGGGCCGTTACCAAGGCAACCAGACATGACCTATCAAAATTCCCAAATTTGTTAACACTTAAAGCACACTCCAAAAAAGGTGCCAAATTTCAGAGGAATGACCTTCAAACCGGCCCCAACATTTACTAATAGGTTCTTGGGTTGGGGCTTTTTGAGATCCCACACCTTGTTAGCTACCATACGAGCAGCCCTGCAAGAAGGCACAAGCAATGGGGTACTAAGTGTCATTGCTAGATCTTTCAGGTTGTTCCTCAACCTTAATGGGAGATTGACAAACTCCGCCCAAAGCGGACACATCTCACTAAATGCATTAGTGGATTCAAAAGATGGATCCTACAAAAGCACGTGGCAAGCGATTGAAGAACAACGGGCTTTTTGCAAGGATATTAGGAGCAACTGCCTTATCGTTGAATTGCACAGAGAAAAAACTTTTTGCAAGGAACTGGAAAACAACACCGATCCATGCTGGTTCAAGACATTAGATATACAGTCAGTTTACCAACTGAGCTTTGGTCGACACCCTGCTCATGAAGTCATACACCAATGTAGAGTTGGCCACCTCAAGAAGCTATTTCTTGATAAGCACGGGCGAGACAACCACTACAAGTGCATCCTCCACTCTGACCCTATATGGAAGCGTTTTCATGAGGGCTTGGAAGGCCTTGTCACCCGTAGCAGCTTCTCGTGCAGCTATATTAGCCTCTACTTCATCAAGCATCTACTTGTTGAGAGATAGCACGCTAAGGATATCTGCAATTTCTTTCTCAATCTGGCTTTGCGCCCTCTTAGTTCTTCTTTATCATTCCGGCCAAGCCGTTTTGACCATCTTCGTTGTCCACCTTTTCAAACTGAATTGTGCAGTGGCATCCGTGCCCACTTCCCCTTGTTCGAACGTGGAAACCTTAGTCTACCCCTGGTCACCCATAAGGGCTTTCACACATGATGGTTTTGCTGTACTGGCCATTGCCGAGCTCTACCTGGTGCGAACTGGCCCTTGGTCAAGTTTCCCAAGAAAAATAAGCGCAAGGGATAGGAAGCGCTTGTAGATAATAAGCATAGTAATTGCTTGTTGCCAACGTGCTAAGTGCTCAAAACAAAAAAATAATAATGAGTACGATTGGAGTAACAAGATAATAAGTGCAAAATGCTTATATATTAAGCACAGAGAGCAAAAAAAGACAATGCTCGTGCTCTCCGCTCTGGAAGCGATGCACACAATCTGCAGCTTGCTTCGGTTTACAAGCGGTCTCAGAGCACCACCTCACCACCACTATCGTGCCGCATGCAGGGCAACCACGACCCCATAAGCAAGAAGCACCAATACCAAGCTATACCATCATAGATTCGGGCAGTCGTACACCATCGCACAGAGAGAATCCCTACTTAAAATTCAAAACGCCATCTCTAACACACTGAGAGAAACCCTACTAAATCCCCAAAAGTAGGAAGGCTATTAACACTCAATTCAATATTCTTCATATTCTATTAAGTAAGCCATGATGTGAGTGATTAACTATTATTAAATGGTGTGAATTTTGTTTTAACTGCGTTGAAATGTCAACAGTTAAAGTTAATGTGATGATGACAATTGGATGGTGAGAGATGCAAAAGAGGTTTGCACATTTTTTCCAGTACTCTTCTATGGACCTCTTCAATCCCAAAAAACGAACAAGTGATAAAATCACAAGCCTGTCCATACCTACATGTGTCGCAAAACCAGGACAAGGTTTGAATAAATCCATCATATGAATACTTGATGAGGTCGACATTATGTAAGTAAATATTTTCACATTAGCTATCTTTTGGCATAATTTTGATTCAAAATCATAAGAGATTGAACTCTAAAGATTTGAATTCCCTACGATTGGAGCGTGTCTAAGCTGGTTACTCTACCCTATCACACAATGAAACGTGTAATCCGACACAATCAACATGGTCCTTGTGGCAATCATTGTCAACTTTTGAAAGTTTGACCATGTATTAAGCCAAGATAATGGTTGGATGGTAGTGTCTAGTAAGGAGAAATTGTAAGACCTAGACCCTGGTCAAATCAATAACCAGGTCCATCATCAGGTGGATTCTTTGTTTGAGCTCTTGATCAATGACAAAATGAGGGATGTGAATGTTGCCTAAGGCCTCTTTCAAGGGCTTTGGTTTGTATTTTTTTCAACTCGAGTATTTTTACCTCATAGTACTTACAAACTAAACTTTGGAGGAACTTAGTGCTAAGGAGTGTTTTTTGTTGAAGTTTTGGGATCAAAAGTTTATTGATGAGCAATTAGATGGAAGCTTGCCCTTAGGTGCATCAACCACATTAAGAAAGCAATCCATGAAGTAGCTATTTTTTCCCACAAGTTACAAGCTTCCATTACCCATATGAAGATAAGGTGTTACAACAAAGTACTCAATCTACATGATTGCAACAATGTCAAGGTAAAGGATGTGAGCTTTGGAAGGGATGGGCTAGGGTTCATTTAATGAAGGTATGTATGGTAGAGGAAGAGAGATGGCAATGGTAAGGAAAGAAGGCCATGCAGAATTGGGTTGTGAGAGCATGCAGGAGTACATGCAATAATTGGGTTGTGAGAGCATGCAGGAGTACATGGAATAATTTCCATGGACCAACACCCTTGCATGTTATACAAGCTTCACTACTAGCGGCTCTTCAGTCCATTAACGCAAAAAGAGCGACGTTTTTTGTGCAACATCAATATTTGCATCGATACGCGTGTCGATACTATCCATTGTGATATCAATGTAAATATTGACGGACATACCAATCGTGATATCGATGTTTTGTAAAGGCTTTTTTTTTTGAGCTTGGCAGTGAGCTCATTTTGAGCTATTCGCGGGGCAAGAAGTAGACCTACCTCCCCCCTTTGTGATGCAAGTAAGCTTGCCCCCCCCCCCCCCCCCCCCCCCCCCCCCCTTCTCTCTCTTTCTCTCTCTCGCGGTTGAGCACAAAAGACACACACACACACACACACACACACACACACACACACACACACACACAGAGACAAATTTTTTACTTAGTTTGTTCAACCACGGTTGGCACCTTTGTGGCAAAATAAACACCTACCTAGTCGAAAAGGATTTTCCAGTTATAAACACTACACTAGCATAAGGCCCCCATCCCGCATGTGACACTACCCTTGAAGGGGTTGCTTAGCCACCCGAGTCAAGTTAATATAACCTTGACAGTGATCTGATATTTTGCCTCCCTAACCTAGGACATTATGGACCATATTTGGGTGTTAACTCATCATGATTGAAAATTTTCCTCTCTGCACTAGAAGTTTTGTGTCGTCTTCATGTTGTCTACTCTCTACCACCACCCTCTCCTCTACATTGATTCCATGGTAGCCGCCACTAGCAACCGTGTTGCCTTGGTGACAAGTAGATCTAAACGTGATTTGCCATGCTTGCTCTACTCATTACATCGAATGAAGACCTATCAGTATATAAACAATGTGAGGGATGCTTCATACCCCTTACTTAGCCTTGACTGTGTGTGTGAGTTTATATGAAAAGAGAGGAATTGAGGGCTTTCTTTGGTCGATCTCTCATTGCATGACTATGGAGGTAGTGGGACATAAAGGAGCTTCACAGTTGCGTACTCTGCATAATCCACCTCTGTCGTTATGTACACTCTGCCCTTAGAAGGTTTTTTACAAAAGCATTTACTTGCTCGTTGGGCGCTAGTTACGATTTAATCTGATTTTCTTTTACTGCATAAACTAAAAGTTTCTTTTACACATGATGTGTAACATGATGCCGTACTGACTGTTTTATTGGATGAAAAACTGACATAAACAATGGGAATTTTTTGCGCTGGTTACGATTTTATATGGTTTTCTTTTACTGCATAAACTAAAAGTTTCTTTTACACATGATGTGTAACATGATGTCGTGCTGACTGTTTTGTTGCATGAAAAACTAACATAAACAATGGGATTTTTTTGCGTTGGTTATTTGTTTTTCATGCTTGTTTACTGCATCATACTCTGTTTTTGCTCTGAGTCTAACATGTAAAAAGGGCTCTGCATAATTTAATGTTGTTTTTATGGCTCACAAGCCCTGTGATAACACACCTTGGTCTTTTTTTTTTAATTGCCTTGCATAGCAAGATAAAGGTGGCCCTCGTTTTGTAGAAGCTTTTTATTTTGCCTCGCATATGGTATATTGCACTGGTTTTACTCCAAATAATGGCTTGTGTTTTGCCACCTATCGCTCGTGCTTGGCCTTGCAGATTACTGGCCGCTTGTGAATTTATATTGTAACCAATATGTGTTTGGATTATTTTGGGGCTTTGTCTTAGTTATCTTGATATTGGTCGTATCTGGAAAAGATATGGCTCGTGTTTATGGGTAAAAAAAGGGGGGGATACGCCGTATGATGTCAGGCAAGGCAATGGAAACTTTGGGTGGTTTTTTTAGATAAGAACATTGTATGCTCTTACCAAAAGGAGCTCTAGTTGCATTGAATTTTTTTTTGACGTGTTGTTTACTAAAGATGTTGCTATCCTAACTAGGTTGCACATTCGGCATTTTTGGTTGTGTTACCGCATACTAAGAGCTGTCGTTTTCTTTTAAGAGAGAAAAAACAAGGGACTTTGAGGCCCGTAAGGTTTGTTTTTTAAAACCTACTGGCTATTGATTGGTGCAGAATGTGATGGATATTGTATATGTTTCATACATGCATAAGTGAGTCTTATTAAAGATTTTTGTTCAAGAAAGGAGGTTTTAAGGAAAGTGACAATCATTTGATCGTGATTGATAAATTCTTGGGATATTTGTTTGAAAGATCTTGCAGTAGGGAAGGACTAAAAATTTGGGCTTGATTTTGGGATTAAAACACTTGGATTGGAAGAGGTGGTGGCCTTCTGATTACAATGAGATGTATGTTAATATGCTATATAAGGTGTTAATAAAATTGGGTTATATAAAAACCATATCTGTTAAAATTACATTAATTTGTTGTTATCCTAAAGGAGTGATGACCTTTCGATGACTTGCCATTAAATTGACTTAAAAAGAGCAAAAATACACCTTATTAGCAAAACTAATTACTGTGGACGACGATAAAAAAAGATTGTACGTTGGACGTGAATAACAAATGATATAGTCCATTGACACTTGTAATACGCATTCAAGGCTAACAAAATTGTTGTCTGAATGCAGGTGAGGACTCTATCCTTTGGCTTGTGGTTGTTGTCCATCCTTCATATATCAAACTAATCCCTCTTTTTGAAGCAGAGAATACAGATGTTTCTTTTTGCTATGTTACTAGAATGAGACCTCATTCTTATTGCAATGTACAAAAATAATTCTAAAACTGAGTTGTGTTTGTGCTACCCTTGGTCAATTGTCTAAAGTCAGCTGTCTTTTGAACTTTATGGTTCTTTTGTGCTTATGTATTTAAGCAAAACAGCTATACACACACTCACACACACACACAAACACACACACACACACACACACACACACACACACACACACACACACACACACACACACACACATTCACTACATATCTACATATATATAATGTACATCTACATACACACAATCATATACAAACACATATGCACATAAAAATCCAAAAAAATATTTTTTGTAATCAATTAATAAATTAAAAATTAATGAAAATGTGAAATATTTCAATGGTTTTTTTGTTAATTAGCTATAGTTTTTTAATATCAATGTAAAATTGAAGTCTTAATTTAAATATAAATTATACTTTTTAAATTTATGGTTATTTTAATGTTTAAAATGTAAAATTTAGATTTTCATTTTGTTGTCAGCTTGTGTCAAGTTTAAAAGCTGAATTTAAATTTAGGATTTATATTTTGCGTTATCTGTGAAGCGCACCATTGTTCCTCACATCCGTTTAGCAAAATCTGCAAAACAGGCTTGGGATATTTTGGCTGGTTTTTATGCAAGTCGCAATGAGGCTAAAATTGCTTTGCTGCGTAAATAGCTGGAGTCGAAGATTATGCATGAGGACGATGATATGGACACTTTTCTTGCTAGTGTCAAGGATATCAATGAGCAACTTATTTCTGCAGGTGAAGTCATTTTAGACAGTTCCCTTGTGCACACTATTCTTGATGCCTTACCAGATTCTTACCAGAATTTTGCTAGTACTTGGAGACTTATGACCCAAGGAAATCCTGAAGTTGTCAAGTTTGATGCATTATGCACATTGCTGTTGCAAGAGTCACTTTCCAAAAAAAACAGGACTAGGCAGCTTGTAGTTGAACAGGCTTTTATTGCTTCTCAGAGAAAGGGTGGTAACAGCAATGCAGCCACTTCTTATGGTTCTATTGCGAGTGGAAAAACTTCTGTTCCTAATGCTTCTGCTGGCAGCACGTCGTCTGGCAATTCTGGTGATAAGGGCAAAAACAAGATGCGTTGCCATTATTGCAAGGCTATGATCGCTTGATCAAGTCGTGTCCTAAGTTGAAGGCCAAAGAGGCTAAGAAGAAAGAGGGTGGTTCCACTAAAAATGCAGCCATTGTTGAGTCTTCTGTGAAAGGAGACTGTGATGCTGATGTTGATGCAGAATGGGCTTTTAGAGCAGAGTGCACTTACAATCCTGCTATCCATGATGCATGCTTATCAGTTGCTGCAGATTCACATGTGTGGTATTTCCATAGTGGTGCTACAAAGCACATTACCTCACATCGTGAATTGTTTACCTCTCTTGAGTCTGTCCCTCATGGGAATTCAGTCACTTGTGCCAACAATGCCTCTTATCTAGTTCAGGGAGTTGGAAAAATTGTGCTTACTGCTGCTAATGGCAGTTCTTTCACACTTGTTGATGCACTTTATGTACCTGGGATCAAGAAGAATCTCTTGTCTGTATCCGCACTTGCTAGACTTGGACTTGTAGTCAAATTTGTGGATGAC
Organism: Adiantum capillus-veneris; assembly: GCF_014529385.1. Classification (NCBI taxonomy): domain Eukaryota; kingdom Viridiplantae; phylum Streptophyta; class Polypodiopsida; order Polypodiales; family Pteridaceae; genus Adiantum; species Adiantum capillus-veneris. Next base: position 156,002,704 of record NC_140931.1, read on the forward strand.
AGATGTACAGTTCTTGATCTCAGTTTTGGTGATAAAATTGTTGCATCTGGCCTTTTGTGCCGTGGGCTGTATAAGCTCACTTTGTATGACAAGTGTGGACAAAATTTTGCAAATGCTGTTACAAATTCAAGGGCTATTTCAGATGCAAAACTTTGGCATGCACGTTTTGGTCATCTGAATTTTGCCAGTTTGTTGCGTTTGCAAAAATCTGATGTGGTTGCTTCTTTGCCGCCTCTTGAAGCACCTGTCAAACATGTTTGTGAAGGTTGTATTTTGGGTAAAATGCAGCGTTCTAAATTTCCAAAGGATGGTTCAGTTCGGGCCACATGCAGGTTGCAGCTTGTGCATAGTGATGTTTGTGGGCCCATGCAAACTCCGTCCTTGGGCAATTACCTGTACTTCATGACTTTCATTGATGATTACTCCAGGCATGCATGGGTATTTCCGCTTAAAGCGAAGTCCGAAGTTTTTATGTGCTTCAAACAATTTCTGGCTATGGGTGAAAATGTCTCGAAATGTACTATGGGCACCCTCCGTTCCGATTGAGGGGGGGAGTATATGTCTCATGAATTTAATGCATTTCTGGCTAGTCGTGGGATAAAACACCAATGTACAGTGCCTTATACACCTCAGCAAAATGGTGTTGCTGAGAGGAAAAACAAGTTACTGACGGAAATGGCACGATGTATGGTCAAAAGTCAAGCTTTGCCGCATTCTTTTTGGCTTGAGGCCATCGTGTGTGCCCCTTATGTACTTAATGTTGGGGTATAAAGCCCAATGTGGTCGCCCAGGTGAGTGGGTGGGCTGCCAGGTATGTACACATATTCTTTTGTAAAACCTAATAAGAACTCACTATGCTCTACACATTACTGTAGAGCGAGTTCACCATATCGTCGTGCTCTTCTTCTCCCACTCTCTCTCGCGTCGCACTTCCGCTCGTACTCCTTCAACTGGTATCAGAGCTCAGATCGAGGCTCGGGGCAGCACTGCAGGAGGCTAGAGTCACCAGCTCAGATTGGAGTGAAATTTGACAGGCAAAGACACGGCCCCAAATCTTGTGGGAGATTTCGAAGGGCTGGGTGTGCTCAGAATTTCATTCTGAGGTCATCTCGGCCACCGTTCGGCTTCGACAAAGTTTTGTGTGGGCCATTTTTGACTACGTGGTCTCAGCGGGTGCAGATCCGACTCTGCAAATTTGGGGTTTTCAGCCTACGACTACAGGTGCTGAGGATATCGACACTCCCAGAGTGTTGATTTGTGGCTGTCTACACATCGAAGGACGGCTCACAGTTCTTGGAGGCGTGTCACATACGACACGGGTGCATCTACACACAGACTGTAGGCGACATTCACTAGTTCATCAGGTAGCTTGTGTTTGCTGCTTGATATTCCAGATTTCATCCTGATATTGCAGGTACTTCCACATGGGATGTCACATGGGATGTATTGTCAGAGATGATGTATGTCTGTTGAGGGTTTGCTGGCTGTGAGTCACACAGCAAACAACCGCCACAGCGGTTATAGCATATAGTGGGAAATTTGTGGATGTATGACTTTGTGGGAAGTCTATGTACTGTCAGATTTACTGCAGCCTTTGCTGAGGGTCGAGTGAGGTTTTATTGAGCTGGGGGATTCTCGAATGTTGAGATCCTCTCGGTGATACAGGTCTTGGAGCGATCCCTCGAGCACCCTTAGACAGGCAGCTAGGATGTATCGACTGTGAGTTAGATAGTTGGGATTGCATCTTTGCTTTACTGCCGTTTAGGCATTGTCGCAGTCTATGCTTATAGGACAGTGACAGGACATTGCAAGACAGTGAGAGACAGTATAGGTGCAGGACAGGTTTACCCAAAGCTTTCAGTGTTAGAGAGATAGTGGTTTTTTGAGCTGTTTTTGGTCTATTTTTTAGTACACCAGAGCCATTTCACAAAGGAGACTCTGCCAAAATTTCTGCAGAATCTGAAGCTTTCTTGGTTCATTTGACAGGTTGATATTGGTTCAGAGGTCAGTTTACACGGAAAACTCTGCCGAATTTTTCCCAGGAAAGTAAACCACTGTGAAGCGTAGCTATGGCTGGATCACAGGACACTGCTCTTTACAATATCAAGAAGCTGGATGGAACCAATTTCCCATTGTGGAAGAAGTAGATTTGGCACGTGTTGGTACAAAAGAAGCAGATAAAACCTATAAAGCTCAAGGGGATAAAATCAAAAGATATGGACGAAGATGAATGGAGCGAAATGGATGAATTGGCACTTTCTACCATTATGCTGACTTTGGTAGAAAGCGTTTACTTCAATGTAGCAGACGAGATGTCGGCTTATCAAGCATGGTTAAAGCTGAGTGATCTTTATGAGAAGCAGAGTGCAGCTTCGCAGGTATACTGGCTTAAGAAGCTTGTTGAGTTGAAGATGAAAGAAGGGATACCTATGTCCAATCATCTGAATGAATTCAACACAATCTACAGTCAATTGTCAGCTCAAGGTGTCAAGTTTGATGAACCTGTTAGAGCTATGTTCCCGTTGATCACATTGCAGGAAAGTTGGGACACTTTTCGCACAGCTTTGAGTAATTCTGCACCTCCAGATGGTTTGAACATAGCAGGTGTAGAAGGAAGTCTTCTTACTGAAGAAACCAATAGAAAGACAATGGACAAAGGCAAAGGAACAAACTTAGTTGTTAGGGGAAGGACCAAAGAAAAGTACAAAGGTGGAAAGAGGAATCAGTCTCGTAGCAAGTCCCGCAGTGCTAAAGGCAAGAGTGACATAGAATGCTACCATTGTGGCAAGAAGGGTCACATGAAAAGAGACTGCAGAGAATGGAAAGCAGAAAAAGGCAAAGAGAAAGCTGAAGACCATGGTGAGAAGAACAAGTCCTCAGTGAAGATTCAAGAAATAAATGTGACAAACACTATTGCAGAGGATGACAGTCTAGTGTCAGGAGACATCTACTTCTTGAAGAATACAATGGACTCAGCTCTTCTTACAACATCTGATGGAAATGCACTGAGTGACTGGATTATAGACTCAGGGGCATCACTTCATGTGTCTCCAAACAAGGAGTGGTTTACCTCTTATGTGACCGCTAAAGATCATGTTCGGCTAGGCAATGGGCAGACATGTGAGATCTTAGGTGTTGGAGATGTTCAATTGAAGTTTCAAAATGGCTCTTCTTTCACGCTGAAGAATGTGAGACATGTTCCCGCAATTACAAAGAGCTTGATCAGCATAGGTTTACTTGATGATGCTGGCTACGTCACCACTTTTGGACAGAACATGTGGAAGATATCCAAGGGTTCTATGACAGTAGCACATGGAGTAAAGTCTGGAGGACTTTACATGATTTATGTATCAAATGTCTCTAAAAATGTAATCAATGTAACCGAGCAGCCGAACGTTTCTTTGTGGCATAGCCGGTTAGGACATATGTCCAAGAAGGGAATGGAAATCTTGTCTCGTTCTGGTTATTTGTCTGGCTTTTCATTTAATGATTTTGAATTTTGTGAACATTGTCTGTATGGTAAGCAAACATAGCAGCCACATAAGCATAGAATCAGTAGAAGAGATACACAATTGGCACTTGCTCATAGTGATTTGTGTGGACCTATGCCTAACCTATCTCTAGGGGGAGCTTCTTACTTTATGACATTTATAGATGCTTACTCGAGGAAAGTATGGGTTTACTTTCTCAAGCACAAGGATGAAGCGTTTAGTGTTTTCAAAACGTTTGTGACACTTGTGGAGAATCAGAGTGGCAAGAAGCTTAAATGCTTACGCACTGACAATGGTGGAGAGTATGTTTCAAAGGCCTTTCAGGACTTGTGTGAGGTCAAAAGGTATAAAACGTGAACTTACTGCTCCTTACAATCCTCCTCAAAATGGTGTTGCTGAGAGGATGAATAGGACCATACAAGAGAAGGTCAGAAGTATGTTGTCTAATGCACAGCTACCAAATGGGTTTTGGGCCGAAGCTGTATCAACAGCTGTTCATCTTATAAATAGATCTCCTAGCAAGGTTTTGCAGAAGGATTTAGTGGCAGAGATGGTATGGTCAGGCAAGGTGCCCTCATACAAGAATCTCAGAGTCTTTGGATGTGAGGCATATACTCACGTTGCAAAGGAATTTAGGAACAAACTTGAGCCAAAGAGTAGAAAGTGCATCTTTCTAGGCTATGGTAATTCTGGTGAGATGGGGTACAGACTTTGGGATCCTGAATCTAGAAAGGTTATCCGCAGCAATGATGTTCACTTTAATGAAGCCAAATATCATTCTAAACCAGAGAGGGTTGAGGAGATTAGAAGAGTTGTCTTCCAAGAAGATGGACCTGCACGTGCAAGACAAAATGTCAGGGCTCAAGAGGAGCAAGGACAGGATAGATTGGAACCACAGGTTGTGGCTCAGCCTGAGCCACCTATTGTGCGTAGATCTGGACGTATCACGCGACCTCCTGATAGGTTTGTTCCATCTATGAATTATGTCATGTTGACTGATTGCAATGAGCCTTCATGTTACAAGGAAGCAGTGCAAATGAAGGACTCCGGGAATTGGCAATTGGCCATGCAGTCAGAGATGACAGCTCTGCATAAAAACCAGACATGGAAGCTAGTTAAATTACCACAGGGCAAAAAGGCTCTACCTTGTAAATGGGTTTACAGGTATAAGATCACCACTCATGATAGTCAGCCAAAGTACAAAGCAAAGCTTGTTGCCAAGGGCTTTAAGCAAGAACAAGGCATTGACTTTGATGAAGTCTTCTCTCCGGTGGTCAAGATGACTACATTGAGATGCTTTCTTGCATTGGTTATTAGATTTGGTGTTGCACCAAATGGATGTCAAGACAGCGTTCTTGCATGGTGATTCAGATGTGGAAATTTACATGCAGCAGCCAGAAGGGTTTGTTGAGAAAGGCAAGGAAGATTGGGTATGCTAGTTGTTAAAGAGTCTTTATGGCTTAAAACAATCACCGAGGGCATGGTACCATAAATATCACAAGTTTATGCTTTCTCAAGGCTACAAACGTAGTGAGTTCGATCACTGTCTCTATACAAAGAAGGATAAGGATGGCAGTTGGCTGATCCTTATTTTGTATGTGGATGACGTGTTGATTGCTGGCAAACTTGGTATGCGCATTGAGACAGACAGATCAAAGAAGTTGATTTGGTTATCTCAAACAGAGTATATTGACAAGGTTTTGCAACGTTTCAATATGGAGAAGGGAAAGTCATTGAGTGTTCCATTGCCACCATATGTGAAACTTAGCAAACGAGATTGTCCTGTGTCTGAGGAAGAACAGGCTGAAATGGATAAGATTCCATATGCGTCTGCAGTGGGTAGTTTAATGTATGCAATGATTGGTACTCGCCCAGACATTGCATTTGCAGTGGGAGTAGTAAGTCGATACATATCAAACCCAGGCAAGAAACATTGGGAGGCAGTGAAAGGAATATTGAGATACTTGAAAGCTACAAAGAGTATGCGTATATGCTATGGGAGTCAGGAGCTAAGTGTAAAGGGTTTACAGACTCAGATTATGCAGGTGACTTAGACAACCGAAAGTCTACGTCAGGGTATGTCTTTACATTGGCTGGTGGAGCAGTATCATGGCGTTCTAGATTACAAGATTGTGTTACTCAGTCTACTACAGAGGCTGAATATGTTGCAGCATCAGAGGCATGCAAAGAATCAATTTGGCTTAATCGACTAGTAACAGATTTGGGAATCAAAGAAGAGATGCCTGTGTTATATTGTGATAGTCAAAGTGCTATACAATTGGCTCGCAATCCAGTTTATCACTCAAAGACAAAGCATGTGGATGTGAAGTATCATTTCATCAGGGAAATGCTCGAGGATAAGCAACTTCAGCTTGTCAAAGTTCACACCACAGAAAATCCTGCTGATCTACTTACAAAAGGACTTCCCTCAGAGAGCTTTGCGCATTTTTGCAAGCAGTTAGGTGTAGCGTAGTACATCACTTCTCTACATCTCTAGCTTGTATAGTAGCTTCTCTCACACTTAAAGTACCACATTGGACTTTAAGTGGGAGGTTGTTGGGGTATAAAGCCCAATGTGGTCGCCCAGGTGAGTGGGCGGGCCGCCAGGTATGTACACATATTCTTTTATAAAACCTAATAAGAACTCACTATGCTCTACACATTACAGTAGAGCGAGTTCACCATATCGTCGTGCTCTTCTTCTCGCACTCTCTCTCGCGTCGTACTTCCGCTTGTACTCCTTCACTTAACAGGTGTCCTACGAAAGCTTTGCAGTCTATTACTCCATATGAAGCATGGCATGATAGAAAGCCTTCTATTGAGCACATGCGTGTTTTTGGCTGTTTGGCATATGCTTTGGTGCCACAAGTGCAGCGCAGAAAATTGGATGATAAGGCTGCCAAATGTATTTTTGTTGGTTATAGTGCTGAAAGCAAAGGTTACAGGTTGTATCATCTGCAAACAAAACGTATTCTGGTTTCTCGGGATGTAATGTTTGTGGAAGATTCTATTCAGCCCTTGATGTCATGTACTAGAGACAATAATGTAAGCTCACAGGACATTTATGACACTTTGTTGCCTCTTTTCAGTGGTGGAAACACGAATGTAAGTTCCAATGAGGCAAATGTACAGCCTATGGGGGTTTCTGAAAATGTTTTAGATCAGCCTATTCCTGATGCAGATGTACATGATGTACTTGATGAGGAAAGGGCTGAAAATGAGCAGGCTAGAGGTATGCCAAAATGGCTGGTGCACACTTTGCGTGACAGTAAATTGGATGCACCTTTGTCTAGTCGTACTCGTTCAGGCTCTCACCATGCATCTTATGCATCAGATTGTTATGCTTTCGTTGTGTCTAGCTTACATGATGTTGAGGAGTCTCTGTCTTTTGATGAAGCACAGAATTCAAAAAAATGGATGGCTGCCATGCAATCAGAATATGATGCACTCATAGAAAATGACACATGGACTTTATGTGATTTGCCTCCTGGCAAAAAGGCCATTAGTACGAAGTGGGTTTACAAGTTGAAACGCAAGCCGGATGGTGAGATTGATCGCCATAAGGCTCGACTTGTTGCACAGGGTTATGCACAACAAAAAGGCATAGATTATGAAGAGACTTTTGCTCCCACTTGTCGTATGACTACTGTGCATTTTCTATGTGCATTGGCAACTCATTTTGGTTGGGATGTACATCAATCAGACATTGTTACTGCTTTCTTGAATGGTGACATATTTGAGGAAGTTTATGTAACGCAGCCTCGCGGTTTTGTCATAAAAGGACAAGAGGACAAAGTGTGCAGATGTAAGAAGGCTTTGTATGGGTTGAAGCAATCTCCTTGTGAGATTGCTTGGTATGAGAAAGCTGACACTCATTTGGTTAAACGAGGCTTTCGTAACAGTCCAACAGAAAGCACATTGTATGTAAAGCGTGAGGGTGATGTACTTCTCATTGTGGTTCTTTATGTTGATGATTTGCTGATCACTGGACCAAATGAGAGACATATTGCTGAATTTAAGGCTGATTTGAACAGTACTTTCAAGATGAAAGATATGGGGCTGTTGCATCATTACTTGGGTATACAGTTTAAGCAGTGTGATGGTGGTATTGCCTTGTGTCAGAAAAGTTACATAGAGACATTGCTATGTAAGTTTGTACTTGAGGATTGCAAACCTATTGCCACTCCCATGGAAACAGGTTTGAAGTTGAGTCTACATGATGCTGGCAATCTTGCTGATGTCACTCTTTACCAAACTGTTGTTGGCTGCCTCATTTATGTATGCAACACGAGGCTAGATTTTCAGTTTGTAGTCTCACAGGTCAATAGATTCATGCATAGCCCAGGGTCTAAGCATTGGCAGGCTGTCAAGAGGATTTTCCGCTACCTTAGTGGCACTTTACATCTTGGCTTGTTTTATCCCAAGGGGGGATCATTGCCGCCAGACTTACATGCTTTTTCGGACTCATATTGGGCTGGTTGTTTTGACACGCGAGTGTCCACAAGTGGTTTTTGTTTCATGCTTGGCAGTTCATGTATATCATGGTTGAGCAAGAAGCAACCTACTGTGGCCACTTCGAGTTGTGAGGCTGAGTACAGGGCAGTCTTCACAGCTACGGTTGAGTGTGTATGGCTCAGACGCCTTATGGCTGATTTGGGTGTTGGACAGGACACTGCCAACACTATCTACAGTGACAGTCAGAGCGCATTGGCAGTTGCGAGGAACCTAGTTTTTCATGCTTGCACAAAGCACATTGAGGTGCATTACCACTATGTCAGGGAGAGGCTCTCAGCAGGAGAGATCAGCTTGTCTTATGTGCCAACACAGGACAACCTTGCAGATCTTTTCACAAAGGCTTTGTATCGTGAGAAGCTTGAAGCTTTCCGCAAAGCTTTGGGCTTACTCCCCTTTGTGGACTGATCATGTCCTCAGGGCATGGCACTTCCCTTTACTCATGTGCCAGCTCTCGTTCACCGCATCACTCCAGGGGGGATTTGTTACCATATACATGTGGTAGTGATGTGTGTGAACACATTAGGACTGCCGGGGCATTTTTTCCCTCTTTGGGAGGTTTTTCCCCCCGTGCATTGTATATACGCCCATCACTCTAGGGCTATCTATTTTTCCATTGCACACTAAGTAATACACTCTCTATTGTGTGCCTTGAGCTTCCTTCGTCTTCTCCAAGCTGTGTGTTTCTCTGCAACCCTAATTCCAACAACTATTATGTCATTGCTATGCAAAAATAGTGTTGTCTCATCACTACACTATTTTTGTGTAGTGATGACATGGATTGAAAAAAAAATTATGTTGCAAAATTTATAAAGAAAGTGTTAAGATTACAAAATTTCACCTTATAATGAGCATCCAAAGATTTGAGTATAGAAAATGAGGATAAGGTTCGGTCTAAATCGACCTTGTGGAGCAATGTGGGGAGAACAATGGATTTGACAAGAAAAAATTGTAAAAAATATTATTTGGGTGCGAACACCTCTATATATAGTAGTGCACAATTACCTAGATAAAATTTGAATTGACACAATTTACTATGCATGGATTTGATCGTTGTGCACATGTTTTGAGGTGCATGATTAAAATTATATATAGCTCTCAAAACCCTTATATATGTCATTTTTGATCCATCCTTCGTATTTTGTTAATATTTTTGTATAGAACATAAAGCTCAAGAAAGCTCAAAATGTTGTTGAGAAACCACAAAGGTACGTATTTTCATTGGGCTTTTTTTGTAGAACATTTTTTTTCAATGCAAACCTAAGTGTGTTGTCCCTACACGAGCATAATGTACAAAAATGCCTTGTCAAATACACATAGATCACATAGCAATGACACATCCTTGTTATTATATGCAAAAAGCTTTTTTTTCCTAATGTGTCTTTGCTACAAAAAAATAGAACACTCGGACATGCCTCCAAGTGCTCTATTTTTGCATGGCAACGACACAATCAAGTAGACACAAAGTTTTTTGCTAATGTCATCTCTATGCAAAAATAGAACATCCGAACGTTCATCCGGATGCTCTATTTTTGCATAACAAGGACACAATCAAGTAGGCAAAATACATATTGCTTATGTCGGCAAGACGTCACCCTTATGCAAAAATAGAGCACCCGAACGCATGCTCTATTTTTGTATAGCAATAACACCAACATCATTATACTTAACTTTATTTTGCATAGCAAGAATATTATCCAATCCTTCTCATATGTCATCCCTATGCGAAATAAGATTGCGGACATGCGTCCGGATGCTCTATTTTTGCATAGGGACAACATAAGACCAATTGTTTTGAAGAACCAACACGATCGATCTTTTTACCAAGGATAAGACCATTCTTTTAACCAAGTATAAAATATTCTAAGTTTCTTTTGTTCTTCTTGTGCAAAAAAGGTGACTAGGAAGAGCTTGGAGGGTGTTGACATTGAAGAGGTTGAGGAGACAATTGAGGACAAGCTGATGCAATTTCACACCAAGCACTGGCTCCAAAAAGTGGGCATTATTCCAATATGATTGGAAGAAGGTCCATCAACCCTTGTGAGTGGCATGGAAAGCATGGTTGTAAGCTTATGATTCAAGAAATTGCATTTTTTCTCTTTTGGACTCTTATTCCAATAGAGGAAGGAAAGTTCAAATTTTTGCAAATCACAACAACTATGAATGTCCAAGATGTGGAGGAAACACCTGAATATTTCAGAAACAAATTGAGCCCATCCATATTCGAGAGGAAGAGCTTGATCCCTTACTGTGCACAACAACCATGCCCACCTACAAGATAAATAATAAGGAGAATTTGATGCTATAGGATATAAAAAATCTCATTGATCTAAGAGAGGACTACTACCTTGCTATTCTGGCAGATTAGACAAAGCATGATAAAGGCTTTGTGGCCTACAACACACCATGCCCATTGTCATTGCTTGATAAATAATTTGAAAAGTTTATTGATCAGTCCCATGCTAGAGAGCATGTACTATAAGTTGCTCAAGAGCAAGGGCTTCCCATAGATGAGGAGTTCTAGAAAATTCAAAGCAAATTGAAGATTGAACACATGGGCAAAGAAGTACCAAGAGAGAGCAAAGAGAATAAACCAAGATTTTCCATTGACATTTGGAAAGAGGACCTCTTTTACGATGATGAAAATATTAAGGCAAAACGGTAAAATAGAAATTTTGCAAGCACATTATTTAGGCCTGTGAAACTTTATTTCTTTTAATTGATTTGAGGGGTTTTTTTGCACAGATTGGTGTTCAACTCTTTCTTAAAGTTGGAGAGGTCATTTTTTCCCTGATGACTTTTATCACAGTAACAAAAGTGCATGCAGTGTGCAAAGGTGGACATTTGAAAGGGGAATATCTAGAACAACTTGAAAATTTGGATGTTTAGAGTGTCTATCTGGGGCTTTGTTCCAACTAGCAGGATTCAACTCCTTTGTTGCACCCATGCAGTAGATACAGGGGCTTTTGGCATTGGCACCCCTTAACACATTGTACATACACTTTAGTGTCTTTATATCCCCCCCACGTGCCATTCTACCTTGTACCTACCAAAGCCCTCAACATCTAGCTCCTCCCCAGTCGGTTGAGCTTTGATTATTGCAGGGATACTAGTGTGGTGGAATACCCAATTCAACACATTGAAACCTTATCTATTAACCTCAAAAGCACCCAACCACCAAATGTTCTTCTCTGACTACACACTAAGATTTTTAGGATTTTTTTTCCCTATGTGGTATGAAGAGATGAATTCATGAGTGTTATTGATACTCTCTCAGACTTTCTACCCTTCACAAATTCACTCTCATCTAATTTGATGACAAAAATGGCTTGCCCATTCACCTCAGTATGTTGAAGATCATAGAATTTTATTATTTCCCTCCACAAACTTCCCAAGTCAAAGAACAGATTGTTGAAAGTGTTAAAGTTCATGTCTTTCTTCTTACCACAATATATATCATTGATGTGGAAAGGCTCTCCACCAAGCATCTCCATGACCTTGGAATCAATTTTGAGCCTGACCTGCTGAGAAATTGATGGCTTTGGAGGCAAGGACCCTATTGGTGAATAGTCGCGATCAGAAGACGTAGCCTAGGAGGAACTCAAACTGTCATAAAATCTAATATCTAACTAACCCAAATGATTTTCTCATATTAAATTGATCACTTAATGTGGGAGAATAAACGGGAACAAGTGTTAAGATATAGGTATGTGCTTTTAGATCTATCTCAACACGGGGGCAATGTAAAGGGGCCCAAAAGGGAGATGGTCTATCAAAGAGCAAGGCTAACCAATGGAGCATAAGACCTTAGGGTCAGCTTCATTGAAGACCTCCAATAAATGTGTGTAAAAGTCCTTTTGACCTTAAGTAATGAGCTTGAGGTGGGAACCTGGCCCAAGCTCGAGGTGCTTGTCCTGCTTGAGGTGCTTGTCATGCTTGAGGTGTTTTTCATGCTTGAGGTGCTTGATTAAGATGCTTGAGGTGCTTGACTGGCTCCATGCTTGAGGTGCTTGACTTGCTGCATGATTAAAATACTTGAGGTGCCTTGAGAAGCTTGCCTGAGATGCTTGTGGGAACCCCCCCTAGTTCAAGTGCTTTGTCATGCTTGGTGAGTAAGGTGCTTGATCACCTAAAAGTCAAAAGCATTCCTACAAGAGGGGGGGCGAGCCCTTTTCCTAGGGCCTAGAGAGAGAACACCCACTCACACACACAAGGGAAGCCCATCTTGAAGAGGCAGCAAGGACACATGTCAGGCCCCTACCCATGTTACCTTCATGTGCTGCTTGAAGCCTATTGGCTAGGCTTCAAAGGGGTCCAATGATAAATTACATGAATTATCTAATTGTTTTAGCATTTATCAAGTCCTCTCTCTCTAAGGGGAAAGGGGGACACTTGTCCCAAGGCTACCCATGTTGCTTGTAATGGCTCCTGCTTGTGATTGGCTAGGCCTGGAGGGGTCCAATGAGCTTCAGGCATGAGCTACAAGGGGGGGTCGACCCAAGCAAGCTAGGGGGGTGCCTAGGGGGTATACTCACCCACACACACTCACAAGTACTCTCATTGTGTGATATGCAAAGTGCAAGAGCTCCCTCTCCAAGCAAGTAGAGGTTGAGAGCCTACACCAACACTCTTGGCTATGGAGTGCAAATCCAACCAAGAGCCATGCTTCAATGCTTAAGCTTGCCATCTCCTTCTTCTTCATTACTATGCTATTATGTATGCTAGCAACAAGAGTATGATAAGTGAGGAACTAATTCTTTCTCCTACGAAATGTTTCTTCTTCCTCTTCCCTACCCTCATTCCCTGCTAGCTCTCTCCACCTTCGAAGGTGTTTGAGGTCTTGGGACTGAGGCTTGGGATAGTTAAAGCTTTCTTCAAGTTTATGTTATGTTTGTGGTGCATGAAGCCTTCCATCTTCATGGCATCACCTAGGTCACAAGGAACACAAAGACTGTATTGTAACAAGTCTCTCTTTATGGGAGAAATCATAATACAAATGCCTATTGGAGGGGGGACCGGCTCCACATAAATCCGGTCCTCAATTGTTGTCATGTTCTCTAAACTCTCTCTCTTGCAAAAGTATTGTCTATGCCAAGTTAACTAATTGCTATGATTATGTTGCTATCTTCAATTATGTATACCCGCTATGCTCACAAAATCATTTCTTGAAAGTACTCTCATTAAATTCCGCTATTCTCAAATTGAATAGGCAAATTCCATTACATTGGTATCAGAGCATTTGGTTTCTCTTTTCTTGCTTAAGAAGAGAGGTCCTTAAGTAGCCTATAAATGGTTGATGTTGTTAATTATAATAGAGTAAGTGGAACTGGGATCTAATACCGGTTTTGTTAAGCCCACTATGTGGGGGATGGTGCACACCTCGGGAGCTTTGGACTTAATAATGGAGTCTTTTTAGACTTGCCTACGGCTTTACCATTATTGAGCCATAAGAAGTCCGAAAGGAGCTAGCCCTTGGCAACTCTGCTATGTTAGACCTACTCCTCTACTCTCTATAATTAACCACTTTGAGCCGTGGGTGTAGATACTTAAGAGCCGATTTTCAAAGGCTAAGAGGAGTGGCAACTAAGGTTTTGAATTGCCAAAGCATACACTAAGTACATACATAAAATTTTGTTAACATGGCTGACAATAATCAAGAGAGTAGAATGAACATTGATAGCTTTGATTTTGCACATGAAGGTGCTAATGATGATGCTCCCATGTTTGTGAATTATCTTGTGACTAGGTTGCAACAAGCTATGGGCAACCCTACCTTGCAAGCCGAAGTTACTCAACAACTTCGTGCCTATGGAATTTCCCTTCCTCTCCAAGAGGAGAGAGAGCTTAGGAGGCCTCTTGAAGAGACCCCCAAAAGAAGACTCTCTCCCATTCGAGAGGAGGAATCCAAAGAGAAAGAAAGCAATGAAAGTCTAAGTTCTTCTGAAGATGTGGCTCCACGAAGAAGGCGGTCTAGACGATCGCCTACTCCTCCCAAGAGGAAAAGAGCAACCCATAATCCTTCTCCTCATCACTCTCAAAGGCAAGAGAGGAAACAAAGGAAGAAAAGGGCTAGGAAGAGGTCACCCTCTTCTCCTTCTTCTTCACCTTCCTTCTCTTCCGATGAAAGTTATGGCTATTCTCCTAGAGAATACAAGAGGGGAGGGCATTGCAAATCATTTCCTGCATGGCGAAGGTCACAAAAGCTAAAGAAGTTCAAGGAGGGAGGAAAGAGTATCTCTTTTCTCACCTACGATGGCACCTTTGGTGCTATCGACAAAGTGTTGGCCTTCATCCAGCAATTTGATGCGGCCTTTGGGGACGAGGGCTTCACAGAGTCCTCCAAGCTACGCCATGTAGCTATGCACTTCCAAAAATCAGCTCGTCAATGGTGGGCTAGCCTTCGTGGCAATGGAGAAGCCCCAAAGACATGGAAAACTCTACGAGTTTCCATCATGAAGCAATTTCTTCCAAGCGATACTAAAGATAAAGTTCTTACCGAATGGCGCGGCTTGAAGCTCCTCTCTCATGAGTCTATCAACAAGTATGTAGATAAGTTTTGGGATTTACATCTCAAAGCTACTGTCTTTCAAAAGATAGACTTTGCCGAGCAAAGACAACAATTCTGTGCGGGATTACCTGAAGAGATGGCCGAATATATCAACTCTCAACGGCCCGGTACTATTACCGAAGTAATCCACCACACCATGGTTGCTTCACGTATCAATTTCCATCAAGGGGCTAGACGTAATGTCAAGCCCATGGAAAACAAAGATAAAAATGATGCAAAGGGGAAATCCAATGCTCAAAATAATTCCCAAGGCACTTCCAACAACAACAACAACAATCGGTCCAAGGAGAAGGGAGTTTACAAAGGTAAAAACAAACTCTCTCCTGAAGAGCTTGAAGCTTTTCGCAAGGACATAAGTGTTTCAAGTGTGGGGAGCAAGGACATGGCTATCGTTCTTGCCCCAAGAAGAATACTCGCAATGAGACTCCTAAGGCTTCCACCATCGAAGCTCCAAAAGAGGATGCTCATTGCAAAGGATCATCACTCTCCTATGCTTGGGGAAAGGTAAGAGAGCATGATGCCTTCATCTTGTTTGACCCTGGCTCTACTCTCAACTTCATATCAATAGAGTTGGCCACCAAGTTGGGCATTCAAGCTTTTGAGATGGGAGATATAGTAATAGCTGATGCAGCTTTCAAGGGACAACAAGCCTCCGTTACTCCCTTGATTGGGAAGTTGAGGCTTCATGTCCAAAGCTATGTCGACAAAGAAGACTTCTTCATCTCTCCCCTCCAACATCAGGATGTTATCCTAGGGGCACCATGGTTTGATCGCATGGCTGCCAACATGAAGTTCCCTGAAAGGAGAATTTACTTCACCTACAGGGGAAAGAACATGTATATAGATGCTAGTGAGCGTGGTCGCACTATTCCACTTGTAAATCCTCTTTCTTTTGATAAATCAATGAAGAGCTCAGTTTCTGCGTACATGATTTATGTCAAAGAGTCTCTAAAAGCTAATAATGTTTCATCAAATGAAAATGATAGGAATCAAGAAGAGTTAGACTTGTCTACTTTTCTAAAAGGATTCCAAGATGTGTTCATCGATGATATCCCTATGGACCTACCTCCAAAACGAGGGGATGATGACCATCGTATTGAGCTCCTTCCAGGAAGCTCACCGCCTAACAAACCTCCTTATCGAGTCTCACAAGCTCAACAAGAGGAGATCATGAGGCAAGTACAAGAGCTGGTAGACAAAGGGATGGTGAGGCCTAGTTCCTCTCCCTTTTGTTCTCCAGTCCTTTTAGTGCAAAAGAAAGATGGTACATACCGTATGTGTGTGGACTATCGAGCACTAAACCATATCACTATCAAAAACAGATTTCCCGTACCTCGGGTAGAAGATCTGTTTGATAAGCTACAAGGCTCTACCTACTTCAGTAGGATTGACCTTAAGAGTGGCTATCATCAAATAAGGATAGTGGATGAGGATATCTTAAAGACCGCGTTTCGCACAACATTTGGTCTTTATGAATATCTAGTCATGCCTTTTGGCTTGACTAATGCACCAGCTACGTTCAATCGTTTGATGGAGAAAATTTTTAGACCATATCGAAAATTCACTGGAGTGTTCTTCGATGATATCATCATCTACTCCAAGTCTTTGGAGGAACATAAGCAACATCTCCAAGTGATTTCTCAAGCCTTGAGGGAGAACAAACTTTTTCTCAACCAAAAGAAAAGTGAATTCTTCCTTCAAGAGATTCAATATCTAGGCCATATTATCTCTCACGATGGTATTCGTATGGATCCATCAAAGTTAGAGGTAATAAAATCATGGCCTAATCCAAGGAATCTACATGAGCTAAGAAGCTTTATTGGTATGTGTGCATACTATAGACGCTTCATAGCAAAATTCTCTCAAGTAGCAGGACCACTACACGACTTAACCAAGAAGAACGTTAAGTTTGTATGGACTGCTAAGGAGCAAAATGCTTTTGAAAAACTCAAAGAGAAGCTTAATTCCCAACCAGTCCTCGTGCTTCCGGATCTCTCAAAGCCATTTGAGGTCCAATGTGATGCTTGTGGTGATTGCCTTGGAGCGGTTTTGCATCAAGAAGGGCATGCCATAGCATATGAGAGCCGAAGGCTCAATGGTGATGAACGAGTCTTGGGCATTTATGAGAAAGAGCTTTTAGCTGTTCTACATGCCCTAGACACATGGAAGCACTACCTATTGGGGACTCCATTTATCCTACGAACCGATCACCAAAGTCTCAAGTATTTCATGACGCAAACCAAGCTTTCCGACAAACAAATGAGGTGGGAAAATTTTCTTTCGCAATTTAATTTCCATATTGCTCACATAGCTGGTAAGCACAATCAAGTTGCCGATGCACTTTCACGACGACCAAAAGTTAATGCGGTGTCTATAGCTACTCACAATGATCTATCCTCTATGATAGATGAGTATGCTACTGACCCTGACTTTAGAGACATAATGTCAGCCCTTGCTTTGGGGAAGAAAGAGGAACCATTCACCTTGCAGGATGGTTATCTTCTCCACGGCAATAGGCTATGTGTTACCCATTCCCTTCGTGAGAAGGTTATGTATGAATCCCATGCTCCTCCATATGCAGGGCATAGAGGTATTCAACCTACTCTCCGAGGAGTAGAGACGTATTTCTATTGGCCTACCATGAAAGTGGACATACAAGAGTATGTTTCAAAATGTGTAGTATGCCAAAAGACCAAGTATGATAGAGGGAAGCAACCTGGATTACTCCAGCCATTGCCTATTCCAAATTCACCATGGGAGAGTATATCCATGGATTTCATCTTTGGATTACCCAAGTCTATCCATGGGAATACAAGAATATGGACAATAGTCGTCAGGTTTAGCAAGCAAGCACATTTTATTCCTGTCAAAAAGACTATTAAGGCACATCAAATGGCAACTCTCTTCATATCTCAGATTTTCAAACACCATGGATTACCCACATCCATCGTGTCAGATAGAGATCCTAGAATGACCAGTAATTTCTGGAAAGGTCTCTTTGAAAATCTAGGAACAAGATTGAATTTCTCTTCGGCCTATCACCCACAAACTGATGGCCAAAGTGAGATAGCCAATCTTACGATACTCGATCTACTCAAGACTTATGTTACCGAAGTAGATCAACGCTCACAATGGGAAAAGTATTTACCGCTAGTAGAGTATGCCTACAATAATACTGTACATACTTCTACGGGCAAAGCACCTTTCGAGATCATAGAAGGAAGACCTAAAAGTCCCTTGCTACTGAAAGTACATGGGAAGATCTTCGCCGCCGATGAGTATAGCCGTGACCTACAAGAATCTTTTCAAAAGATTAGGGAGGCTATAGCCATCTCTCAACAAAGGCAAAAAGCTGCTGCTGATAAGCACAGAAGAGCCTTAATGTTCAAAGAAAATGATTGGGTCTTACTCAAGTTTCCTAAGGCTCGATTAAGGCGAACGACGGGCAAAAATCCTACGGGCCATCAAAAGTATTATGCTAAACTAGCAAAAAGATACTATGGTCCTTTCCAAATCTTGAAGCCTATCAATGAGACGGCTTATCAACTCAAGTTGCCCAACCATTGGCTTATACACAATGCCTTTCATGTAAGCTTACTTAAGCCCAACAAAGGAGAGCCACCAATTGAACCAATTATTGAAGACCCTCCCGAAGATGAAGACCAAGAAGAGGTGCTACAACCCGAAGCTATCCTTCGGCATGAAGACAAGGTATTACGACATGGTAAGATTATCCGACGGTATCTTATTAAGTTCAAAAATTATCCTTTTGAAGATGCTAAATGGATGCAAGGAGTACAACTTAAGGATAGTATGAACCTTGTCAATGCTTACAATGCTACATTAGAGTAAGCAAATGTACAAATTTCTTTTAAATAACTCATGTTTTTGTCTTATATGACTAGTCCTCTTTTTAATTGTGCACAAATTTAACTAGTATGCATGCTTAGAATCATGTTTGTGATGACGACGTCTCTCAAACACCAAGTAGAATTTGTCACTCTACTTTGGGAGAATGAAATGGACTAAAGAGCAGACATGCTTGCGGCAGCTATGTCTCCCAAGCACCAAATGGATTAGTCATCCATCTTGGAAAGATGTCGTAGGGTAAAAAGGGATCCTTTACCCGCTAAGTACGATTGACTAATGACTAAGACTTTATCTCTTCTACCTCATAGTCGAGGACGACTATGATTTCAAGAGAGAGGTAATGTCATAAAATCTAATATCTAACTAACCCAAATGATTTTCTCATATTAAATTGATCACTTAATGTGGGAGAATAAACGGGAACAAGTGTTAAGATATAGGTATGTGCTTTTAGATCTATCTCAACACGGGGCCAATGTAAAGGGGCCCAAAAGGGAGATGGTCTATCAAAGAGCAAGGCTAACCAATGGAGCATAAGACCTTAGGGTCAGCTTCATTGAAGACTTCCAATAAATGTGTGTAAAAGTCCTTTTGACCTTAAGTAAGCTAGGGCTGAGCTTGAGGTGGGAACCTGGCCCAAGCTCGAGGTGCTTGTCCTGCTTGAGGTGCTTGTCATGCTTGAGGTGTTTTTCATGCTTGAGGTGCTTGATTAAGATGCTTGAGGTGCTTGACTGGCTCCATGCTTGAGGTGCTTGACTTGCTGCATGATTAAAATACTTGAGGTGCCTTGAGAAGCTTGCCTGAGATGCTTGTGGGAACCCCCCCTAGTTCAAGTGCTTTGTCATGCTTGGTGAGTAAGGTGCTTGATCACCTAAAAGTCAAAAGCATTCCTACAAGAGGGGGGGCGAGCCCTTTTCCTAGGGCCTAGAGAGAGAACACCCACTCACACACACAAGGGAAGCCCATCTTGAAGAGGCAGCAAGGACACATGTCAGGCCCCTACCCATGTTACCTTCATGTGTTGCTTGAAGCCTATTGGCTAGGCTTCAAAGGGGTCCAATGATAAATTACATGAATTATCTAATTGTTTTAGCATTTATCAAGTCCTCTCTCTCTAAGGGGAAAGGGGGACACTTGTCCCAAGGCTACCCATGTTGCTTGTAATGGCTCCTGCTTGTGATTGGCTAGGCCTGGAGGGGTCCAATGAGCTTCAGGCATGAGCTACAAGGGGGGGTCGACCCAAGCAAGCTAGGGGGGTGCCTAGGGGGTATACTCACCCACACACACTCACAAGTACTCTCATTGTGTGATATGCAAAGTGCAAGAGCTCCCTCTCCAAGCAAGTAGAGGTTGAGAGCCTACACCAACACTCTTGGCTATGGAGTGCAAATCCAACCAAGAGCCATGCTTCAATGCTTAAGCTTGCCATCTCCTTCTTCTTCATTACTATGCTATTATGTATGCTAGCAACAAGAGTATGATAAGTGAGGAACTAATTCTTTCTCCTACGAAATGTTTCTTCTTCCTCTTCCCTACCCTCATTCCCTGCTAGCTCTCTCCACCTTCGAAGGTGTTTGAGGTCTTGGGACTGAGGCTTGGGATAGTTAAAGCTTTCTTCAAGTTTATGTTATGTTTGTGGTGCATGAAGCCTTCCATCTTCATGGCATCACCTAGGTCACAAGGAACACAAAGACTGTATTGTAACAAGTCTCTCTTTATGGGAGAAATCATAATACAAATGCCTATTGGAGGGGGGACCGGCTCCACATAAATCCGGTCCTCAATTGTTGTCATGTTCTCTAAACTCTCTCTCTTGCAAAAGTATTGTCTATGCCAAGTTAACTAATTGCTATGATTATGTTGCTATCTTCAATTATGTATACCCGCTATGCTCACAAAATCATTTCTTGAAAGTACTCTCATTAAATTCCGCTATTCTCAAATTGAATAGGCAAATTCCATTACACAAACCAACCTAAATATGTCAATCCGAGGACGTAGCCGATCTGACTAGTGCACGAAAACATCGAATGCAATGCCCCAACGACAATGCGATGAGGAGAAAGGTGTCACTCTCAAGCCAAGAAGCAACTAAGGGAAAAATGAGGAGAAAGGTGTCACTCTCAAGCCAAGAAGCAACCAAGGAAAAAATGCCTAAGTCTCCCGTGCGGTCTATCTCTCTCTAATGGTTGTAAAGGTGTTAAATGAACTCCAAATGACATGAAACTTGAGATTAGGGGTCTCTACGCTACAGGGCTAGGTTTTCAACAACAAAACTTACAAAAGTCACCATCGAGTGGGTGAGCAACCGCAATTGTTTCCACCTCTTACCTTCACCAAAATGACGAATGAGGGGTCGTTTGGATCCTCCTAAGGAATACTTACCTCTATCCATGCTTAGTTTCATTTAAAACACCATTAAGAACTCAAAACGAGCAAATAAATACACTAGGCCACCTAGAGCTAAAACCGCTCATTGTGTCTTGCAAACACACACACACACACACACACACACACACACACACACACACACACACACACACACACACACACACACACACACACACACACACACACACACACACACACAAGCATAGCACATTGATCATGTACACAATGCCAAGAGTGTGAGGAAGAAACACAAGAGATTTCATTAGCAATTCTTAAGAGTAGTGAGCATGCAAGTGCAGGCATACTCTTCACCGTGTCAGCTCAAAAATTAACAAATGCTTATAATTTTTTACTTATATACCCAAGGTTGAAAATTGGGCATTTGTCTAGAAAGGGATAATTACTTCAAAAAATGTGTTGGACTAGTGTATCTTATCTTTCATTAAGTACAAAACTTTTTGGAAACAATCAAAATCTTCCGGGTTCAGGAATTACAATGCGGGCTTAGGCGAAAAATAAATGATTAAGTGGATGAATTTTTGCAGACCCGTTTGAATTTTTGTGATTGAGTCCCTTGCTTTAAGACTCCCTCCTCCCGGCTTCTTGTTGTCCCTGACAAGACTTCATTCTTTGAGCAAGGGCTTTTTTTGTTTCTATTTGTCAACATATTGTTGGAATGCTAGCATCATTTGCTACACCTGATCCTCCTCTTGTGGTTTGTAGATTTTTGTTAAAGGTTTTTCTCGTTTGTGGAGGGTGTATGCCACAAATATGAGGTGGAGTACCTTGCAAATATGCATAAAAATAGTGGAAACCATTTTGAAATATCCCGTATAAAAAGCCTCCTCAAAGCTCTGCATGTAGTGGCTTGGGAGGAACATAATTCTGGAAAATTACCTTCATCTTGGGAGTATCATTAAAGTTGAATATAAGTCCTTCGTATCCCTCCAAGAAGGAAGTCACTTTACTTTGGTGGCTTCTATATTTTTGAATGTATTGATACATGCGGAGAGCATGTAGCAAATTTTTAACATCATTTTGCATGCTATGTCTGGCTTTCCTTGAACTAGGCCGATCATTTTCTTGATAGCCTTCCTCATATATGCAAACGAAAGTGCCTCTCTTGGTTTGGGGAAGACTGGGTAGTTTAGCCATGTAGGGTGAGAAACAAGCGGTTGCTCAAAGTCATCCTACCTTCTCCTCTTGATGATTGGGTAGTAAGTTGGGTCGATGTGAAGGTGGGTTGGAGCAAATGAGTTTACTATTGTTGCATGCTTGTTCTCCCCCATGAACTGAACTTTCCAAGCTGGCTTGGCCTCTTTGATTTGCTCCATGGTCCATTCAGAGAGATCAACATCCTTGTAACTCCCCTCAACATCTGGTAGAAGTGCTGGTAGTAGCTCTTTCTTCTTTTCTATTGTTAGCCACTTGAGTAGTGGGTAGGGAAGTTTTGGCTCAGGTTCCTCCTCTCGTAGTTATTGTGGAGTGATGATGTATTTTAATAAATCTGTCTTCAACAAATGATGCTTGTAGTGGAGGTTCCTGGCTACAACTTCCCTTGTCACTTCCTAGTCTTCCTTCGAAATATTTGAGTACTCTTGAAAGGGTGGTGGTAATGCGTGTGCTAGTCTCCACCCAACTGTGCTATCTTATAGCCTCCCCCTAGCGTACACAATGTCCGGCCGTGCCGGTGGCCTTGTCCACAGGACCCATGTCCTTACATTACCCCCCCCTTGGAGAATCATTTTCGTCCTTGAAAACGAACGTAGGAAAACATTTTCTTAACTGCAGAGACATTCTCCCATGTAGAACCTTTTTCAGGTCTATCTAGCCATTTTACCAACACCTGTCGTTTGAGATGATGTCTAGTGTGAAGCTCATGAGAATCCAAAATCTTTTCAGGCTCATGAGGAATGCTTGGCGGTTCGATAAGGTCAACTAACACACCTGTGTCAATGATGTTATCATTCTGTCCTAACTGTTTTCGTAAACGGCTAACATGAAAAGCATGATGAATCGTGAGTGCTCTGGGAGAGCTAACTTATAGGACACTTGACCTATACGTTTGAGAATGGTAAATGGTCCACAATAGCATGGTGAAAGTTTAGCAACTTTTCCCGTCTTTAGACTTTCTGAATGCTCCGGGACTTTGAGGAAAACCTTGTCTCCTTCTTCGAAAGTAGCAAGACGACGATGCTCATCTGCGTACTTCTTATATCGATCTTGAGCTTGCTTAACATTCTATCAAGAAACTCGAAGCATGTCAAAATGGTCTTGGAGAAAATCCTTCACTTGTTGTATCTTCTCCTTAGCCAGCCCCACCGTAACGGGTGATCTAGGTTGAAATCCATATAAAAGCATAAATGGACTAAACCCTGTAGTCACATGCTTTGAACTATTATAAGCAAATTCCAATATAGGTAAATAGTCTTTCCAATTGGTTTGCTTCTTGCTAATGTACGCTCGTAGCATATCCTCTAGCACTTGATTCACTCATTCTGTTTGACCATCCATTTTTGGATGATCAGCCATACTTAGATTAACTTTAGTTTCTAACTTTTGGAACACAACTCTCCAGAAGTGATTATCGAACTTTCGATCTCTGTCACTAATGATACTAGCTGGAAGACCGTAGTTTATATATATGCTCTACAAATAGACGTGCTAATTTTGGTGTCTTAACCGTAGTCTTAGTGGGAATGAATCGACCCATCTTTGTGAAACAGTCTACAATTACCCAAATGACATCATGGCCACGATTTGTATTAGGTAGTCCTACTAAAAAATCCATAGAGATACTCTCCCACTTACCTTGTGGAATCTCTAAAGGATGTAAAAATCCACTTACCTTGAGGCGCTCTGCCTTATTAACTTGGCAATGTTGGAAATTTAGTACATACTCTTGAACATCATGATGTAAGCCCAGCCAATAAAATTGCCGTCGAACTAAGGCATACATCTTACAAATACTGGGATGACCAGCACTTGGATAAGACTTGGCGCCTAATGTCCGAGTCCTTTGGCACACATACTCTACCTTTGTGGAGTAAGTAGCCATCATCAATGGAAAAATCATGGCACTCAAATAAGATTTGGCACCTAATGTCCGAGTCCTTTGGCACACATACTCTACCTTTGTGGAGTAAGTAGCATCATCAATGGAAAAATTCTTCCATCGCTTAAGCTCTTCCTGAGTAGGGGTGGAGCTCTGTGTGTTGGAGTTTCTATCTCTGCGCGTGCAGAGACATGTTGATCTGGCTGTTCAGAGACATGATAATGTGAGAGGGATCCCTTTTTAAAATTGCACTCCACACTTTAACATATGATTGATCTTGTGCACACTTGCCACGTAATGCCTCCAAAAGTCCACTCTTTAGTTCCGTGAAAGCAAGTGAATTAATCTGAGGCATCCGACGTAGTGCATCCGCTACTACAGTATATCGCCCCTTGTGATACCGTAGCTTACAATCATAATCTTAAAGGATTCCTGTCCATCTAGCTTTACATCCCTTCAAGTCTGTTTGAGTAGTAAACCATTTGATACTCTAATGGTCAAAAACTACTTCAAACTTGGCACCATATAAATAGTGTCGCCACTTTCGTAAAGCGTGAATTATGGCATAGAGATCTCTCTCATAAACATAATAATTCTGTTGAGCTCTATCTAAATTTTTACTTTCAAAGTCTATAGGTCTTCCCTCCTGGAGAAGTACCGCACCAATGGCTTTATCACTAGCATCAATCTCTACCACAAACGGCTTAAGTGGGTTGACGATTGCTAGGATGGGAGCAGTGGCTATAGCTACCTTGAGCTGTTCAAAATTGTGTTTTTGGGCTTATTTCCAGGAAAAGATCTTACCTTTTGCTTTAAGTTGATCCTTCATAGGAACAATGATTTTGGCATAGTTACGGATATAATGTCGATAAACTCCAGCCATGCCTAAAAATATTTGAAGCTCCTCAACCGTGTTGGGATGTGGCCACCATCAAAGAATGGCAGCGACCTTGTCAGTGTCCATCTTGATGCCAGAATAAGAGATCACATGACCGAGGTAATGTATCTTTGTTTTAAAGAAATCGCACTTGCTTTGCTTAACATACAGCGTGTGAGCTCGTAGCTGTTCGAACACTAATCGTAAGTGTTCTATGTGTTCATCTTCAGTCTTACTATGAATGAGAATGTCATCAAGGAAAACCACAACAAATTTTCCAAGATAGGGACGTAAGACACTATCCATGAGTGTCATAAATGTACCTGGAGCATTGGTTAGACCAAAAGGCATAACCAAAAATTCAAATGCCCGAACCGTGTTCTAAAGGCAGTTTTGGAGATATCTTGTAAAAGGATACACACCTGGTGGTATCCTGAACAAAGATCTATCTTTGTATAGTATCTTGCCCCATGGAGTTGATCAAACAACTCATCTACTCTTGGCAGAGGATACTTGTTCTTGATGGTTATGGCGTTTAATCCGCGATAATCTATGCACACGTGCATAGTACCATCTTTCGTTTTTACCAGTAGAATTGGTGATTCCGGAGGCGAAGTGCTAGGTCTAATGAAACCACGGGCGAGGTAGTCAGCCAAGTGACTCTCAACCTCCTTGGCTTCTTTAGCACTTATACAATAAGGTGGTTTACTCACCCCGATTTAGTGCCTGGCAAGACATCTATGCCATGCTGCACATCACGTGTAGGGGGTAAACTCGGTGGTAAATCACTTGAGAACACATCACTATACTCCGTGAGTAAGTGAGTCAACTTTTGCCGTGCAAAAGGAGAAAGTAAACTAGAGTTATGATGGGATGGAAAATCTTGTAATTCCTGTAATGTTTGTTTTACAATAGTTGCACGTTGCTCTATAGAATTAAAATTGAGAGAACTGTGCTCGTTAGATTTTTTAACACTCTATTTATCAGTAGAATTCATTGCACTTTGCATACCATTACTAGAATTCACCGCACTTTGCTCTTGAGAATTCACAAGACTTGGAGACAAGCAGTAACACAAAAAGACTTCATCTATTAAATTTGCTTTTTGCAAAATAGAAAGCTCAGCTGTACATATAGGAGGTGCAGATGGTATATTTTTCTCACCAAGCAAAAGCATATGTTTAACATTGGCCATAAAGGATAAGGAGTTGTGTTCATAACTAGTGTGCAATGTGCAGCCACTCCCGTCCTAAAACTACATCAGCACGGTCCATGTTCATAACTTGGAAGTTAAGGGTCATCATATGATCTTGAACAATAAGCTCAACCCCTTGAACTACCATGTCCCATACTTCTTTATCATTCCCAGACATCTGCTCCACCACGTACTTGTGAGAGCGGGGAGTCTGTGTAAGCTTCAATTTCTTGACTAGCTTATAGTTCAAGAAGTTATGAGTTGCACCAACATCCACTAAAATACGAACACGTTGTCCGTTAATAGTGCCATGCATGCGAATCAAATTATGGGGTCTAGAAGTGGGTTGCCACATTGAAGCGAGCACACAACACTTGTGCTTTTCTTCCATATGAAGAACCTCCACAACACAATATTTAGGTATGAATCTAATGTGAGGTGTTGCACCGTGTGCATGCCCTTTTCTTTGCCTTGCAAAAGAGGACAATCTTTCTTGTTATGTTGGTCCGAAAGACATCTAAAACACAAATTGTGTTTCTTCGCACGCTCAAAATCGGCAGTGCTGAGAGACCAACGTGGAGTATCTCGTGAGTGCTTAGGCTTCTTAGCCTATTGTGGGCGTGGAGAGGTAGATTGTCTCTTATTCCTCTTGGAACGTGTGGGAGATCTACCTCGCCGTTGGCTCTTAGCCACATTGCTCTTAGCAAAATTAGATTTGGGGTGTGGGGAACATTTCCTTTCCTCTCTTGGTCATCATCATATCTTTGGGCATGATTGATGGCTTCTTCCACAAGTTTTTGGATGTTGGGTCTTGACATGAAGACGATAGTCTTTGTCAAGACCCCTATTAAAACCTCGTAGCTTTTGGAATTCATCTAGACCTTCTAGTTTTAATATGATTTTTTTATACTTTGAAAGGTACTGTGTGAGAGAGAGGCCAGACATCGGCATGCATCCCATGCTAACCAATTCTTATCTTCTTCATTGGAGTCCAAAAACTCTTTGGAGAAAGAAGCTTGAAACACAGCCCAAGACGGAGGACGAGCATCTATTGGAAATGTCATCCACCACTTATAGGCCTTGCCTTTAAGAGATAGACTTGTTTCCACAACCGTCTTTATATCTGGGGTGTGTTTCAATCGATGAATATCACTCCATTTTTGTAAGAACGTATTGACCGCATCGTTGTTGCGATCATGCTCTTCCCTGTGAAATTCAAGAATGGTGATATTCTTAAGTAATGCATTGCTACCTTCTGCATCTTCTGCAACATTTGTCTCTTGGACTCCTTGAGTCATGCGAGCTTGGTTCCCTTGAACCGTGCCACTTGTGGCTCCTTGAGTCGTCTGTGAATTCATAAATTTCACAAGTAACTCCGTAAGATTGGTAACATTTGCATGAAGTGCAAAGAGGTTGCGTTCAAGTACGCTTTGGCGATTTTCCAAAGTCTTGAAAGCAGCCATATCTACAAGGCCATTATATCTTAGATCATCATCATCATGCATATTAGTGTCAGCAGCACCTGTGGTGCCCTAATTTTGATCTACGTACTCAAAATCAAACGTGTGTGTAGGTGGGATATCCTCACTGGCCATGGTAAACACACACTAATTCAAAGAGAGAAAAAAAATGACAACTTGTACCTTGTGAAATTGACGTCTTTGTGTTTTGTATGCTCCACGATTTGCGTTGCATGCGAACCTCGCCTTGCAGGAATTTGGGTGCTTCAGTTGTCGTTCCTTGTAAGAATAGCTTTGTTGATTCTTCACAAAAACCCGTCGTTTTTGTGAAGGATTTTGTTCACTTTGAAGCTACCTCCTTGAGGAAAAAAGAATTTTTGGAGGAGAACTTGCCTTCCTCCAAGAAGTGAAAAGGAAGGGTGAAGCTACTTCCTTGAAGTTTGAAGCTTTCCCTTTTCTTCTAGTTTTCCTTTCAACACAAGTAGGCTATCTTTCTATAACAAGGGGTCAATAGCTTGATGGTAAAGTGTTGGCCTCTTACCCTCATGGGGTGGGTTCAACCCTCCTTCATGCAAGGGTTAAGTGGGCCTTCCTACGCGCGCAACCAATGACACCAACGAAAGCCTTTGGAGCTTCGATGTGATCGAGTTTGCCTTGGTCGTGCACTGTGGAGGGCGACCATGGTCGGTTGTCGTTGTCTGTCCACACGCTGCGCATGGGAAAGCGTGCATGTCTTCTTTTACTGCACAGAGGAGATGTCGCTGTCTGCAGAACATGGGAGAGAAGTAGAATGTCGCACGCATGTGCAACCCGCTTTTTGCCTCCTAAAAAATAGCTCAGATAACAGTGAAAGGGTGGTGGTAATGCGTGTGCTAGTCTCCACCCAACCATGCTATCTTATAGCCTCCCCCTAGCGTACACACTATATGATCGTGCCGGTGGCCTTGCCCATAGGACCCATGTCCTTACAACTCTTGAGATAATTTATGAGGTTTAATTGAAGTACCCACATCTACCGGGCCTTCAAATTGCTTGTTCTCTTGTTTTGTCTCTTCTTCGATGTTCTCAAAGTTCGGCATTGTTTCTAAGGGTCCTTTCACTCTGGGAGGGAGGTTTCCAAATTGTTCAATCTTTGATAGCTGCTTTCTTAGATCCTCCACTTCCTTCACAAGTATATCAATGCTTTCATCCTTTGCTTTTTCCTCGTCTGTCATGGTCTTGCTTTTAGTGTATAGAACCTCTTCTAGTGTAATCCTTGTCGTTTAAGAGACTTCTAGTGCTTATTGCAGATATGCAATCTGCTTCTTATAGATGTCAGTATGCTCACAACTACTTGTAGGGATGAGCGGAGGGTCCTCTATAAATTCCTTTAGCTGTCTGTTCTGATCAGCTATTTGGATTTTGAGCACATCTATTGATACCCTTTGCTTCTGAGCTAATGTTGCTAACTCTTTGGCACTCTAATGTGCTTGTTGATATTGCTTTTCTTTTTGGTCCAGGGCAAGCTTATTGCTTTGGGCTATACTCTCCTGCACTTGCCTGACCATCACTTCCTTCTCATAAAGATCTTTGTACTTTGCCATCTCTCTGCTAACATGTTCTAGTTGTGCATTTCTTATTTGCAGATCCTCTACCAAAATTGTGTTTGTCTCGATTAATTCTTTGTTTTTAGTCCTAGTTTTGTCTATCTCTTATTGTATCTTGACTACTGCTTACTGAGATTGGCATTGTTCTCTTCTTCCTTCTCGTGTTTGAGAGTTATTTGCATGATTCCTTTGTTCAAATCTTAATTTAGAGATCAGTGCTGCCTTGGCCATATTGGACATTGATTCTTGAAAGAGTGGTCCTTGAGCAACTTCTTTTGTCGTTTCTTGGTCGGTTTCTTGGACGGATTCCTTGATTTCCTTGATATCATCTTTCTCGATTAGTGTGATTGCTGGTTGAGTGGATATCTCTGTCCCTTGCTTTGATTTGTCTTCCTTTGGAGCTTTCTTAAGAGAGTGCCTGAGCAAGGGTATCAGTCCTGTATTTTTGTGACTGCATTGAGAACTTGTCATTCTTGAGTTTCTGATGAGATAGGTAAACCAGTCGTCTCGAGGCTTTCTTGATCTACTCCTTTTTGTACCTGTTCATTCTTAGTTTCTTGTTCTTGCTCTCTATGTTCCACTCTCTTGGTGTTTACGAATGTGGGGCTTTCTTTCTTGTGTTGTGGGATCTAACTGTTGGAGCTCTACTTCTTCCTAGTCAGTCTCTAATCCTACTGACTTAGAGCTAGTGGCC
This sequence comes from Adiantum capillus-veneris, assembly GCF_014529385.1. Lineage (NCBI taxonomy): Eukaryota > Viridiplantae > Streptophyta > Polypodiopsida > Polypodiales > Pteridaceae > Adiantum > Adiantum capillus-veneris. The sequence goes on from NC_140931.1 coordinate 156,032,403, forward strand.
CCTTCATCTCTGACATATTTTGGTTGTGTCATTTTCTTGCTCTGGTGGTTCTTGTTGATGTAGAAGGTCTTGCTACCTTTTTTGCCTTGGGTTGTTGCACCTTTTCCGTCCACTCATTGGACTCTGGAGCATCTTTTAGTGAGTCTCTTTCTCCGACAAGACAAGCTACTATTTTTGTCAAAAACTCGGCTCCCCCTAGGTGTGGGATGCCGTATTGCTTTTCCAACTACTTCTTCTCAGTTGCTGCTACTAGCCAATCGAATCCCCACTTGGCTAGATCAATATGTACATGTCAATGTTGGGGCACTAGCTTGTGTAGTGTTGATGCTAGATTCCGTTCTGACCTTGTGTATCTGGTATGTCTATCAAAATGTAGATGTTGCTGCAAGACCCTCACCATGTGCTCGGTCCTCTTTTCTTTGATACTGCCAAAAGTTGACAATTTTATTGTTTTGAAATCCTCATCTACATAGCCTTGTGGCTTCACAAGCTCTCCCCTTGGCAACTTAGTGATTTTTGCTATTGTATCTGGGGTGATTTCTATTGTCACCTTTTCCCATATGCTTTCGTGAGCGTTGCCGTCATCTTATTTTCATTTATCTTCTAGAGAGTTGTTATCAACTCATTAACTCGCCTATAATCAACTTGAACTATTGGCTCTAATAGAAAGTCCTTGAATCCCAGTATAGAGATTTCTTTGTGAGCATTTTGTGGTGTATAAGCAATGGTGTTGCAGTATTTTGGCATTTAGGTCGCCTCCCATCTCTTCCCTTGCTCGTCCTCCCATACATAGTTGAATACTATGAGACCATGTAGCACTTGGACGAACTCGTGGACAAAACAGGCTCTAGATCTTGTAATGTGGTCCATGTTGACTTGATAACTCTCTTTTTCTTCCAATTTGTAAATGCTTCTATGCCTCATCTTCTTTGGAGTGTCTAAACCTATAGAAAACAAATGATAAAAATCCAATTTTTAGCTCGATAGTCATCAAATATCAGTCATTTGTGCTATTATTTCTCTCATAGTTATTTTGGTCAATAACTTGAGTTTAGGGTGTCCACTTTTGGCATTTAAGGTGTCATTGGGATCCTATTGAGATGTACTCATCATGGTCTCCTCCAGTCCCTGAAATGTGGTAGGCGGCAACAAAACCTCGAATTAGGCCCAAAAAGGATATGGGAACTTTCTAACTTGGTCTCCTGGAGTCAAGTTGGAATTCTGACTTTTGACTTGTCTTTCTGATTGTGTTCTACTCTTTGAGTGGGTCCCCTGGAATGGGAACATGCTATAGCTATCTTTTCTCCTGGCTTCGAGTACCCCTTTTATGTAAAGTGCAACAACCGCGGTTGATGTCCAATGTGTCCATTCTTAGCAAGAGTGGTACCATCTGATTCCTCTTGATGTATAGAGTCCACTGCAACCTTGCATGGTCAATTTGGATCACTGGTTTGGTCAAATCTTAGATTTTTCTCTTGTCGGAAGTCCTTATGCTAAGCAAGCCCTAGTTATGGTTTTGCATTTGGATTCAAACCTTCCCTATAGCTTCCTATGATCACTAATGAGCTTTTGGAGGGTTGGTTTGTAAACTTTTGACCTATGGGCTAGCCAATTTCTCTGTTTAAAAAAAAAAACACTAAAAATGCACATTTTATGATAAGTTGAACTTTGACCAACTTTTTGCTCTGTTTGCCTATGGTAATGGGTTCCTTATGGTTAGGTGGAACTTATGGTCCAAAAATTCACGGCTTTTGCACAAATTTTGCCTAGTTTTGCGAGGTTCATGGCTCGTGGACTTTGAAACCTGTAAATCTGTGTGTGGAAAGTCCTCATTGGTCCATTTTGAGCAAATGAAGTGCCTATAGACTCCTCTTCACTTGTAGAATCTGTTGACATCATCATTTTTTTTGTATGAGCCATTGGACAATAATCACGATTCGGGCTAAGTGTGGCCTTTTTACACCAAAAATCATACGGCTCGGTTTCCCATGCCAAGGAGAACTTGTTGGGACCCTGCACCTGTAATTTGACAACCTGTATTTCATGTGAGAGAAGATTTTGAATTCCTGGGAACTTTGGTTGTTCTTGGAGAATTTAAGTATCAATTTGAGGTGTTCATAGCCTCATTAGGACCCTCTCGAGGTGGGCTACTTACCTACCACGATCAATGACACTAACAACTGTTGTAGACTTGGAGCACACCATTGCATTCCCCATAGCTTGGAGGTACTTTTGATGCATTGCACCACTCATTTGGACTTTCCTACTTTGTGAAGTGCTCAAGTTTCTATGTGAGGTGCCTATGCCTCGTTCTTCCCTTGTGGTGCATGTGTTAGTAGTTAGCTCATTCCTACATGTTCTAGCAAGGGTAAGGGAATCACCACTCATATTTCTCATAAAAAATATGTTTGTAGCATGCATAGGAAGTCTCTGAAGGCGGGTGCTCTAAGAAGTCCAAGCTCTCTCTCCATAGGCACAAGTGAGAAATGACTAGCTTTTCCCCCTAAGTTAGTATAAGTGCCTAGTGCTCCTAGAAACCCATTTTTCTTTTTTATCCCATCATTGCCTTTGCATACCTTAAATTCCAATGGATCTTTAATTTCCATATTTGGACTTTGTATGTCTCAGATATGACAAGTTCACCTTTCGGGTCGCCGTCGTATTTAGGTCGAAATTTGACATCTTCAATTTGCTTCCAAAATTTTTTAATGAGTCCCTTCTGGTATGGTATTCTATCATTTTGCTTTAGATTCTCCATTGCTTTTTTGGATTTTTTAATTGCGATAAATCCCAAAATTTAGCAAAATCAAGCCAAAAATGATCCAAAATTAGGTAAAATATTCTCAACTAAGAGAATAAGATTTCTTGCTATATACAAATTGCTTAGGCCTTCATTGATCTACTTTTTGTGCTTTTTGATTTTCTGACCATATTTGAACATATAATTAAAACAAAATACAAAAAACTTTCGTGTATGGAGTATAAACAAGAATGTGGGGTGTATAGAGTATATACAAGAATATGGGGTTACCTTTGGCCCTAACATGACTGATCCCCCTTTACTTACTTTTCAAGCATTACTTAACATTTTTAGAAAATCAAATCGCAATAAAACACAACAAGGTTTAAACCATTTTAAGACAGTGCTTGGTAATATATAAAAAACCTTTTTCCATGAGTTTTGTCATGTCTCCTTCCTCCCATGTCTGAGTCCTCTTGGACAAAATGGAGTTTACATTTGTAAGGTGGATGGAGCAATACATTTAGGTCCATGTAGCCTTTGTTGCAGAAGTGCGACACGATCTTTCATATGCATTTGGAAAAAATCAACTTGGATGATTGTGGGTATATCTTGCTTTGGCTGTTTTGACCTTCATTTTGGTTGGATTTGTAATGCCTTGGCCGACTTTTGATGTTGATGGCTGTTCTGAGTCTTTGATAGCGGGATCCATATCCAAGTTGATTTTGTTGCACTTGATATCAGTTTTTGGATACCTAGATTTTCTTTGTAGGCTCATTTTTTTTGTTGAGTCACTGATTGTTGCTTGGTTTGTTGGTTTGGCATGTTAGGGGGTTTTGACACATTTCACTAGGGAATCCAAATAAACTCTTGTTTGTCTTGGGCTTGTATTAGCTTCTTTGGTAGCCATCCTTTTGTAAGAGAATCATGAGCCGGTCTTTGGTGAGTCTCGTGTATGTGTCACATCTTTTCGGACCCATATTTACTTTGTGTTATTCCGAGGTATCCATCTTTGCTTTTGGTTGTGCGTTTGTCGCTTTTGATCTTTTGTTGTTTTGATGGAGACGAAGCAGATGGTACCTGTTTTTGAAATGTTGGTTTCTATGATGTCTCTTTGGGAATCCACTACATGTTTTCAACATGCAAGGGTTTTTTCCCTTGCAAATAGTCTTTTCCATTGTTGGTTTGATGTTTGTCAATGGAACTGTTTGGCTTTCATTTTCTTGCTGCATTCTTACCATATCCAAACTACAATTTATCTGAACATTATATTTCTTCTACCATGGGTATGCCATCAATAATTGGTGTTGCTTTGGATGATCTTGTACCACATAAAATCTATGAGGGTAGAATGTGATACTTCTTGAGCCTGCATCCACTAATCCAGCTAGATATTTCTTCTACTTCTAATGTTGCAAGCTTGATGGTCCCACTTGGTGACAAATTTTCTATCATAAAGGGTCCCACCCCTCGCTTTTTAAGTTTTTTAGCATGTTGTCTTAGGGTAGATGTAGTCCCCTGTTTTGAATTCTTTTCACCGCACATGCTTGTTGAAAAATGCTTTTTAGTGTCTTTTCTGAGCATAGATGCTACAGCTTGAAGGCTAGCTCATCTAGCTTTCCTAAATCATCTAATCTTGATGATAACTCATGACCTGCCCACTCTAATTGTTTAGCTACTCTCAAAGTTGGGATTAAGAATTCAATGGGTAGGATGGCATTTAGACCAAACACCATATTGTAAGGTGTTGTGCCGATGGATGTCTTATAGGCCATTCTATATGCCCATAAAGTAGAATGTAATTTTTGGTCCCAATCTATTCGTGAATCTGTCACAATTTTTTTCAATACCGTGCAAAGTGTCTTATTAGTAGCTTCAACCTATCCATTGGCCTGTGGATGATATGGAGTCGTCTTCTTATGAATAATCATGAATTCCTCAAGAAATTTTTAATAACTTTGTTTACAAAATGTGTGCCTCTGTCATTGAGAATTTCTATGGGTAATCTATATCTTACAAATACATTTTCATACAGAAACTGTGCAGTGGTTCTGCCATCTACTTTTTGCGTGGATTTTGCTTCACAAAATTTTGTGAGATAGTCCGTGGTGACGCTAATATATTGGGCATGGGATTTGTAAGCGGGTGGTGAGATTGGTCCCACAAAATCTAGACCCCACTTAGCAAATGCCCTTGCTCCCATCATCGGCCATAGTAGCATCTCAACTCTCTTTATAGGTACCTTGGTACAATGACAATCATCACATCACTTAAGTATTCTTCGCATCCATGTGCAATGTAGGCCACCATATTCTCGCAATTAAGACAATCTTAGCTGTCTTATCTCCTAAGAAATGGCCCCCAATAATCTCTCCATGTGCTTGCTCTAAGATAGGCAGGTATTTGTTTTTTGTTGCACATATTTTGAATTGATTATCCTTCCCTCTCATGTAAAGTTGATATTCAATTATCATGAAGTCTTGAGCTTTCAATTCAATGGCTCTCTGTCTGGCTTGCGTTATATTCCTAGGGAATGTCCTCGTCGTTATGTAGTCAACCATATATTGACTCCATTGGGGTGCAATTGTTATTTGAAACAATGTGGCATATTCTAGTGGTGGATTTTTCCTGCATGTAGCACAATTTAGGTATCTAGGTACAATTTAAAACATGAGAATTTAGGTTTTAAATTTTAAATTTTAAAACATATCTAGGTACATCCGCATGCATATTTGGCCAATACATTCCAAGTTGATTTAGGCACTAATGTGTCTTATTTTGGGCACAATGGAAGGCTATGTCTTGTATATGGAATTCCATGAGGTAGCATTCATATTCTTCTGGAATAATGCATAATCTCAATATTCCGTCTAGACCTAGATGGTACAATCGTTCGCCCACAAGTTGAAAGTTTTTAGCTTGCCTGATTGTTTGTTGCTAATGGGTTTGTTCATTCTTATCAAACTCACCGTCATAGGTCAAAAGTGTGACTATCTCTTGAGACCACTTAGGAACCATCTCGATCTTGAAGAGGCAAGCATCATGTATATCATTATATATTTTTGGGTGTTTCTCCATTGGGTAACCTAGAGAGATGAACTACTTTGAGGTGTGTTTTGCCTTTCTACCACAATCGTAAAATCAAGCTCAAGGAATATGATGAAGCATTGAACAATTCTTCCTATATTGCAAGGTTTGTTTACTAGATACAAGAGAGCTTGGTGGTCTGTGAAGAATACAAATTTGTTAGCCAAAATAAAATGCCAAAATTTCTTTACGGGATACATCATACCTAACCCTTCTTGTTTCGTGGTTTTGCAATTGTTTTCCACACTGTTCAGCTGTTAGCATAGTAGACTGGGAAATCCATTGTTCTTTCTCCTGGTTGAGCCAAGATACAACCTATTGCAAATGCCAAGGCATCAATGTGTACATGGAATATCATCTACCCCTGTAACATTTAATGGCCTAAAATCTTATGTGTAGCGGAAATTAGCATGAACATAGTGGGCATTTCATTAGAATAGATTCCTAATGAGAATTACAAGAGTGCTTGGGTGGAGAGAGCAACAAAAAGCATAACACCTAGTTAGATAGCATCGACAATACTTTCAAAAGAGAGAGCAATTAAGCTATTGACAACAGTTGAGGACCGGATTTGCATGGAGCCGGTCCCCCCTCCAAAAGGCTTTGTATTATGGTTTCTCCCATCAAGAGAGACATTGTACAATACAATTCTTTGTGTTCCTTCAAGACTAGCTAGTGCAATGAAGATGGAAGCTTCATACACCAAGCAAAACACTTAATCAAACACAACTTGAATTATCCCCGTTCTCAGACCCAAGACCTCACACACCTTCGAAGATGGTGAGAGCTAGCAGGGTATGAGAGTAGATTGAGAGGAAAAAGAAGTATCTTACGAGAAAGAAGTACATCTCCTCACATAATCACTCTTATTAGCATAGCTTAGCTTAGTAATTAGCTTGGTAGAGAAGATGAGCATGCATTGAAGCTTGGCTCTTGGTTGGATTTGCATCCACATGCCAAGAGAGTGTTGATGTAGGCTTCTATCTCACAAGCTTGGAGTAGGTGATGAGCTCTCCATTAAAGCTTGGGAGGAGATAGAGTATTTTCCCTTCACACATGGTCAAGTGTGAGAGTGTGTGTGTCAATGCCAAGCAAAAATCAGCCCCCCCTCTCTCTTGGGCGAGCCCTAGCTGCTAAGTTAGTCTGCCTTTTGCCTCATTGGACCTCCCCAGGTCAAGCCAATAGGGATTAAGCAGCATAAGTGATAGCCTTCTGACATGTGTCCCCCTTTCCCCTTTTGTGAGAGCTTTAGGTAATTAAATAATTAAACTAAACTCTCATTGGACCCCTTTGCCTCCTGGCCAATAGGAATCAGGCAAGCCATGGGGCTCCTGAATGCTCATTGGACCCCTTGGGAGACTGCCCAATAGTCTTCTAGGACACTTAATTCTTATTGGTTTCTTTTATTAAATGTTTTTAAATTAGTTAAACTAGATTTACTCTAGCTTAATTCTCATTGGTCCACATCAAGGGTCTTCCAATAGGAATTGGGTACACCTTGTGGGCATCTAGCCTAGGGAGCTGACATGTGTCCCTCATTCCCTTTGTGTAAAGGGAGCCTGTGTGTGTGTGGGTGGCTTTCTCTCTCATCCCCTAGCTTTGGGGCTCGCCCCCTCCCATGTAGGGATATGCAAAGACTTTTTAGGGCACACACTAAGCATCCAATTTTCCCTAGGGTTGACCTTTGGACACAACCTTTGAATTTTGGAACCTTAGCATTTTGGAAGTCTTAATGGGCTGAACCTTAGGGTCTTTTTGGCCCATTGTTTCACATAGTTCTTTTGCAGATGGCCCCCCCCTTTGGATCCCTATTTTCCCTCCTTTGGATCCCTACTGTGGCCGGTCTGCTAACTTAACCAATATTCTAGCTTTTTCTCCCTTGGCACTTCCCCACATTAAATGATCAGTTTAATATGAGAAAATCATTTAGGAGAATTAGATATTGATTATTATGACAACCCCAATCGGGTGCTTTGAGTACTGGTACTGATATAAGTGCCTCCTTTAGTTTTGTGAATGACTCCTCACACTCTTTTGTCCAATCAAAGACAAATATCAACCTATACATGGGTTGTGGAATGACTGCATACATGTATATGAACTGTCGGTGGTATCCACAGTGTCCCATGAAGGATTGTACTTGCTTGGTAGTAGTTGGACTTGGAATTTCCCCAATTACCTTGATCTTGTCAAGATCTGTGGATATACCATTCTCAGAGACATTATGTCCCAAGATTCCACTATGTCTTACCATGAAGACACATTTTTTGGGATTTAGAAAGATTCTATAAGTTCTTCACTTCTTGAATACCTTTCTAAAATGATCAATGTCTTTTGTCTTGAGGATAGAGTGAACACAAAGGTCGTCCATGTAAATTTCTAAGAATATCTGCAAGTATTCTTTGCAGACGTGCAAATCGCCTCTACTTGCATAGTTGTAAGGGCTCCAACATCTTTGGGGTTGTCTTCTCTATATTGAATCATTTCAAGAATGCCGCAATAATTTTTTATAATGTTTTGAAATAGTCAAATGGGTATTATGCCAGCCACTTTGAAGCTTTTTTGCTTAAGGTGGTTTCAAAAACTGCTTCCTTATGCACTACATTACTATTGTCATCTAGTCGTACATAACACCTTTTAAATGATCGTACATGAGAATCTGGACTTTCAATCAATTTCCCCACAAATTTGTTGTACTTGAGGCCATGGTGCTTGCTACCCGATCTTGCCATGTCAAAAGCTCCCAAAATATATGATCCTATTAGAACAAGTATGGTTGTGATAATGGGGATTCCGAATAATAGTCCCGAAGGCCCACTAGGCCCCCTCGTTGGTCTGAGTGGATTCGAAATCAAAGGCTCGATAGATGTAGGATCAAGACCCGCAGTTACACCTTGCACAGTTCCCGTAGTTGTGGTAGCACTCCTTCTAAGACTAAATCTGACCAAGGTAAGAAGGAGCAGTTCAAATACACTCTCACCATTTGAATCATATGCGTGGTCCCGAGAAGGAGAGACTGTTTGCAAGAATTTCGATGTTGATTTTGACCCAGAGTCCACTTGTGCCGATGTGTTTGTAATTTCCACAATTTTCTCTTCAAACGTTTTTTTTCTCACCACATTAGGAAAGAAATGGACTCATTTTCGGGCCTTTTAACTTTAGTGAGAGAGTGCTCCTTAGCCAATAGGAAGAAGGCTAACATTACTTTGAATTTTTTTTTTTCTCATTTTGAAAATGTCCATGAAAACCTTTTTGGTGAAATTGTCACTAACATTAGAAAAGTAAGGCGCTTGATAATGACATCTTGCACAAGCGCCGAACGCCTTTTTATGACCCGCTGTTGCTATCCTATAAAGTGAAGTACTTGTACTTGTGCATCTCGCATAAGTATCAATCATCTTTTTATGAAGTACTCGCAATTTAAATTTGAACAAATCGTACTTCATAGTGATTGATAATTACTATTTAAAACTATAAAGGAGTTAGAACCAAGCGAATAGAGTCCCTTGAGGGGTCTCTAGGACCTCTATTCGATTGGTTTTGACCTCATGAGGCCCTAGGATTAAAACATTGTATTTTTTAAGCCCACAGATGCATCCGGAATGTCCAAAAACCTTAGGATAGCTCTTTAGAACGCTGAAATCTGACGTCTCTAGCTCAAGATATAGCATTTTTAAGCCTAGGGCCTCATGAGGTCAGTACCAAGCGAATAGTCAAGGGGTCTCAAGGGCCTCTATTTGCTTGGTTCATGAGGTCATTACCAAGCGAATAGTCAAGGGGTCTCAGGGGCCTCTATTTGCTTGGTACTGACCTCATAAGGCCCTATGCTTAAAAATGCTATATCTTGAGCTAGAGACGTCATATTTCAGCGTTTCAAAGAGCTATCCTAAGGTTTTTGGACGTTCAAGATGCATTCATGGCAATATTTTTGTATTTTGAAAACAACTCTTATGTGTTTTCTCTGTCTCAAAGGTCATCCCTATCTTGACAGAGTGGAAATGGGGGATGGTGGACCTTGAGACCTTGTCCATCAAAACATGTTGTCCTGTTGTTCCTCAGTAGTCAGCGCCATTGACCCCAACTCTGTAGGTTCTACCAATTCGTAGTTGATTGTGGTTGTTACCATATACATGTGGTAGTGATGTGTGTGAACACACTAGGACCGTCGGGGCATTTTTTTCCCTCTTTAGGAGTTTTTTCCCCCGTGCATTGTATATACGCCCATCACTCTAGGGCTATCTATCTTTCCATTGCACACTAAGAAACACACTCTCTATTGTGTGCCTTGAGCTTCCTTCGTCTTCTCCAAGATGTGTGCGTTTCTCTGCAACCCGAATTCCAACAATTGGTATCAGAGCAAGTTGCATCCTCCCGAGCTTGGTCGCCAGCTGCTCCAGTACACGCCTGCTCACTTTCTCCGATTTCAGCAGCTTTGGTGAGCGTTCACAGGTCGACAAAATTTTTGGGTAGCTCATAGAGCTTAATCTGCTTAGATTTCTGATTCGAGCTCATTTCGGCCTCCGTTTCCACTACAGGCAGGTCTGCATAGACAATTTTGTTATTTTGTGCAGAATTTTTGTCAGTGCCGTTTCCAGCATAACAGGTCCTTACAGCCTTCTGCGGTTTGTGCTATATAGCATGTGTTGTTCTCGCTTTGTTTTTCCTATTTTTGGGCAGTGTTCACATCAGGTGTAGCATTTACTATGGCTGACAACAACACAAATGTGTTCAAGATGTTTGCTGCTGAGGACAGGTTGGATGGGGACAATTACGGCTTACATAAGGATTCTAGTAAATGAAACATAACTTTTGTATATGACATCAAAATTTCATGAAACTTCTTAATTATGGGTTCAAGATATGAAAAAGGTTTCTAAATACACAATTTACATGAAAAGCTCAAAAATAAAAAAAATTAATTTCTAAAATTAGTAAATTTTACGTAAAACTGCACTTCAACACTTACCTTGGAGAAGTAAAAAATGTTGGTAGTCTTTCTATATAGGTTAAAAAATCTTGGTACATCTATCACATACCTATTGAGGGATTTTTCAAAGAAGTTTCAAAGAAGAAAATTTTTGTCCACCCGCACAAATTAGTTGTAGAAGATGGAAATGTAGAGACACCTTTAGACCTTCATTTAGCTTTGTACTATTTTTTATCAACTCATATTGAGTGTTGATCATGATGCAACATGTTCTTGTGTCAAAGGGCGTCTGGAATATTGTGCAGGGCATTGATGTACGTCCTGGTTCTGAGGATGCACGCGATGTTGAGGATGTTGCAGGTCTTGCTGCAAGGATTGCTGCTATTAGAGTTGTTTTTCCTATGGCAGAACAAGCTCGTTGGGATGTAAAGGATGCACAAGCTCATGCATTGATTGCGTTGTCTATGAAGCGTACCATTGTTCCTCACATTCGTTCAGCAAAATCTGCAAAATAGGCTTGGGATATTTTGACTTGTCTTTATGCAAGCCGCAATGAGGCTAAAATTGCTTTGCTGCGTACAGAGCTAGAGTCGAAGATTATGCATCAGGAAGATGATATGGACACTTTTCTTGCTGGTGTCAAGGATATCAATGAGCAACTTATTTCTGCAGGTGAAGTCATTTCAGACAGTTCCCTTGTGTAGACTATTCTTGATACCATACCAGATTCTTACCAGACTTTTGCTAGTACTTGGAGACTTATGACCCAAGGAAATCCTGAAGTTGTCAAGTTTGATGCATTATGCACACCCTATGCACATTGCTGTTGCAAGAGTCACTTTCCACAAAAAACAGGACTAGGCAGCGTGTAGCTAAACAAGCTTTTATTGCTTCTCAAAGAAAGGGTGGTAACAGCAATGCAGAAATTCTGTTCCTAATGCTTCTGCTGGTAGCAATTCCTTTGGAAACTTTGGTGATAAGGGCAAAAAGAAGATGTGTTGCCATTATTGTAAAGAAAATGATCACTTGATCAAGCAGTGTCCTAAGTTGAAGGCCAAAGAGGCTAAGAAGAAAGAGGGTGCTTCCACTGCAAATGCAGGTTCCACTACAAATGCAGCCATTGTTGAGTCTTCTATGAAAGGAGACAGTGATGCTGATGTTGATGCAGAATGGGCTTTTAGCGCAGAGTGCACTTATAATCCTGCTGTCCATGATGCATGCTTGTCAGTTGCTGTAGATTCACATGTGTGGTATTTCAACAGTGGTGCTACAAAGCACATTACCTCACATCGTGAATTGTTCACCTCTCTCGAGTCTGTCCCTCATGGGAATTCAGTCACTTGTGCCAACAATGCCTCTTATCTGGTTCAGGGACTTGGAAAGATTGTGCTTACTACTGCAAATGGTAGTTCTTTCACACTTGTTGATGCACTTTATGTACATGGGATCAAGAAGAATCTCTTGTCTGTATCCGCACTTACTAGACTTGGACTTGTAGTCAAATTTGTGGATGACAGATGTACAGATCATGATCTCAATTTTGGTGATGAAATTGTTGCATCTGGCCTTTTGTGCCGTGGGCTGTATAAGCTCACTTTGTATGACAAGTGTGGACAAAATTTTGCAAATCCAGTTGCAGATTCAAGGGCTATTTCAGATGCAAAGCTTTGGCATGCACGTTTTGGTCATTTAAATTTTGCCAGTTTGTTGCGTTTGCAGAAATCTGATATGGTTGCTTCTTTACTGCCTCTTGAAGCACCTGTCAAACATGTTTCTGAAGGCTGTATTTTGGGTAAAATGCAGCATTCTAAGTTTCCAAAGGATGGTTCAGTTAGGGCCACATGCAGGTTGCAGCTTGTGCATAGTGATGTTTGTGGGCCCATGAAAACTCCGTCCTTTGGCAATTACCTGTACTTTCATTGATGATTACTCCAGGCATGCATGTGTATTTCCGCTTAAAGCGAAGTCCGAAGTTTTATGTGCTTCAAACAATTTCTGGCCATGGCTGAAAATGTATCGAAATGTATTATGGGCACCCTCCGTTCCGATCGAGGGGGGGAGTATATGTCACATGAATTTAATGCATTTTTGGCTAGTCATGGGATAAAACACCAATGTACAGTGCCGTATACACCTCAGCAAAATGGTGTTGCTGAGAGGAAAAATAGGTCTCTTACGGAAATGGCAAGATGTATGGTCAAGAGTCAAGCTTTACCACATTTTTTTTTGCTCGAGGCTATCATGTGTGCCACTTATGTACTCAATAGGTGTCCTACGAAAATGTTGTAGTCTATGACTCCATATGAAGCATGGCATGATAGAAAGCCATCTATTGAGTACATGCGTGTTTTTGGTTGTTTGGCTTATGGCTTAGTACCACAAGTGCAGCGCAGAAAATTGGATGATAAGGCTGTCAAATGTATTTTTGTTGTTTATAGTGTTGAAAGCAAAGGTTATAGGTTGTGTCATCCGCAAACAAAGCGTATTTTGGTTTCACGGGATGTAGTGTTTGTGGAAGATTCTGTTCAGCCCTTGTTGTCATGTACTAGAGACAGTAATGTAAGCTCACAGGACATTTATGACACTTTGTTGCCTCTTTTTAGTGGTGGAAGTTCAAATGTAAATTCCAATGAGGCAAATGTACAACCTATGGGGGTTTCAGAAAATGTTATAGATCAGCCTATTACTGATGTAGATGTACATGATGTACTTGATGAGGAAAGGGCTGAAAATGAGCAGGCTAGAGGTATGCCAAAATGGCTGGTGCACACTTTGCGTGACAATAAATTGGATGCACCTTTGTCTAGTCGTACTCGTTCAGGCTCTCGCCATGCATCTTATGCATTAGATTGTTATGCTTTGGTTGTTTCTAGCTGACACATGGACTTTATGTGATTTGCCTCCTGGCAAAAAAGCCATTGGTACGAAGTGGGTTTACAAGTTGAAACGCAAGCAGGATGGTGAGATCGATCGCCATAAGGCTCGACTTGTTGCAAAGGGTTATGCACAACAAACATGCATAGATTATGAAGAGACTTTTGCTCCCACTTGTCGTATGACTACTGTGCATTTTCTATGTGCACTGGCAACTCATTTTGGTTGGGATGTATATCAATCAAACATTGTTAATGCTTTCTTGAATGGTGACATATTTGAGGAAGTTTATGTACCACAGCCTCGCGGTTTTGTGAAGAAAGGACAAGAGGATAAAGTGTGTAGATGTAAGAAGGCTTTGTATGGGTTGAAGCAATCTCCTCGTGCTTGGTATGAGAAAGCTGACACTCATTTGGTCAAACAAGGCTTTCATAACAGTCCAACAGAAAGCACATTGTATGTAAAGCGTGAGGGTGATGTACTTCTCATTGTGGTTCTTTATGTAGATGATTTGCTGATCACTGGACCAAATGAGAGACATATCGGTGAATTTAAAGTTGATTTGAATGCTACTTTCAAGATGAAAGATTTGGGGCTGTTGCATCATTACTTGGGTATACAGCTTAAGCAATGTGATGGTGGTATTGCCTTGTTCAAAAAAGTTACATAGAGACATTACTATGTAAGTTTGGACTTGAGGATTGCAAACCTATTGCCACTCCCATGAAAACAGGTTTGAAGTGTGATGGTGGTATTGCCTTGTTCAAAAAAGTTACATAGAGACATTACTATGTAAGTTTGGACTTGAGGATTGCAAACCTATTGCCACTCCCATGGAAACAGGTTTGAAGTTGAGTCTACATGATGCTGGTGATCCTGCTGATGTCACTCTTTACCAAACTGTTGTTGGATGCCTCATTTATGTATGCAACACGAGGCCGGATATTCAATTTGCAGTCTCACAGGTTAGCAGATTTATGCATAGCATAGGTTCTAAGCATTGGCATGCTCTCAAGAGGATTTTCCGCTACCTTAGTGGCACTTTACATCTTGGCTTGTTTTATCCCAAGCGGGGATCATTGCCGCCAGACTTACATGCTATTTCGGACTCATGGGCTCATTGTTTTGACATGCAAGGGTCCACGAGTGGTTTTTGTTTCATGCTTGGTAGTTCATGTATATCATGGTTGAGCAAGAAGCAACCTACTATGGCCACTTCGAGTTGTGAGGCTGAGTACAGGGCAATCTTCACAACTACGGTTTAGTGTGTATGGCTCAAAAGCCTTATGGCTGATTTGGGTGTTGGACAAGACACTGCCAACACTATCTACACTGACAGTCAGAGCGCATTGGCAGTTGCGAGGAACCCAGTTTTTCATGCTCGCACAAAGCACATTGAGGTGCATTACCACTATGTCAGGGAGAGGCTCGCAACAGGAGAGATCAGCTTGGCTTATGTGCCAACACAGGACAACCTTGCAGATCTTTTCACAAAGGCATTGTGTTGTGAGAAGCTTGAAGCTTTCCGCAAAGCTTTGGGCTTACTCCCCTTTGCGGACTGGTCATGTCCTCAGGGCATGGCACTTCGATTTACTCATGTGGTAGCTCTTGTTCACCGCATCACTCCATGGGGGATTTGTTACCATATACATGTGGTAGTGATTTGTGTGGACACACAAGGACCGCAGGGGCATTTTTTCCCTCTTTAGGAGGTTTTTCCCCCTGTTCATTGTATATACGGCCATCACTCTAGGGTATCTATCTTTCCATTGCACACTAAGAAACACACTCTCTATTGCGTGCCTTGAGCTTCTTTCGTCTTCTCTAAGCTCTGTGCCTTTCTCTGCAACCCTAATTCCAACAGTGGTTGCCATTGTTACTAGCGTGTCATGTTGGGATATTATATATAGAGCTTAACAATATCACACAATGAGTACGATATAGAAGACCAAACATTACAGAGAGGCATGAGAAAGATAGAAGAAACAATGGTATATAGCTTCATACATGAGAATGATCATACATCATCTTCAAGCAATGCCTATCTTTTATACGAACAATTACATTCTTTTAAATCAAGACACACACACACACACACCCTCAATATCCAGATTGAGGTTACTCTGGCCTAACAAAAGCCGCTCAGGACAGGCGGCTCTAAAGCGGCTTAGGGCTGCGTTGGTTTGGCAGTTTTAATCTGCTTAGGGTTACCCGCTTTTGGTTTGGCCGCTTAAGGTTGGGCATGTATAGCCACTTAGGGCCAGTCGTGTAAGGGGTGGCTGCTCTAAATTGGCTTAGTGCCACGTCGGTTTGGCCATTTTAGTCTGCTTAACGCTAGTTGCTTAGGCTTTTGGTCTACTGGCCGCATTAAGGTTTGACGTGTAAAGCACTTTAGGGTTGTTCATGTAGTAAAGCTGCTTAGGGTTGGCCACGTATGTTTGTCCATTTTGGTCTTCGTAGCATCAACAGCTTTTCGTTTGGTTGTTAAGGTTAGCTATGTGAAGCCGCTGAGGATTCGCAGCTCAACACCATCTTAGGGATGTATTGGTTTGGCTATTTTAGTCCACTTGGGCTAACTGCTTAGGGTTAGTGGCTTTTGGTTTGGCCACTAGGAGTTTGTCATATAAATCTGCTTAGGGTTGGCCATGTAAAACCGCTTAGGATTGGTCACTCTAAACCGACTTAGGCCACATTGGTTTGGCCGTTTCAATCCGCTTAGAGCTAGCCGCTTAGGATTAGCGACTTTTGGTTTGAGCTCTGACTGCTTAAGGTTGACTTTGTAAATCCACTTAAGGTCAGCACTCTAAACTGGATTAGTGCCTTGTTGATTTGACCATGTTGATCCATTGAGGGTTAGCGGCTTTTGGTTTGGCTACTAAGAGTTGGTTGTGTAAAGCAGCTTAGGGTTGACTACTCTAAACCAGCTTAGGGCTACATTGGTTTGGTTGTTTCAGTCTACTTAGAGCTGGCCGCTTGGGGTTAGTGGCTTATGGTTTGGCCGATAGGAGCTAAATGTATGATTGGTTGCTCTAAACTAACGTAGGGCTACAATGTCTTGGATATTTAAGTCCACTTAGGGAAAGTGGGCTAGCAATATGCAAAGTGATAAACACAAATGGAAAGAGTGCAAGCTGTCATTTGTGTTTTTTAAGAGAGAAATGCACTAGAAATGGACTATTCTCTTGCCATTTTTGCTACAACAAGAACACTTATAGCTTGCCCAAATCAACAAACGGCAAAGAACTAGCCATATATCAAGTGGCAAGCAAAAATGTAAGTGCACAAGCCGTTTTCGAAATCCATTTGTGTTTTCAAGAGAAAAAATGCAAACAATTTATACAAACAGCTTGTCCACTTTTTGTTTCTCCTTGCCACTTCACATATGGCTTGTCCAAACCATCAATAGGAAAGTGGGAAAGCCGTGTATGAAGCAGCAAGCACAAATTGCAAAAGAGCAAGCCATATACTTTTTTCTCATGAAAATGCATACACTCTTCATAAGTGGCTTGCCCTCTTGCCATTTGTGTTTGCTACGTTGCACATGGCTTGCCCGAGTAATCAATACGAACAAGGGCAAGCTCTGTGTAAAAAGCAAAAATGGTAGGTGCGTAAGTTACTTTTGAAGTATGTTTGCATTTTTAGAGAAAAAACTCAAACGGACTCCAAAAATGGCTTGCTTTCTTGGTGTTTGTGCCAACGAGAGCGCTTAGCAAGAGGGCTAGCCATATAAGAAGCAACAAGTAAAAATGAAAAGTGCACAAGCTGTTTTTGAAGTCTGTTTGCATTTTCAAGAGAAAAAACACAAACGACCTCAAGAAACGGCTTGCCCTCTAGCCGAGAAGTGTGGACAAGCCACTCGTAAGCCATGTGTAAAGCGACAAGCACAAATAGAAAAAGGGTAAGCCATTTATGAAGGTCCCACAAACGGACTTCAAAAAGGGCTTGCCTGTTTTGCTGATTGTGTTTGCCGCTTTGCATATGGGTTGTCCAAACCATTGAGAGAAATGTGAGCAAGCCGTGTGTAAAGCAAGAAGCTCAAATGGCAGGACATGGCGTTTTTGAAGGTTCATTTGCGATTTTTCTCATTGAAATGCAAATGGACTTCAGAAGTGGCTTACCCTCTTGCCGTTTGTGTTTGCTGCTTCAGATTTGACTTGCAGAAATCATCAATAGGGATAAGGGCAAGCCATGTGTAAATCGATGAGTAAAATATGACAAGTATGCAAGCCGTTTTTGAATCTGTTTGCATTATAAAAAGAAACACTTGTTATTTATGTTTATCGCTTTGCATTTGGCATGTCCACTTGCCTATTGATTTTTTGGGTAAGCCATATGCATTCTTGTTAGCCATTTTCAAAGTTCGCTTACATTTTTTGTAAGATTATGGTTAGGTTTAGGGTTATAAACCGTTTTTGAATCAAATTCAGGTTGGAACTTAACTTTATGTTTATGGATGTGTTCACAAGAATTATGAGTAGTGACGACAGTAAGGGACTATCCGATCAAGATACACATCTCTCGATCAGGGTTTCATGCACTTCAGAAAGGGCTTGCCCTCTTGCCGATTGTGTTTGCCGCTTTGCAAATGGGTTGCCCAAACCATTGTGAGAAATGTGAGCAAGCCGTGTGTAAAGCAAGAAGCTCAAACGGCAAAAGGACAAGCCGTTTTTGAAGGTCCACTCGTGATTTTTCTCATTGAAATGCAAATGGACTTCAGAAGTGGCTTACCCTCTTGCCGTTCGTGTTTGCTACTTCACATATGACTTGCACAAATCATCAATAGGGCACTAATTAAACCTCAAATTACCTGGGCAACTTGGTTACCTTCCCAAGATGTGCTCTGGAAGATGTGCTCGCATGCACTATTTGCAAAAATAGTGCATTGATTTGCATTGAAAAATCATGGGAGGTAAAAGAAGAAAATGCATGAACACCTTTTATTATACTTAATTTGAAGATCTTTTTGATAATTGACTGCTTGATACTCAACATTTTCCAACGAACTTTAGAAATGGCTAACAAGAATGTATATGGCTTACCCAAACAATCAATAGGCAAGTGGACACGCCAAATGCAAAGCGATAAACATAAACAAGTGTTTTGGTCGAGAGATGCGTATCTTGATCGGATAGTCCCTTACTATTGTCGCTACTCATAATTATTGTGAACACATCCATAAACATAAAGTTAAGTTCCAACCTAAAAGATTCAAAAAACGGTATATAACCCTGAACCTAACCATAATCTTACAAAAAATGTATACGAACTTTAGAAATGCATATGGCTTACCCAAACTATCAATAGGCAAGTGGACATGCCAAATGCAAAGCGATAAACATAAACAACAACTGTTTCTTTTAAAATGCAAACAGGCTTCAAAACGGCTTGCATACTTGCACAAATCATCTATATGTCTATATACATAAAATATATATATATATCTATACATATATCGAGAGACGATGCAAATTCATACTAACTGGTTGATTGCGATTTTTCAATGCAAGTCAATGCACTATTTTTGCAAATAGTGCATGCGAGCACATCTTCCAGAGCATATCTTGGGAAGGTAACCCCTTGCTTTACAAGTCACATATTTAAAATCAATACTCTCTATATTCTCCTTTGGCTTGTATTCTCTATATATGGACATGTAATGGAGTAACCAAATGTAACTGATTAGCAAAAATGGGCTTGTTCATTGTTAAAAACCCATGATTTGTACGTCTATATGTTATGAATCTCTTTTTCACTACCCTGAAACACCTCGAGTAAGTTAGTTTACTGTTGAAAAACTATGATTTGTATGTCTCTCTCACTACCCCCTCCCCTCCCCCACCAATTCTGAAAATACATAAAAGAGATTTTCACAATTACTGAACATAGTTCTCCAAGTCCCATAATCATTAGATTAGTTCAAGGGGACTACAATTTGGCGACCATATTTACGCACCACAAGTACAATACAAAGAATGATAGATAATAAATTTAAAGAAAAGGCTGATTACAAATCTGATACAGAGGTAATAGAGAATGAGGGGGTAAAAACCTAACGATAGCAATAGGCCATGGGGGGGTGGGACTGCGGAACTAGAACTGCAAGAAGAGGATGCTAGATAGCGCCACAGCAAAAACAGACACGAGAAGGGAGGCAGCAATTGCCGCCCCATGGTTCTGATCTTCCGCAGCTGGAGGAGGAGCAGGGGGGGATGATAGGAAAGGTAAGGGGCTCAAGGAGGAGGGCGCAAGTGCCGGGGTACCGACCGGAGTTGTCGAAGGAGTAGTTGCTGGTGTTGATGCAGGTGAAAGCGTTGGTGACACTGCAGATTCAACGAAAATACCTCATTAGCAAATGGTGTAATTGCTAAATCAATGCAACCCTGGCATAGACTGATGAACTCATGCAAGCCATTGCTAGATTTGACTCACCTGCTGGTGCTAATGTGGGAGTGGGAGGAGCAGCCATGGGAGGTGTCGAAGCAGGTGTAGTCGAAGGGGGTGCGGAAGGTGTCACTGCGGGTGTTGTCACCACCGAGGGTGCCATGACAGGGGTGGTCACCATTGGAGGAGGAGTGCCTGCATAACCTAATTAGTTAGTACAACGCTCACAAAAGAACAATGCAAACACATCTCTTCCTCTTGGATGCATAGACACAGAATGACATCGTTACCTGTTGCGGGGGCGACAACCGGAACTGCTACGGGGGCGACAACAGGAGCTGCTGGAGGGGATGTTACTGCAGCAAACATAGCACCACATCAGCCTTGCCCATCCATACAAGGAAGCAGAAATAGGCTCATCAATGCCAAACACTAACCAGGAGGCGAAGGGACGGGCTCCGCAACAGGGGTGACAGCGCCTGCATTTTCAAAGGTGAACTCAAGATCAATGGGCATAAAAAAGCTCTACCTACAAATAAATGGAAAAGCAGCGATGCGGGCGACAATTGAGAGAGGATGTTCAAAGATAAGACTTACCTGTGCAGTTAATTGAAGTGGGCGAGGTGACGTTGCAGACTACAGGAAGCTGCGTTGCGCGGGCCGCGTCCACAGCAATGGGGAGAGCAGAGTCATTGGCGAGAACGCAGAGACAGGAAGGGTTGCTCTGCACCACGCTCGCCAGCCCGGTGCAGCAGCTTGCAGAAGGCGCCGATACATTTCCCTGAACGTAATCCAAGCATGGCAGCAACGTCACGATTGCTGCATTGCAATCAGCAGTTCCCTGCGCCGCGCAGACGCCCACCAAGAGGAGCAGGGTACCCCAAAAGCAGCAACTCGAGGGCCTCATTGTCAAATCTCAGAGAAGCCCAACACGTTTCCGAGAAAATGCAAAGCTATGGCGAGCTCAAAAGGGCCGTTGGCAGAATTTTCAACGGGGCTGATGGTGGGCGGTGGTGTGGTGGCAGCAGAAGAGCGAAAATGGCAGATATCGTGAGTCTTGACCAGGACAGCTTTGTCTGCTGTGGAGGAGCGCGTTGTGAAGAATATTGGATATGCGTTTGCTAGTGGACCAGATACAAAGGGGAAATTATCTAGTGAGGATAAGTGTATGCAAGGCGTGTATGTGCGAGAGAGAGAGAGAGAGAGAGAGAGAGTGTGTGTGAGAGCGCGCGTGCGTTTCTTCAAAGCTTGCAACAACCGGCCTTTTTAGAGGCGTTGTACGCCAACGGCTAGCTCCTTCCCACCATTCGATCGATGAATGTGTGTCATACGCCCATTCCATCCCCTTTCAACTACGCCTAGGGCCTACCTACTCCTCTCTTCTCTCACCTATTGTTGTCGGGCCCCTCTAGCGTATATTTTCTTCTTTCTAAACATTTCCTCCTTTGGCCACAACCTCCTACGCCAGATAGATCATCGAACATGCAAAGAAATGCCCCTAGGCTATGACCATCCACAAACATCTTTTGCTATCCTAGCAGCAGCATAGTTCTTTATATTCTTCAAAAAAGGGCGCAGTTGCACGCATGGTTGGAGGGGGTAAAGATGCCGTCACACTTTTTGGAATTTATTGCCAGCGAAAAAGCCTGTTGCACATGCGCTTGTGTCGTGTAGCTCCAAAACGAAGCTTACCATGGCTAACTCTGTGTTTTTGGTAGAGTTGGACTAGCGAAGGCAACGTTGAGGTAATAGCGACAAAAATAAATAAATATAAATAAATAAAATCACTAGCCCTCACAACAACACTAACAACACCATTGCAATTAAACAAACACCATTGCTAACTAGTACGGCCGGTCGCCTTCGGCGGCCTCTCTCTCTCCCCCTCTCCCCCTCACTCATATAAACCGGAACTCACCGGATGCAACAAACTTTGACACGTGGCACTGGAAAACCAGTCTCCTTAATATATAGTATAGATTACTCTGAATGTTTGAATAGACAACAATGATTGTGCAAGCAAATGTTTGGTCGTTGCATATGGCGCTTCCTAATTTTATGCTCATTCATCACAACGAAAGGCCAATGGCTACGCTCAAAGTTCACAACAAATAGATGCCTTTGTCAACATTTTCAAATGTATGCATGAAACACTAAGGTTCTATGCAGACAAGCGACTATGATATTGTGCAAAATGCCAACATGGAACTAGATAACGGTTGTGAGCTGCAAATCGTCAAAATACCAGGCAAGCTGACAAGTATGATGAAGTAGGCTAAGTGTAGACTAATGGACTTGGAGGCTAACAAGCTAGATGGAGAAGTCGTTACGTGCGGGTTGGTGGGACGGATAGAGTAATTATGTAATGGAATTGGCCTATTTAACTTGAGAGTAGCGGAAATTAATGAGAGTACTTTTGAGAAATGACTTTGTGAGCATAGCGGGTGAACATAATTGAAGATAGCAACATAATCATAGCAATTAGTTAACTTGGCATGAACAATACTTTTGCAAGAGAGAGAATTTAGAGAACATGACAACAATTGAGGACCGAATTTATGTGGAGCCGGTCCCCCCTCTAATAGGCATTTGTATTATGATTTCTCCCATTAAGAGAGACTTGTTACAATACAATCTTTGTGTTCCTTGTGACATGTATGCATGAAACACTAAGGTTGCTTATTGTACATGGAACACAATCCCTACAAGGAGGGGGCAAGCCCTACATGAGGGGGGATGAGAGAGAACACCCACACACTCACACAAGGCATGCATGGTACAAAGAAAGCAAAAGGGACACTTGTCAAGTTCCTTTTCATGTTGCCCTCATTTGCATGAGTCATTTAAAATAAATTTGTACATTTGCTTACTCTAATGTAGCATTGTATGCATTGACAAGGTTCATACCATCCTTAAGCTGTATTCCTTGCAACCATCTAGCATCTTCAAAAGGATAATTTTTGAACTTAATTAGATACCGTCGGATAATCTTACCATGTCTTAGTACCTTGTTTGCATGAGTCATTTAAAATAAATTTGTACATTTGCCCTCATTTGCATGAGTCATTTAAAATAAATTTGTACATTTGCTTACTCTAATGTAGCATTGTATGCATTGACAAGGTTCATACCATCCTTAAGCTGTATTCCTTGCAACCATCTAGCATCTTCAAAAGGATAATTTTTGAACTTAATTAGATACCGTCGGATAATCTTACCATGTCTTAGTACCTTGTCTTCATGCCGAAGGATAGCTTCAGGTTGTAGCACCTCTTCTTGGTCTTCAACTTCGGGAGGGTCTTCAATAATTGGTTCAGTTGGTGGCTCTCCTTTGTAGGGCTTAAGTAGGCTTACATGAAAGGCATTGTGTATGAGCCAATGGTTGGGCAACGTGAGTTGATAAGCCATCTATTTGATGGGCTTCAAGATTTGAAAAGGACCATAGTATCTTTTTGCTAATTTAGCATAATACTTTTGATGGCCCATAGGATTTTTGCCTGTCGTTTTCCTTAATCGAGCCTTAGGAAATTTGAGTAAGACCCAATCATTTTCTTTGAACATTAAGGCTCTTTTGTGCTTATCAGCAGTAGCTTTTTGCCTTTGTTGAGAGATGGATATAACCTCCTTAATCTTTTGAAAAGATTCTTGTAGGTCACGGCTATACTCATCGGCGGTGAAGATCTTCCCATGTACTTTAGGTAGCAAGGGACTTTTAGGTCTTTCCCCAGTGATCTCAAAAGGTGATTTTCCCTTAGAAGTATATACAGTATTATTGTAGGCATACTCTACAAGAGGTAAGTACTTTTCCCATTGTGAGCGTTGATCTACTTCGGTAACATAAGTCTTGAGTAGATCGAGTATCGTAAGATTGGCTATCTCACTTTGGCCATCCGTTTGTGGGTGATAGGCCGAAGAGAAATTCAATCTTGTTCCTAGATTTTCAAATAGACCTTTTCAAAAATTAATGGTCAGTCTAGGATCTCTATCGGACACGATGGATGTGGGTAATCCATGGTGCTTGAAAATCTGAGATATGAAGAGAGTTGCCATTTGATGTGCCTTAATAGTCTTTTTGACCGGGAATAAAATGTGCTTGCTTGCTAAACCTGTCGACTATTGTCCATATTCCCGTATTCCCATGGATAGACTTGGGTAATCCAAAGATGAAATTCATGGATATACTCTCCCATGGTGAATTTGGGATAGGCAAAGGCTGGAGTAATCCAGGTTGCTTCCCACTATCATACTTGGTCTTTTGGCATACTACACATTTCGAAACATACTCTTGTATGTCCACTTTCATGGTAGGCCAATAGAAGTATGTCTCTACTCCTCGGAAAAGTAGTTGAATACCTCTATGACCCGCATATGGAGGAGCATGGGATTCATACATAACTTTCTCACGAAGAGAATGTGTAACACATAGCCTATTGCCATGGAGAAGATAACCATCCTGCAAAATGAATGGTTCCTCTTTCTTCCCCAAAGCAAGGGCTGACATTATGTCTCTAAAGTCAGGGTCAGTAGCATACTCATCTATCATAGAAGATAGATCATTGTGAGTAGCTATAGACACCGCATTAATTTTGGTCGTCGTGAAAGTGCATCGGCCACTTGATTGTGCTTACCAGCAATGTGAGCAATATGAAAATCATTAGGGCCAAAAACGACTCAAAAAGGGCTGTGTAAGGAATTGGTTAAATTACTAATTAGCAGAGCCGTTTGTGGTCAAAACGGCTCCAAATTTGTCCGTTTTGGTCATTTAAAGCATATCTACGCAATCTAAAGCGTATCTAGGTACATATCTCTAAATATTCAAAAAGATATCGTTTTCTTCACATTTTTTTGTGGCTCACCTCGAAATTTGTTTTCATTTACTTCACTTGGCGGCAAATAGTTGTTTCCACTTTTGAATCTCTCTTTTTTCTCTCACCTTTCGCGAGCTTTATCTCTTCTTCTCTGATGCACCTTGTTCTACTGCTACGTTATTTCCATTATACTTTTTGGTCCTTCATTACTTACAATGACTAATACATCTTCCATTAGTGATAACCGCAAGTTTCACTTGAACATTAAGCTAAGCCAGGAATATGCTACTACGCGGAGTGTCTATCAAAGACCAGTTACAACTGCAAATGAAGCACAACAACTTCGCAATGAGGGAAAGAAACACATTGATATATGGACTGATGGGAGCTTGTATCCACCGGATCCTAGCACTGGAAGGTATCTATCTTTTCACACACCTCATGATTTGATGAGATTTGTTGGTGATGGGGTTGATGGCTTACTAGGATATAGTTCTAGGTTATCTCATTTACACATTGATCATACACAATACATTCAATATCTCAAAACTGTTTTGTCTTCAAATGCAACAAGAATTTTAGAACTTGAAAACCAAATAGCATCTCTAAAACAAGAAAATCACCAACTTCGGACTTTAAAAGAAACTCCAATAGGATTAAGAGCACGAGTAAAACGAATGAGAGATGTAGTAAACTTAACAGAAAGTTCTGGACAAAGAAAAAAAAGATTAAAGATTACTAGAGAACATGTGACTAGTCTTTTAGGATTTGATATGTCCCATGTTCAAGAAAGGGTGAGATTTTTGAATGAGGTAATGAACAAAAGTGATGTTCTTAAACTTTTGAAACTTCCTGAAAATCAAACTCAGAAGAAATCGGTATTTCAAAATTTACTGAAAGATATGGGTTTACTGGTCCAACCTTCTCAAATGCAAGAAGTTTGTGACACAGTGGGGGTGAGTAGAAGGGGTTACAGGGCCATCTCTAAAACCTGGTTTCAGGTTTTAAAGTATTACAAGATTAAAGCTTTTGGGTTGCATAGGCCTCACAATGTTGGGAAAGTTAGGAATCTATTAAACGAAGAAATACCCGAACATTTTGGAGAGTACTATCATATAGAAGGAACGATGCCATATGAAAAACAGAAAAAAAAATCTTCTTTTGAGTATAATGTTTTTAATAACATTTGGATGAGTATAAAAAATGTTCAATCTGCTATGGTGAGATACTATAATATGCAAGAAGTAGATTGTGAAGGAAAACTTATATTTGTTCTGAAATTGGATGAAACTCAAATTCAAAAATGTCAAAAAATGGAAAGAGTATCCATATCCCTTATGAATAGAGCATTGGACTATAGCCAGGGTAAGCTTGATTCCCCACACCACAAAACTCAATAAAAAATGGAACTTTGGTGGATCGGAGCAGCTCAAATACCAGTTAGAAAATCACGATACATTGAAATGGTTGTTTTTGTAGACTGATATCCCTTCTGTTATACAGGACCAAAATGCAGGTGAAAAACTTTGTGTGGATGGCATGGGTGACTTTTTTGTAGAATGGCTCTTGGGTGCCGACCTTAAAGCATTAAAGTGCATGTTTGGTGTATGTGGAGGTGCCAATACTAAGTATCCATGTCTATATTGCATGGCAAACACTGGAACAAAAGGATGGCTTGCAGAACACGAGGTTGAAAAAGCACCATCGAGGAATAGTGTGAACGTCATCGACTACCCATCTTCTGCTATGATTTGGGATTCAATTCTAACAATAGATTTAAAAAATGTACATATATGCACAATGCATGCAGAGATTAGAATCTTGGACAAATTGCTTCGACTCCATCTTGACTATGCATATTCTATGAAGCCAACTAAACTTGCAGACGAGTGCATAGAAAAATGCGAGGCTTTGCTCTCTCAAATGGGTTTTCATGATGGTCAAGTGCATCTAAAAAAAGATCCCACTCTTTCAAAAGGAACCGGTGATGTTTTGCAAGATGTTTCAATGGGTGGAGCAAAAGCCAGAAGATTTTTGAGTAACCATGACAACAAAAAAGTTGATGCTATGTGGAACTGCTGGAAGGATCTTTGTGTTATAACAACCAATGTCAAAAGTATACCAAATGTAGCCAACAAATGCATGGAAGTGTGGAAGAAGTTCGACAATTTTTTGAAAGTTTTGAGACAACAAGTTAGCTCTGCTACTTATGCAGATAACTTTAAAAATACAATAAATCTTTTAATAACTGCTATTACAGATGCTTGGGGAGCAAAAGACACCACATATTACTTGGTGAGTATTCAATTACTTTCTAAAGTTTGGATAGTATTTTACTTTGCATCCTATAGAGTTCAACTAACTTTTTTTAAAATTTTTAGCATATTCTATACCTGCATGGACCATATTTTGCAAAACAAGGACCCCTTGCAACATGGAATACTCAGGGAATGGAAAAATATCACTATCAAGCGAGGACTTCTTTTTTCAAATGTACGAGAAAGGGAGGGGGACAAAGAAGGAGCAATGCACTAAAGGAATTATTCAATTGGTTTTATAGGAGGCAATTACAACGGATGAGATCAAACAACCATGCTGCTCAACCACAGATGGAGATTAATGCTTCACTTTGAAACTTTGTACGAATCTTTCTAAAGAGATCCAAATTCAAAAAAGATATTTTGGTGCAAAAAATTGTCAAATTTACATCAATTTTTGATTTTTTTAATATCTCTAGGCATGTCACCCCTATATCTCAAAAACTTTCTTCTTTTATAGCCCCCAAGAAGGTTGACATTTGTCTCCTCAGTGCTGCTGCATAGCTAGAGTAGCAAAGAAAGTATCCTGCTCTTGAGGCATTGAATCCTGCAGCATATCCAAATATTCGAAGTGCTGTTGATCTCTCAAGTAGCATGATCTTGTTTGCATTGATTTGAAGGGGATTGTACCCTAAAAACCATGACAATATCTTCAGTGCAAACATTGGCAACTCAGGATCTTCAGAATACTGCATGTGAAAAGCACAGAAGGTGGCACTATCCAATGTAGGCATGTAGTGCATGAGAGAGGAGGCATGCCTTCTTGAAGAGCCCTCTATTGCTTTCCCTCTTGAGCCTTTAGCTCTCCCAAGAAAATTGTCTTTGTCAAGGAGTTCAATCTGCAAAACAAGATAGAATGAGTAATTAAAACAAACTTGAAAAAAAAGAAAGATTTCAGTAGGGAGATCACCTTTTGCAACTCATCTTCGGCAATGAATTTTTCTTGAAGGAGATTGCATGATCCGGTCATCTCTCTTATGTCAACTTCCTTTCTAATTTTTTTGAGCTTAAAGTCTCTGCCAATAGATTGGATGCCAAGCTCAACAAGCCTCTTCTCAAAATCCTCATCTTTGAGGGAAGGTTTCTCCTCTTCTACTCTTCTCATGCATAGAGCAAGTGCATCAGGAGCAGGCAGAAAATCTTTATTGGATGTCTGAAGATCAAGTGCCAAAAACTCCTCTTTTGACTCTTCTTCTATGTCAATAAAATCTTTGGCCACCTCAAAAGCTTCAGAAATGGTTGCAATACAGTAGTCCTCCCTCATATTAAGCAGACACTGGATATGATAGAGAGGGATATACTCTTTTCCATCGATATAGAAGTAGGGAAGGTTTGGAATAGTAAGGGAAGCTTCAGACACCTCTACCTCATCTGTTGGCTCATCAATGACAGTACTAGCTCTAAATTTAGCCACATCAAAATTTGCACTCTCTTGCTCCTTAGCTACAACATCAATTTCCTCCTCTTCTAGAATTTCATTTTTCTCAAGCTGCAAAACCATGGAAACATTTTTATTTGTTGCCTCTTCATCTGTATCTTTCACTTCATCAGCTTTGCCTTGCATGTCAACTTTAAGAAACAAAAAGCAAAGAAAGGCAACTTCTTTTGGAACAAGGTTGCAAGGCTTTAAATGTAATTGACAAGAAATGGTAGGTGGACAAACAAAGGAAGTCTTCTTGGAAAATCTTCCAAACCTCCTTGTTACTTTGCCTTTCTCAATTGAGTTGGTAGTAAATTCGGTTAGATGGCAATAAGTCTTGCCATCTAAAACCAAACACTTGCCTTCAACTGCCTCTTCAAACTCTTTGAATTCTTATGACAAGAAGTCCTTCAAATGGTCTAACAAGGCTGCAAGATCAAACACAGGGTTGAATATTTCATATGCTTTGGTGTACACTTCCATGTCACCACCATCCATCACAGAAACCAATAGTTTCTCACTTGGACTCTCCTCCAAAATCTCCTCCCGACCTTCGTTCATGGTAGAGGAAAAGTCGATCGGTGAAGCTACTAGATTCAGGGTGAAGGTCGAGAAATAAGCGCAAAGTGATATATAGAGCGATAAGGGGGAGGGTTAGACTATGAGCAAGGCACTCCTGGAACTGGGTCTAAGAACCTCACTAGCACGCCCAAACGAAGCGATAGGGGTGGGTTCCAGGATGTGCAAGTTGCTCGGATCGCGTCGTGTCGGAGCTGCCAACTAGAAGCCCGAACCACGCGATAGAGGCTCCACTCGGCGTTTGCAAACGGGTACCGGCGCATCGTGCGGGATGAGGGGACTTTGAGACACCAAAGCGATGCATAGCTGCCAACTAGAAGCCCGAACCACGCGATAGAGGCTCCACCCGGCGTTTGCAAATGGGTACTGGCGCGTCGTGCGGGACGAGGGGACTAGTAGAGGGAAGTAACATCTTGCGTCGTGTGGGACAAGTAAACGTGTAACACTAATAAAAATCGAGATCAAGCTTTATATAGGGTGCAAAATATTACCGTTATTGACACGTGTAAGCCATGCAAACGTGCCACGTGGCCTGCTTCAACTGTCGTCGTACGGACGGTCGGATGTATATAAAGCTCTCTCACGTGCTCATTTTTTACTTTCTCCCATACCTCACATTCGCGTCATGTAAACTACCTGCACTTCCTCCCATCAACCCATCCGCACTTTCTAATATCTTTCTTCCACCGTGGTACCCGTGGTACCCATCCTCTCCCAATACGATACGATACGAGCTAGTCCTAGACAGTGGGTGGCCAAGATTTCGCGCCGTGCGGTTGTCCACTTCCCATTGCCAAGATCAGCTGCTTTACATACGACGTGACTCGGATGTGTTCTATCATGTGGGTGGACCGACTATCGTGTCGTGCAGGTCTTATGCCTTGATTTATTGGAAAAGTCAAAGCTTCACATACGACGCGATACGGGCATGCTCTAGAGTGTGCATGAGCCCTCTATCGCATCGTGCAAGTCTTCTTGCTTGATTTATTGGAAAGGTCCAAAGCTCACATATGACGTGATACGGGCATGTTCTAGAGGGTGGGTGAGCCCTCTATCGCGTCGTGCAGGTCTTCTTGCTTGATTTATTGGAAAGGTCCAAAGCTCACATACGACACGATACAAACATATTCCAGAGCGTGGATGACCCTTCTATCGCGTCGTGTTGGTGTCTCTCCCCAATATCATTTGCTTCACATACGGCGCGATAGGTACATCTTGTAGATTGTGGGTGACCCATCTATCGTGTCGTGCGGTGTTTTGTAACCCAAATGGCAAGGACAAAGCAGACTGCAAGGAAAGTCTACCAAGCCCCAACTGATCTAAAAAAAGATGATTTAGAGAAAGATCCAGAGATACCACCGCCTCCACTACCTCGTCAAAGGCCCAATGCTAGAAAAAGATTGAATTATCACGTCAAATCTTTAAGAGAAATAAGAAAAGCACAAAAGTCTACTTGTCTACTGATTCCAAAGCTATCTTTCATGAGAGTTGTCAAGGAGATATCAGATAGACTTGTAAGCATGATGAATATCAAAACTTTTGTCTCAGTAAGGTGGCAATCTCAAGCTGTGATGTGCCTTCAGGAAGCTGCTGAGGATTTTCTCATAGACTTTATGAATGATAGCTACATTGTAGCTGCATTTGCTCACAGGGTCACACTTATGAGCAAAGATTTTGTGCTTGTGTCAAGGCTGAGGTACAAGTTTGACAAGGCTCTTGAGCTCATTCCTAGTGAGGATCTTAGAGCCTTTCAAATTTTAAATATCCCTCCTTCCAGGCAGCAGAAAGATTCAGGGGTTGTCATTGAGGATGTTACACATGAGTATGAGACAAGAAAGGCCCAGGATATCAAAGCAGGAAAGGAGGTTGAGAGGGAGCAAGACATGATATCAGAGGATGCTATCCTTAAAGAGTAAGCAAAAATTTTAAGAGCATCCAACTCTCTTCTTTATGAAAAAGTTACAGGCCAAATGGTGGTGGATGTCTCCTTGTTTGGAGATAATGAGGCGTATTTGGACATATTCCCTCAAGACACAAGTATGCTTGTAAATCCCAACATTGAGCTTGGTGACACTGTGCTCTGTATCTGTCTCAACTCCTTTGCTAATTATTAGTGCATGTGCAAGGCTGGCACAAGGGGCTCATGGGGCTCGTGTTTTCTTTTTCAGGTGTCTTATGAGGGATCTTCCAGAGGCTCTAGCTATGAAAATTTCCACACTTGACCCTCTAGTGACACAGTGCCTTTTTAACAAGCAAGGAACCCTTTCAAGTTTTTTTGAAGATTTTAACATGTTGACCTGCAATTACATATTATACCCCTATGTTGAAGGGTAAATCTTAACTCCTTACATGTTATTTTTAACATTTTGTGGTATTCTTAGCTAATTGTTATGTTTTATAGAGGACATTGGAGTCTTATTATCTTCCATCTTTTGGAGAAAGATATCATATTTATGAATTCATTGTCAAGTATCCATGGGAGAAGTAAACTGTAAGTATGAAGTATGATCTATGCTTGATGGCCCATTGTATTCTATTAGTAGCTTTTTGATTCAATGTCTTCTTGCAGTGCTGCCAAACTTATTGTTGGTCACCTGAGTACCACAAATAAGGATTACAATATAGAAGCTTTCAAGTACTACAATCAAAAAGTGCCTTTACAGACAGACTCAACATCTTGTGGATGGAGGGTGCCTGCCAATGCATGGAGATATCTTGAGTCAAGGTGCCGGATGACTACACTCACCGTAAGTGTGGCTCATGTATTTATTTTGATGTCTTAACTATGTATGTATGTACTCATGTCCTTTAATTCCTTTTTCTATTTTTTTCAGTTGCATGGCTATCCAGAGTCTTGGGTCACGTGGGTGAGAGAGAAGGTTGTTTCTATGGTTTTGGAAAGATCAATAAATCCAAATGATCCAGAATCTCCTTTGCCACCAAAGAAAGGTAGAGCCACCAAAGGTTTGGATGCAAATAAAATGGATCAGAAGAAGAAAAGTCCTGCAAAGAAGATCCATACAAAGAAAAAGGATCACAAGAAGAGTCCTACAAAGAAGAGCCATGCCAAGAAGAGTCCTTCCAAGGGGAAGAGTCCCACCAAGAAGAAGATCCCTGCCAAGGGGAAGAGTCCCACCAAGAAGAATGCCAAGGGGAAGAGTCCCACCAAGAAGAAGAGCCCTGCAAAAAAAAGAGAAGATACAAAGGGCCATCCATTCCACTCACCATTGAAATTCAAGGTTCAAAAGCGTTGTACACTTAAGAATAGTAAGGGGAGGCACCTAGCTCACCTTTCAAGCTACCATTTATGTTGCCAAAGAAGGTTGCCAAGTCACCCAAGCCAGCCAGTCCTCAGGAACCCAAAGCACCTACCCCTGCCAAGTCACCCGTGCCAAGCCCTGAGGAGCCCAAAGCACCAACCCCTGCCAAGTCACCCGTGACAAGCCCTAAGGAGCCCAAGTCACCACCACCACCCACTCCTGAACTTTCACCCCCTTCTGAACACAAAAGAAAAAGGGTCTCTCAGGATGCAGAATCCTCTCAGGCAAAAAGAAAAGTGGAGTTTCATGATTGATTACTCCACAAAAGATATGTACACTTTTGTTGATTTTGTCCATATGAACATATATATACCCGTTGGTGATTCATAATTTTGTACTTCAAATACTTAATACCAACTATCGATTCTTAAATGTGTATCATGATGTCATGTAAGTTTAAAACAACATAAGTAATGTTCACAATAAGGTAGAGAAAAGATAAATATATTTGCAAAATGATTACAATATTGAACTTGTTTTTTCAAGTCCTTGCAAGTGGCTCAAATACAACTCTTTTTGGGGGAAGGCATGTGATGCAAGACGTTGAATTCTCCATCCTTGTGCTCACCACAATTTCATCCACTTTGTAACATTTAATGGCCTAAAAACTTATATGTAGCGGAAATTAGCATGAACATAGTGGGCATTTCATTAGAATAGATTCCTAATGAGAATTACAAGAGTGCTTGGGTGGAGAGAGCAACAAGAAGCATAACACCTAGTTAGATAGCATCAACAATACTTTCAAAAGAGAGATAAATTAAGCTATTGACAACAGTTGAGGACCGGATTTGCATGGAGCCGGTCCCCCCTCCAAAAGGCTTTGTATTATGGTTTCTCCCATCAAGAGAGACATTGTACAATACAATTCTTGTTGGGATCGGAGAGCACACACACAGAGAGCCAGCACGAAGAAGGAGATAGACACAGTGTGTGGCGGGGCGGTACTCACACACTACAATGTGTAGTTATGAGTATAGTTATTATGAATGAGTAAATGAATGGCTGTACATGGGCGGCTGAACAACGGGCAGCCGGGCACACGGGCCTTTAACCCAACAATCTCCCACTTAAAGGCAGTGTGCCTTTAAAGTGGCCAAAGTACAGCAAAAGAAGTCAAGCCATACCCATCAGCGATCTACAGTGTGCAAACCGCTGTGAGGCTAACGACTTCGTGAGTAGATCAGCAGGGTTATCGTCAGTGTGTACCTTGACAAGCTCTATGCGCTTGTCCTCTAGCACCTCTCGTATGAAGTGATACCTCACCTCAATGTGCTTTGTCTTCGCATGGAAGACAGGATTCCGTGCCAACGCTATGGCACTCTGGCTATCACAATGTAGAATCGGAGCATTACCAGCCATACCAAGATCTCCCACTAGTCGTGAGAGCCATACGGCCTCCTTGGCAGCCTCAGTGGCAGCCATATATTCAGCCTCTGTAGTGCTCAAAGCAACGCATGGCTGTAAACGTGATGCCCACGAAACCGGTCCACCTGCAACTGTGAACACATAGCCGCTAGTAGACTTCCTCGAGTCCACTGACCCTGCATAGTCTGAATCTGTATATCCGCAAACAGACATATCCTTCTCACCATAACATAGGGACAACTCTGAAGTCCCTCTCAAGTATCTGAGAATACCTCTCACTGCATCCCAATGACGCTTGCCCGGGTTAGACATGTACCTGCTAACCACACCAACTGCATGAGCAAGATGTGGACGCGTAGCCACCATGGCATACATCAAGGAACCAACAGCTGACGCATAGGGAATCTGAGACATCTCTGTAGTCTCCAAATCTGTCTGAGGGCAGTCATCATGGCTGAGTTTTACATATGGAGGCAACGGGGTACTAATGGCCTTCCCCCCTTCCATATGAAAACGCTCAAGCACCCTGTCAATGTACTCTTTCTGACTAAGAAAGAGCATCTTGCGAGAACGATCACGAGTGATCCGCATACCCAAAATATGACTGGCATCCCCAAGATCCTTCATGGAAAAGGTCTCATGTAGCCTATGTTTCAAGGCATCCACATCAGAAATACACTTCCCTGCGATCAGCATGTCATCCACATACAAAACCAAAACAATAAGACTACCATCTGCAGCCTTGCGAGTATAGAGGCATGGGTCCTCATAACTGCGTACATAGCCCAATGAACTCATGAATGCATCAAATTTACGATACCATTCACGAGATGATTGCTTCAGCCCATACAAGGTCTTAAGAAGCCGGCATACCATCTTCTTTGAACCATGAATAACAAACCCACTTGGTTGCTCCATGTACAAATCCTCGTGCAAGTCCGGATGTAAGAAAGCTGTCTTTACATCCATTTGCTTCAATTCCATGTCTTCTGTAGCTACCAAAGCAAACAACATACGCAAAGTAGACATCTTCACCACTGGGGAGAAGATCTCGTCAAAATCAATGCCCTTTTGTTGCTTGAATCCTTTAGCCACAAGCCTTGCTTTGTACCTAGGCTTTGCATCCATTGAACACAATTTTATCTTGTAAACCCACTGTGCGCTCCTTGCCGCACTGTCGAAGCAAGGGACTTGCCAATACACCGTATGCGAGCCACAAACGGCTCCAAGCACACAACAAGCCTAAACTAGCAAGCTCAAGAAAACAAAGGGTGTGTCACTCACCGCTCTACGCTCGCCTTCGTGGTGGATTCCTCGCCGCGATGAAGAAGAAGCTGCAGTCGTGCCGCGCTCAACCGCTTCGCCGCCGTCGTGCCTTCGTAATGCTCGATCGCACACACACTCTCCCTCTCTCTCTCTCTCTCTCTCACACACACACACACACAAGGAGGTGAAGAAGAAGAAGAAGATGGAGATGGAGCAAGAGCACTCTTCAATTGCACAAATGAGAGAATGAGTAAAAATTAGGTTTAGTTGGCTTTTATAGGAGCTCACCCCATTCACACTTGGGCACCCATGCTTAACCAACTAATCCCTTGAATGTCCAAGTTAAAGTGCGCCTCTCATCGGCGATCACTCTACCTTTCCCTATTGGTCCGACAAGCCCGGTACCTGACTCTACCAAATACATAATACGCGTCCATCGTAGGTGATGGGTGTCCGTATGCCGTGAGGGTTAACATGCCCCCCTTCCTGATGTAGATTCCGTCCTCGGAAGCTATTGAGTTGAAGCTGGGTCGTCGAGGTGGAAGAGCATTTGAGATGAATGTCCTTAGCCTTCTTCAGTCACTGCAAAATCAAACAACATTGGCACAGTAATTGCATTCTCTTAAAAAGCATATGCAGTTTTAGGTAGAAAAATTGATTGGTCAAAGAATTTCAAACAATTTGTTAGCAATGAACATTAAATTGCAATGTAATCAAATGCATAAACAGATGTAAAGGTAAAAAATTAAACAAGTCTGGGGTCACTAATTTGACGGTCGAAAAGCACTAGAGATCGAATATTAATACCATGGGTAAGCTTCTTAAATTTCTGTGGTCAATTAAGTTGTTTAATCGCGAGAGCCAAGTATTCATGTTCGAGGGCTGACTAGAGGCTATATCTAGAAAACCTTGTAGTTAAGCTACCATAAAAGGAATTTCTCATGAAATCATCGCCTGACTGATTACTTTTTCTTTGACCCCCCAAGGTCTTTTCACATTGATTCAATTATGATGTGTGTGCTTATTTTGTATGCCTTGGGTTTTTTGCTTTTCAAGGAAAAGCGCCCACGCTGGGAACCTCTAGGGCTCTAGTACCATAGGCGATACATGTGAGTGAAGTACCAAATCAAGCCGAGATTTCTTTTCCAGCTTAAAATTTTACATTGTGGCACTTTGATTTTTTGTTTGTTCATTTTCAGCATTTAAATTTTGTAACTTTGGGGGGTCATATAACACTGTTACATTCCCCAGGCTCATCACATTAGTAAACTCCCTTTATAATACTTAAGCTAAAGGTCAATAGGGTTAAGCCCACTAGAAAGCCCTAGTACATTTCATACAATGCTGCCTAAATCGGATTAAGAACCTAAGTAACCATTGTTTATTAGGAAGGCATTCCCCATGGTATTAAGAGAAGATTTCTAATACCTAGCTTGGTCAAACTAGCTTAGTCGGACTGCTTGATTTTTACACCTTAAACAAGTGATTATGACAAAAGATTGCATTGAATTAAATGTTGGATACTAAGCCAATGCGCTGAATATTATGCTACCAATCCCAATCAAAGCAGACAAACATGGATGCAAAAAAGATAAGGGCAATGCTAATGGATAAGAAACACCTGTTTGTGTTGATGGTCGCGCTTGATTTGAAGGTTCCATGAAGGTCCAAATCCTATCAATAGCAACACGCTCCTGTACACACTATGAAACACAAACAATACCTCTAGGAGGAACATCAGTGGGAAAAGAGAACTTTGCTAATCTCTCAACTCTAAAACAAAAACACTCCTATCGTACTAATCTTACCTACCCTCCATCACTCAAGTGATGAGGATCAAAGGTGTTTTATGGCATAGGTTTCTGTTTCACTGTACCAAATGTGACATGTGTAGGTCTGAGTCAATGTTTTGACTTTAATGTGCATACTCGTTTGCTAATTGCTCTTGCTCTTTTTTTTTTTTTTTTTTTGTGAGTATAAAGCTTTATATGTACATTCCCTAAGATTGGAATTGAGAGGTCAGGGAAAAAGGTTGAGAGGGAAACAAATGAATGATGACTGTCAGCAAACACTCCCCCCTTCCTTGGGTAGATCATACCGTTTGAAATGAGCTTGTCACCCTTTGAAACCAATTGTTCCAGTTGGTAATAGGTGAGGATTTTTGCCAGTAGTTTTCTATTACCCTAGGTGCCTCGTCAAGTTGCAAGGGTGGTAAGGTACTCTCCCAGGATTGAACTTGAAGTGGTTCATCAGGTGATTCTTGAACACTGGGAGGTGTGGATTCTTTTGTAGCTTCATGGAGGTCCACTACTATAGATGGAGGCTGTGTAGAAGCTTTTACCTCTATGGATGTATTACATGAGGAGCTAGAAGCTTCATGGGACTCCCCCCTTCCTGAGCTAGGTGGATCAATTCGTTCTTTCTTTGGTACCCAAACTAGCTCGGGAGCGGGTATGTAGCATTTTGTGATTTTTTTCTTTCCACGATCATTGATTCGTTTTGGAGCTACGGGATTGGGCTCACTTGGGTCAGGTGATAGGTAAGAGCACAATCTACGTTTTGGCACCCAGATTTGATCATTTCCTTGATAGTAGCCTTGGGCTTCCAATAGTCGTTTAGGGATCCATCGCAACATTTTCTTACTTTTCTTGGAGCGAGTGGTACGTTTCTTACAAGGCTTCTGCTTTTTAGCACTAGCTATGGTCACTAAAGAAGCTTTAGGGACCCACTTGTATGTTTTCTTCGTTACATTAGGATGAGTCTTGTCGGAAGCGATATGCATTGCTTGTAGCATATTTAAGGGTATAGGCATTTCATCCCCCTCAGGTGTTACCCAGGTCGTCCCCCTATTTCCCCAAGTGTCTATGGTTGATGCTAGGTGGACCCAATCCACATTGTCCGACTCAGTCATCCCAGGTAGGATATCCATATAAGGAGAATCTTGGCCAATGTCTGTATCCTTCTTACAAGTGTAACAATATTGTAGTGGGGCCGAGTGAACTGTGGTGTCAGAGCGATGATCAATAATGGTTTTACTCCCTAAGGGGTGTACCTTACCAGTCACCAAATCCACTCTAAGGACAGAGTCTTGGAATTGCAAATAGACATGATTTTTAGACCAATCGTGAACCATTTGTGCTTCCCTCATGAATGGTCGTCCTAAAATCATTTCATATGACATAAGGTGTTTAGAGAAATCCATTACAATGAACGTATGTCGTACCTTGTGTCCTAGAACTTTGATCTTAAGATCCTTGAGCATCCCCATAGGTTTGGCTATGGTACCATTTGCCATCTTTACCACAATGTTAGTAACACTGAGGCGGGGTTTTCCCATGGATTCCCAACAATCTTTTGTAACGATGCTAACTCCCGCACCACCATCAAGAATTCCCTTTATAGTTAATCCCTTGGTAGTGATGGGTAGGGTCGCATTAGACTCGTCGCCTTCAAAATACTGCCCTAATTCGTTAATGGGTACCTCGATCACAGACTCGTGTCCATCTAAGTCAAGTGATTGCACATGATTTTCCTCATCAATCATAATCGAGTCAGGCCTATTTGGTTGCGCAAACTGCGGTAATCCCGTTCGTAGCTCTCCGTTAAGGAATGCTCGAAGTGCAAGGAATAACTCAGGATCTCCATACAGCTTTGCTATGATCGTGGTTCGGACCTCAGAAGACATGAAGTCCACTAGTTTGGCAACATTCATTGGCGTTTTGCAGGGTGTAGGTCCTTGACTAGGAACTGGTGAGGATGGAATCTCATATTCCTCAATGGGATCAGGTATTCCTTCGTTAAACATCCTTTCCAACAAGAAGGGTGTATGCTCACTTTCTAATGTCCTGTCCTCACTCCCTTCTTGGATGATACTAGATATGGCTAACGGTCTATGGTTCATGTGGGGTGGATGAACTTGCGTGGGAAACACTGTGTCATGAATTTTGATATGCATGGGTTCTGGTTCTAGTTTCCTTTGAGTCTCCTCCACTAAACCTCTTAGATGTTTCACCTGCTTAATCTCATCTACTGGGTTTGGGTACGTCCCAATCTTCTTTTTACGATTTTTTCCTTTTTGCCCCTGCGGTTCATCTTGGGGGTCTTGGATTGGATTTGGAAACACTTGTGGTGTTTTCAGAGGCTCTTTATGATTTTCTCTTATTCGG
Organism: Adiantum capillus-veneris; assembly: GCF_014529385.1. Lineage (NCBI taxonomy): Eukaryota > Viridiplantae > Streptophyta > Polypodiopsida > Polypodiales > Pteridaceae > Adiantum > Adiantum capillus-veneris. The sequence continues at coordinate 156,071,657 of NC_140931.1, forward strand.
TTTTCATTTGGTTCCATGTTACGGTTTTCTTTGTCGGTCTTTCCCTTTGTGGTATTGGTTCTAGTCTCCATTGTCTCGACTGAATCTGAATCATCCTCGAGGTCATTCATATACACGGGGTCATCTCCTGTTCCTATGTTTGTTTTGGAACTTGGCTTTGAATTTTCCGTATTCTGCGACTTCTTCCTTCGTGTCTTCTTTTTCTTTGCTTGGATAACTGACGCGGTATCTCTCTCTTCGAGGATATGTCCTGGCCCTTGAAGCATGGACCGTGTAATCGCATAAGCGGGTGCAACGGGTGGTATTGGCGATGTCACACTAGCAATTTCGACCAAATTCAGGGGTGTGATTTTAGGCGCATTTGGGTTATAGGGGCATTGGGCAATCAAGTGATCTATGCCACAACGATTACATGTGAGTATTGGCATTGCAGACGTGCTCCCTTGATTCACTTGCATCTGTGCAGCATTCTTTTGCAGCCTAATAGGGCACTCCGCTACTCGATGTGGTCCCCCACACTCGTAGCATTGAAGAGGTGGCCTCCTAGCCTGGGTGTTGATATTTTGACCTCTGGATGCGAGAGCAGCAGCTTGATAAACCGGCTTGACTTGCCCCCAACAATCTTCCATGTAGTATATAGGACACTCTTCCAATGTATCAAGTCCGTAGGCAATACTAGTGTCTATTTCCTCCTCACAACCATCTGCATAAGCATTTGATGGCTCGCAACCCACTTGGTTCATAGGGACGACTCTTGGATGCGGGGGCTGCGGTCCTAGCACAGGAGGTGGTAACGGTGTAGCTTGTACAACATTTTGAGATCTAGGGACCATGTGTTGCGGTAGTTGCTCAACAGGTGGAGTAGGCATCAATACAGGAGCTCGAGGCGCATCCGTCCAGGCTACAGGTGGTCTATTTGCCATCATACGTTTGATCATTAAACAATCCTTAGCTTGGTGACCATACCTACCACATGCATTGCAAGTTCCATTAAATTTTACTCTAAACGTAGGGCACTCACTAGTGCTATGTGGACCTAAGCAAATGGAACACCATTGTTGCTCCCTTCTTGGATACATGTGACTATTTTGAGGGGGTCGATTATCCTTAAGAGACTCTTGGATTGCCTTGGTGAGGTCTGTCAAGAATGTCTCAAATACCTTTGGCTCATTGGCAATGGGCTTTGCAGTCATGGGTTCATACTCAATGGCTTGTGAGCTAGTGGATCTCGTGTCAGTAGACACCCTCATGCCTGCTATCATCAAGTTGTCCTCTAGTTGGATTGCATTGGCAGTGACATCTTCCCAGGTTGTGATACCTCTAATCACTAGTCCATTATAGATTCCTTCATTCCTCAACCCTCGAATAAATCGATCAAGCAATTGGTTATTGTTGAAGCGCTCATTTACAGGGCAGCGAGAGTTTAAGTGCTTTAGACGACTAATGAAGTCCCTTACTGACTCTCCTTCCTTACGTTCGGCCTTCTGTAGCTGAGATGCTACACCCCAAAGCACACCTTCTCGTATGTACTCCTTTAGAAACAACCTTCGAAGGGTAGGGTAGATTGTTTTCTCGTCCACCCTTAGGGTCCTATACCAATCTCCAGCCTTCCCACTTAATGTCAAGCTTAAGGCATTGCACTTATGTAGTTCGTTGCGTTCCCCTAAGGAATCACATACTTGTTCAAACACTTCAATGTGTTTCCTAGCATCTTCATCCCCATTGAATTTTTGCGTGAGTTTGGCAATTTGTACTGCCTTACTTCTAGGCTCTCTATCAGATGCATGATGCATATTTTCCGCAATAGATCGACCTATGGTTTGAGCAAACGCTGCCAAGTCACCTATGTGAGGAGGCAGGGCCGGTGGAGGTACTCTTGGAATCATATGTGGGAGAGGGACGGGTGCCGGTCTTGGCATATGTGTGGATGATGCAGGATATGGAACATAACCGGGCATAGGTCCACTCGGATAAGAGCTAGGGAGCGGCACTCGAGGAGCATAAGCAAGTGGTACAATTGGAGGTGTGGGGGCCATGTGTGCATAAGGGGCTAGAGGCACATATGGTCGAGGCCCCATATTAGGTACTACGACACTAGGTAGTGGCACTGCGCTAACCGTAGATGTCATCGGTACATTCTCTGTCAGGCTTATCCCTGGAGTGAGCACTGTGTTTTCCTTGATAGAGGGTTGAGCCAAGTTAGGGAAGCTAAAGTTTTCGCTCGGAGGCTCAGATTGCATAGAGACCCCAGGTGAAATGACGTAAGATGGGTCCATGGGGCTCATTAGAGGAGTCTCCATTTGAGATAGAGTAGGCTGTTGAGCCTTGCTCGTATCCAGAAATCTCATGGGGCCAGTTGAGAGTATATTTACCCCTCGATTTTGCCTTTCTGATTGAATAATGCCATGGATAACATTACAGATCATTTTCTGTTGATCTTCGATGCTCGCGGCACTAGAGGTGGATTGTACAATCTCTATTCATCCTACATGGTAGGCGTGGCCAGAGTGTAGATCCGTCAACACCTCAGTGTGGAGGTCGTATGTCCAATGATCATTAATGAACAATCCTTCTAGAGTCGACGTGTTAACGGTTTCTTGTGAGGTAGAAGCAATGTTGCTCCCCGTGGTTTTACTTGTCACCAACGGTACTCTAGAGGGAACTTCTGAAGGAGGCAGCTCAACAGGGCCTTCTTGGTAAGAAGTTGGTAGGATATCCACATGGACACTCTTTGGGGGTGTGGAGTCCACGTGCGATGTGAAAGGAGATTCCACTTCCCCACCCCCTTCGCGTGCTTCATCTGCATCAGGTTCCGAGCGAGTAGCTCTACCTAATGTTTCCATGAAACGGCTAAACATACTAGTACTAGGCTGTGGAGCTTCGGGAGGTGCATGGCCTTCTCTCTCAGTGTTTTGGGTAGGGTATGCTTCCATGATTTCTGAGTCGGAGGAGGAATCACTAGCGGCTATTTTAGGGTCTTGGGTGGTGCTACCTTGTGTCCCCGCTGAGGGTCTAGAGCTTATCGTGGATGGGTAATGGGTGTCCGTATGAACAGAGGCACACTCAATATGCTCGTGTTCTAGCACCCGCCCAGAGCGTAAGTGCATGTGCTTTTGATACCCTAAGGTGTCAAAAAGCTGCTCTAGGAGGCCTTGTGACTAGTTTTTAGCGTGTTTTTTGTTTGTTTTTTTGCTAGAATTTTTAGAGCGTGTCGTGGAATGGGCCGTGTGATGGCTCGAAACGAGCGTATCGGTCAGAGGGTCAGAGTGAGTTTAGTATATATCATAAGACTGAGGACTGAGGCCTGGGCTTGGGCTTGGGCTTGGGCTTGGGCTTGGGCTTGGGAAAATGATCCCGATCTATCTTTTATACAAACCAACCCGTCCGTTTTACCCGTCCGTTTTAAGAGACACGTTTTTTATTTTCGAAAAAATTTCGCCGCCCGCTCGCTCGCGTTTTTAATTTCCGAATTTTTTTCCTTTTAAATTTTTTTTTTCAAAAAATTTTTTTTTTCTCAAAAAACTTTTTTTTCCCAAATTTTTTTTTTCTTTTTTTGATTTTTTTTTTTAATGCAGAAAAACGCAGAAATAGAAAAAAACGCAGAAATTGCAGCGAGTTGACAGAAATGCAGAAAATTGCAGAATTGACAGAAAATGCAGAAAAAACGCAGAAATTGCAGCAAATTGACAGAAATGCAGAAAATTGCAGAATTTGAAAACGCCGAACTTGAAAATGCAGAAATTGCGGAAATTGAAAAACGCAGACAATAGCAGAAATTGGAACTTGACAGCAATTGCAGAAAACGCAAAAAACAGAAATCTCCACACACTCCTTCCCTGCCTTTCCTATGATAGAAATTGCACCACAAGGAAGCGTAAAGTGCTAACCGAGCTTAGTGTAAGGCATATCCCCGGCAGCGGCGCCAAAAATGTGCGCTCCTTGCCGCACTGTCGAAGCAAGGGACTTGCCAATACACCGTATGCGAGCCACAAACGGCTCCAAGCACACAACAAGCCTAAACTAGCAAGCTCAAGAAAACAAAGGGTGTGTCACTCACCGCTCTACGCTCGCCTTCGTGGTGGATTCCTCGCCGCGATGAAGAAGAAGCTGCAGTCGTGCCGCGCTCAACCGCTTCGCCGCCGTCGTGCCTTCGTAATGCTCGATCGCACACACACTCTCCCTCTCTCTCTCTCTCTCACACACACACACACACACACAAGGAGGTGAAGAAGAAGAAGAAGATGGAGATGGAGCAAGAGCACTCTTCAATTGCACAAATGAGAGAATGAGTAAAAATTAGGTTTAGTTGGCTTTTATAGGAGCTCACCCCATTCACACTTGGGCGCCCATGCTTAACCAACTAATCCCTTGAATGTCCAAGTTAAAGTGCGCCTCTCATCGGCGATCACTCTACCTTTCCCTATTGGTCCGACAAGCCCGGTACCTGACTCTACCAAATACATAATACGCGTCCATCGTAGGTGATGGGTGTCCGTATGCCGTGAGGGTTAACACCCACTTGCATGGTAGTGCCTTCTTACCCTTTGGCAAAAGAGTAAGCTCCCACGTTTCATTTTGGATCAACGAATCCATCTCTGACTGCATAGCCTGCTCCCACTTGAGCTTGTCAACACTAGACATGGCCTCATCATAACATGATGGCTCCCCGCAATCAGTCAACAATACATAATCCATAGAAGGCACAAAACGCTGAGGCTGTCTTGCACGCCTCTCTGAATGCCTCAAAGACTGTGCAGGAGGTGCATCTGGCTGTCCCACATCTACATGATCTCCCAACAAGGGCTGATCTCCCACTTGAGGGTCAATGGGCTGCCCACGAGCAGCCATGGGACCATCATACCGATGTCCATCCTCCTCAAATATCACACGCCGAACCTCAACCGTTCGCGGTGATGCTCTATACATAGAGTCCTCATGAAAAACAACATCATGGCTGCGCACAATCTTCCTGTCAATAGGATCCCACAATCGATAACCCATCTCACCAGAGCTACCATAACCCAAGAAGATACATCTCTTGCTCTTTGGATCCAATTTGCTGCGTTTTGCCTTAGGTACATGTACATAAGCTTCACAGCCAAAAACACGAAGGTGACCATACGAAGGTGTCAAACCTGTCCATACCTCTTCAGACACTTTGAAGCCCAAAGGAACACTAGGTGAACGATTTATCAAATGCACAGAAGTGGCAACAGCTTCAGCCCAAAATCCATTTGACAAACCAGCCATAGAAAGCATACTACGGACTTTTTCCTGTATAGTCCTGTTCATGCGCTCTGCCACACCATTTTGAGGAGGTGTATAGGGAGCACTAAGCTCGCGCCGTATACCCTTCTCAACACATAATGTTGTGAAAGCATGAGACATAAATTCACCCCCATTGTCCGTACGTAAGCACTTCAACTTACAACCTAATTGGTTCTCAACAAGAGCCAACCATTGCTTAAATATATCAAACACCATATCCTTCTTACAAATGGGGTATGCCCATACCTTCCTGCTAGCATCATCAATGAATGTAACAAAGTACATAGCACCTCCAAGAGAAGCATTGGGCATCGGCCCACATACATCACTATGCACCAAAGCTAGCTTTTCCAAAGATCTGTGTGGAACACTTTTCTTATAAGAAGACCGAGCATGTCGACCATAAAGGCAATGCTCACAAAACTCAAAACCACCAAAATCTGAAACGGGAATGTAATCCGCACGTGCCAACAACTTCAAACCTTTTAGTGACATATGCCCCAAACGCTGATGCCATAAAGAAGCAGGAGGTTGCTCAGTGATCCCCACAATGTGATCAGCCACACTAGCTACACAAAGGGAATACAACGTATTCCTCTTAGCACCTTTAACCAAAACAAGGTTGCCCTTAGTGATCTTCCAGCCTCCATCACCAAAAGATACATTGAAACCAAGTGAATCCAACTGACCCACACTAATCAAGCTTTTTGCAAGAGCCGGCACATGACGCACACGCTGCAAGACAAACGTAGTAGAGTTTGGCATAGCCAAATGAATATCCCCAATGCCATGAATCTGCATAGAACGCCCATCGGCAATCCTGACAGTACCTGTGCTCGAAGCATCATAGTCATGAAACCACGACCTATGAGGCGTAACGTGAAAAGAAGCACCACTGTCAATGACCCAATCCATAGGCATACTACGCTCATGAGTGAGAAGAAAAGCGTCATCAAAATAGGATGCAAGCAACACATCACCAAGCTCTTCACTAGTAGCACTAGTCGGAGCACATACATGGTCATCTTGAGAGCTACACTCTCCCTGTGTTGCATTTAACTCCTCAATCTTGACATTGGATTTAGGCTTGTCCTTAGCATCATGGTCTTTCTTCTTACCATCTCCATTTTCCCTTTTCCACTTGTAGCAATCCTTTTTGAAATGGCCTTTTCTACCACAATGGAAACATTCCACATCCTTTTTACTTGTGCTTGCACGGGACCTGCTTCTAGATTTACCCCTGTTGGACTTATACTTGTCCATAGTCCTGCCTCTGACAACCATTGCACTAGAAGACTTATTACCTGCATTATTCTTTCGATTAATCTCTTTCGATTAATCTCTTCCGTGAGAAGACTAGACTCCACATTAGTACTTGTCAACTCATTCGCAGGAACCGAGTTACTTATGGCTGTCCTAAATGTGTCCCATGACTCAGGCAACGTGACAAGTAAAAACATAGCTTTTACATTTTCCTCAAACGTAATTTCCTGCGTAGCAAGTTGGCTGAAAATTGTATTGAACTCATTCAAATGCGCATTCATGGAAGCACCTTCCTCCATTCGCAAATCAATAAGCTTTTTAATCCAATACACCATAGAAGCAGCCGAATGCTTATCATACATATCGCAAATCCGCTGCCATAGCTCATAAGCTCCACCCTGTGCATCTTTCACATTGTAATAAACAGACTTTGAAAGGGAAAGCCTAATGGTAGACCTGCACATCTCATCCAACTCCTCCCAATCATCCCTCTCCATGTTCTCTGGCTTAACGCCCTGCAACTTTAGAGGTCGAATCTGTTTCTTCTGCACCAAGACATCCCAAATCTGATCTTTCCAATATGAGAAGTTAGCACCATCCAACTTCTCAATATTGAAAACTGTGTCCTCTTTAGTGCCCATTACAACAATCAAAAAACCTACGTAGAAATCCACAAACAAATGCATAAACCCGTGACACCTGTAACTCAACCGGCCTAGGCAAACCGTGCCACAAAATGCATCAACAATGAGCTGTCATAGAGGCATAAACATACTCCATGTCTGAATAACCACAATAGAGACATAAGCTGACCAAGCTTACACAAATCCATGAGCATAAATGGATCCAAGTGAGCATATAACCAATGCACAAGCTCAACGAAGTCCAATCTCTACTGTCAACCAAGTACCTGTCCGTACTCAAACCGCAACACTGCAAGCAAGAGCAAACCCGCTCTATGTATAAGTGAACCAAATCTCCACAATATCATGCATAAAGAGTGTCTGTCAAACTACCATATCCACATCCATCAACATACATAGATGATGTAAACCTGTAGCTCAAGAACACGCATAAAAAGACTGCCCAGAAGAGTAGAAGCTCCCACTCAAACCACAACCATATGCATGGCTGTCCCACAGTCAAAATACATGTTTTGTAACCACAGAAGAAACCTGTATCCAAAGCTCCCTGTAACCTGTAACCTGTAACCTGTACCCGTACCTGTACCTGTACCTGCACCTGTACTTGTACCTGTAGTCGAAGAAGACAATGTCGCCAAACTCCCACTCTATCTGTGTGTATGAGGCCACTCCAAGAAGAGGCTACACACTCTCAAATGAGCTGTGGGCTTACGTAAGTGGAAGACACTACAACAATGGCACCTGTAATGGCTATGGAAGCTCTGGCAGCAGAAAACTACCAAAGAGAGCTGAAAAACGTAGCTCCTAGTCTGTATCTCGGATGGGATTTCTAATGGCACGAATGGCTCCGAAAGGGGGGTTAAACCCCATGACGCCTGGAAAAACCCCCGCAGAGTGCTGAACCTTCCAATGCCAAGCTCAGAAAAACCTTCTGCTCTTTGGAAATGCGCGCGTGCGCGAAACCGAAAAACGGCAATGAAACAGCAGCAAGTTTCAACACACTCAACAATGATGATGAAGCTCTCAATGCTCTCACTACCAAGCTCTGATACCACTTGTTGGGATCGGAGAGCACACACACAGAGAGCCAGCACGAAGAAGGAGATAGACACAGTGTGTGGCGGGGCGGTACTCACACACTACAATGTGTAGTTATAAGTATAGTTATTATGAATGAGTAAATGAATGGCTGTACATGGGCGGCTGAACAACGGGCAGCCGGGCACACGGGCCTTTAACCCAACAATTCTTTGTGTTCCTTCAAGACTAGCTAGTGCAATGAAGATGAAAGCTTCATGCACTAAGCAAAACACTTAGCAAACACAACTTTAATTATCCCCGTTCTCAGACCCAAGACCTCACACACCTTCGAAGATGGTGAGAGCTAGCAGGGTATGAGAGTAGATTGAGAGGAAGAAGGAATATCTTACGAGAAAGATGTACATCTCCTCACATAATCACTCATATTAGCATAGATTTAGCTTAGTAATTAGCTTGGTAGAGGAGATGAGCATGCATTGAAGCTTGGCTCTTGGTTGGATTTGCATCCACAAGCCAAGAGTGTGTCGATGTAGGCTTCTATCTCACAAGCTTGGAGTAGGTGATGAGCTCTCCATTAAAGCTTGGGAAGAGATAGTCTTCTCTTTCTTCACACATGAGATTGTGTGAGTGTGTGATAATGCCTTCCAAAAATCAACCCCCTCTCTCTCTTGGGCGAGCCCTCTTGCTATTTGCTCTTGCTATCTCCCCATTGGCCCTCCCCAAGTCAAGCCAATGATTATTAAGTAGCATAAGTGATAGCCTATTGACATGTGTCCCCCTTTCCACTTTTGTGAGAGCTTTAGGTAATTTAATAATTAAACTAAACTCTCATTGGACCCCTTTGCCTCCTGGCCAATAGGAATCAGGCAAGCCATTGGGCTCCTGAATGCTCATTGGACCCCTTGGGAGACTGTCCAATAGTCTTCTAGGAGACTTAATTCTCATTGGTTCTTTTATTAAGCGTTTTTAAATTAATTAAACTAGATTTACTCTAGCCTAATTCTCATTGGTCCACCTCCAAGGCCATCCAATAGGAATTGGGCACACCTTGTGGGCATCTGGGCTAGGGAGCTGACATGTGTCCCTAATTCCCTTTGTGTAAAGGGAGCGTCTGTGTGTGTGTGTGACTTTCTCTCTCATCCCCTAGAAGAAGGGCTCGCCCCCTCCCATGTAGGGATGTGCAAAGACTTTTTAGTTACACACAAAGCATCCAATTTCCCCTAGGGTTGACCTTTGGACACAACCTTTGAATTTTGGAACCTTAGCATTTTCGAGGTTTTAATGGGCTGAACCTTAGGGTCTTTTTAGCCCATTGTTGCACATGGCTCTTTTGTAGATGGCCCCCCCTTTGGATCCCTATTTTCCCTCCTTTGGATCCCTACTGTTGCCGGCGGTCTGCTAGCTTAACCAATATTCTAGCTTTTTCTCCCTTGGCACTTCCCCATATTAAATGATCAGTTTAATATGAGAAAATCATTTAGGAGAATTAGATATTGATTATTATGACATTACCTCTCTCTTGAAATCATAGTCGTCCTCGACTATGGTGTAGAGAAGATAAAGCATATTCATGAGTCCTTTTCTTAGCGGGTAGAGGATCCCTATGTTACCCTACGACATCATTCCACAATGGATGACTAGTCCATTTGGTGCTTGAGAGCCTGAGGCTGCCGCAAGCATGTCTGCACATTAGTCCTATCAGTCTTCCATAGTAGAGTGACAAGCTCTACTTGGTGTTTGGGGGACGTCGTCTCCGCAAACTTGATCTAAGCATGCATACTACTTCATTTTTGTGCACAATAAAGAAAAAGAGAGTCTTATAAGACAAAAAACTTTGTTCATATTTAACATTTTGTACATTTGCTTACTCTTGGGAAGCATTGTAAGCATTGACAAGGTTTATGTTATCCTTTAATTGTATGCCTTGCATCCATCTAGCATCTTCGAAAGGATAATTCTTAAACTTAATAAGATATCGTCGGATAGTCTTACCGCCTCTTAATACCTTGTCTTCATGTCGGAGAATGGACTCAGGCTGCAGCACCTCCTGTTGGTCCTCGATCTCCGGTGGGTCTTCAATAGTTGGTTCTTGCTGTGGCTCTCCTTTGTAAGGCTTTAATAGGCTCACATGGAAAGCATTGCGTATGAGCCAATGATTGGGCAACTTGAGTTGATAGGCCCTCTCATTGATTGGCCTAAGAATCTGGAAGGGACCATAATACCTTTTTGCTAGCTTAGCATAGTACTTTTGGTGGCCCGTAGGATTCTTGCCCGTCGTGTGCCTTAATCGAGCCTTGGGAAACTTTAACAAGACCCAGTCGTTTTCTTTAAAGGCTTGGGCTCTTCTGTGCTTGTCAGCAGTAGCCTTTTGCCTTTGCTGTGAGATAGAGATAGCCTCCTTAATCTTTTGAAAAGATTCTTGTAGGTCTCGGCTATACTCATCTGCAACGAAGATCTTCCCATGTACCTTAAGTAGCAAGGGACGTTTTGATCTTCCCTCAATTACCTCGAAAGGTGCTTTTCCCGTGGAAGTATGTACAGTGTTATTGTAAGCATACTCCACTAAGGGTAAGTACTTCTCCCATTGGGATCTTTGATCTACTTCCGTTACATAGGCTTTTAGTAGATCGAGAATGGTTAGGTTAGCTATTTCACTTTGGCCATCCGTTTGTGGATGATAGGCCGAAGAGAAGTTTAGCCTTGTCCCTAAATTCTCAAAGAGACCCTTCCAGAAATTACTGGTCATTCTAGGATCTCTATCTGACACTATGGACATTGGCAAGCCATGGTACTTGAAAATTTGTGAAATGAAGAGGGTTGCCATTTGATGGGCTTTGATAGTCTTTTTGACAGGTATAAAATGAGCTTGTTTACTAAACCTGTCTACTATCGTCCATATTCCCGTATTCCCATGGATAGACTTAGGCAATCCAAAGATAAAATCCATGGATATGCTCTCCCATGGTGAATTGGCAAGGGTTGAAGCAATCGAAGTTGCTTCCTTCTATCAAATTTTGTCTTTTGGCATACCACACATTTAGAAGCATACTCTTGTATGTTCACTTTCATGGTAGGCCAATAGAAATATGTTTCAATTCCCTTTAAGGTAGACTGAATCCCTCTATGCCCCGCATACGGTGGAGCATGAGATTCATACATTACTTTCTCACGTAGTGAGTTGGTAACGCATAGTCTATTACCATAGAGAAGATAATCATCTTGTAAAGTAAATGGTTCTTCTTTCTTCCCTAATGCAAGGGCTGAAATCACATCTCTAAAATCGGGATCAATAGCGTACTCATCTATCATTGAAGATAGATCATTGTGAGTTGCTATGGAAACCGCTTTCACTCTCGGCCGTCTTGAGAGTACATCAGCTACTTGATTATGCTTGCCAGCAATGTGAGCAATATGAAAATGAAATTGCGAAAGGAAATTTGCCCACCTCATTTGTTTGTCGGAGAGCTTGGTTTGCGTCATGAAGTACTTAAGACTTTGGTGATCCGTTCGCAGAATGAAAGGAGTCCCCAATAAATAGTGCTTCCATGAGTCTAAGGCATGTAGAACTGCAAGGAGTTCCTTTTCATATATGCCTAGATCTTGCTCAACAGGGTCGAGCCTTCGACTCTCATAGCCTATGGCGTGCCCTTCTTGGAGCAAAACAGCTCCAAGGCAATCAACCACAAGGCATCACATTGGACCTCAAATGGTTTTGAGAGATCCGTAGTGTGAGCACAGTTAGTGAGATAAGCTTTTCTTTAAGCTTTTCAAAAGCATTGTTCTCCTTAGCAGACCATGTATACCTAACACTTTTTCTTTGTTAGGTCATGTAATGTCCGCAATTTGTGAGAACTTTTCTATGAAGCGTCTATAGTATGCACACATACCTATAAAGCTTCTTAGTTCATGAAGATTCCTTGGTTAGGCCATCCTTTTTATTACCTCTAACTTTGATGATCCATTTGGATGCCATCTTGAGAGATAATGTGACCTAACTACTGAATCTCTTGCAAAGAAAAATTCACTTTTCTTTCGATTACATAAAGTTTATTCTCTCTCAAAACTTGAAATATTACCTGGAGGTGTTGCTTGTGTTCCGTCTAATGAATTAGAGTAGATGATATATCATCAAAGAACACTCTAGTGAAGGTTCGATGAGGCCTAAACAACTTCTCCATCGAGCGGTTGATGTGCTGGTGCATTGGTCAAGCCAAAAGGCATGACAATGTATTTGTAAAGACCAAAAGTGTGCGAAATGCGGTCTTTTACAATATCTTGATCAACTATCCTTATTTGATAATAGCCACTTTTTAGGTCAATCCTATTGAAGTAGGTCGATCTTGTAGCTAATGAAATAGGTCTTCTACCCGTGGACGGGAAAACTATTCTTGATAGTGATCCTATTTAGTGCTCTATAGTCGACACACATACGATATGTGCCGTCTTTCTTTGCACTAATATCACCGTGAGAAAAATGGAGATGAGCTAGGCCTAACCATGCCTTCTCACTAGCTCATGCACTTGTCCGCATAATCTCCTCTTGTTGAGCTTGAGAAACTCTATAAGGAGGTTTGTTAGGTGGTGAAATTCCTGGAAGAAGTTCAATTGCATGGTCATCATTACCCACCTCGTTAGGAGGTAGCTCACAAGGGATGTCATCAATAAAAACATCTTGAAACCCCTTGAGAAAATTGGATAACTCTAATTCCTTTGGTTGCTTTTATTTTCTTTTGCTAAAGCATTAGGTTCATTTGAGAATCTTTAACAAAAATCATGTACACGGAAATAGAGCTCTTTATTGACTCGTTGAAAGCTAGTGTATGTACAATGGGGATAGTGTTACCCATTTCCTTAGCATCTATATACATGTCTTTTTCCCTGAACTTAAAGGAGATTCTCCTTTCAGGAAATTTAACATCGGCATCCAGGCGGTCAAACCATGGTGCCCCTAGGATACATCCCCATGCTTGAGAGGAGAGATAAAGAAGTCCTCTTTGTCCACATAGCCTTGGAACATGAAGCCTCAATTTCCCGATTAAGGGAGTAACTGAAGCTTCTTGCCCCTTGAAGGCACTGTCTGCGGGTAGGACATCTCCCATCTCGTAGGATTGTATGCCTAGCTTGGTGGCCAACTCTATAGATATAAAATTGTGAGTAGAGCCAGGGTCAAAGAGAATAAAAGCATCATGTTCTCTTACCTTTCCCCAAGCATGGCATAGAGGAGATCCTTTGTGATGAGTTTGGTGAGTCTCCTCCTCTTGGATTTCAACCAAGGAAGCTCTAGGAGGATCTTGGAAGTTGTTCTTTTGGGGACAAGCGCGGTGTGCATGCCCTTGTTCGCCGCACTTGAAACACCGGTTATCCTTACGATAACGCTCAAGCTCTTCAGGAGAGAGTTTGTTCTTAGCTTTGTAAACTCCCTTCTCTTTAGCTTTGTTGGAGTTTCCCTTTAGAGACTTTTGGACATTGTCCTTCCCCTTAGGCTCATTGGAACCCTTGTTTTCCGGGGGCTTATTATTTCTTTTAGCCCCAGTTTGGAAATTGATTCGAGAGGCCACCATAGTATGGTGTATTACCGCCGATATGGTACGTGGCCTTTGGGAGTTGACATACTCCGCCATTTCTTCGGTTAAGCCGGCACAAAATTGTTGCTTTTGCTCTCCAAAATCCAACTTTTTAAAGACAGTGGCTTTGAGTTGTAGGTCCCAAAACTTGTCTACATATTTGTGGATTGATTCATTGGGAGAGAGCTTTAAGCTTTGCCATTCGGTGAGTACTTTGTCTTTGGCATCGGTGGCCAAAAACTGCTTCATAATGGAAGCTCTTAAAGCTTTCCATGTTCGTGGAGCTTCACCGTTGGCTCGTAGGCTAGACCACCATTGCCTGGCGGACTTTTGAAAGTGCATAGCTACATGGCGTAGCTTAGAGGACTCCGTGAAGCCCTCATCTCCAAATGTCGCATCGAATTGCTGGATAAAGGCCAAGACTTTGTCCGTAGCACCAAAGGTACCATCATAGGTAAGGAAAGAGATGCTCTTCCCTCCCTCTTTGAATTTCTTCAACCTGGACGACCTCTTCCATGCGGCATAGGATTTCCTATGGCCTCTTCTTTTTGATGGTTCAAAGGTTGCACCATCACTTTCTTCAGAAGGTGAAGAATTTGAAGAAGGTAGAGAAGAGGGTGACCTCTTTCTCGCCTTTTTCTTGTCTTGATCTTCGTTGTCTTCACCATCACTTTCATAAGAGGAAGAGGATGAAGAAGATGGAGAAGAGGGTGTCCTCTTTCTCGCCTTTTTCTTCTCTTGCTTTTTATCATCCCTCTTTGAATTATGATGTGGAGAAGAGTGCGATGGTCTTCTCTGCTTTGGTGGTGTTGGAGAGCGTTTAGCCCGCCGTCTTCGTGGAGCCATCTCCGCCGAGGTGGCGGGAGACTCACTTCTTTCTCGTTCCTTCGTTGGAGGCTCTTGAGTTCTCCTTTGGGAAGGAGATGCATCATCAAGAAGTAAATTCTTGAGCCCTTCATATGGATTCTCTTCTTCTTCCCGAATCGGAGAGAGACCTCTTTTGGGAGTCTCACAAGGAGGCTTCCTAAGTGTTCTCTCGTCATGGTGATGAGCTTGGAGAATCCCGTGAGCACAGAGCTGCCGTTGCACTTCGCTTTGGAGAGATGGATTGCCCATGGCTTGTTGAAGCCTAGAAACAAGATAGTTAACAAGCATTGAAGCATCATTAGTAGCTTGCTCATGAGCAAAATCAAAGTTATCAACATTAATTTCACTCTCTTTACTATTGTCAGCCATTCTAACAACTTTTAGGTGTAAACTTTTTAGGTGTACTTTGACACTTCAAGCCCTAGTTGCTACTCCTCTTTACCCCTTTAGAAAAAGCACTCAAGCTACTGTACCCGCGGCTCGAATACCATTAATTGCAAGGAATAGAAGAGAGGGTCTTTCGACACCAAAACAACACTAGCTCCTGTCAAGCTTCTAATAGCTCAATAGTGGTTAATCCGTAGGCAAGCCCCATAGGACTCCACTATTAAGACCATAGCTCTCGACATTGATGCCCCGTTAACTGCACAAAGGCAGGCGCACTGCAAGGCTGAAAAATCCCTATTCTACTTACTCACATGAAATTAATAATGCCAACCATTTATAGCTAGCTTGAGGACCTCCCTTCTTGAGCAAGAAAAGAGAAACCTTGTGCTCTGATACCAATGTAACATTTAATGGCCTGAAAACTTATATGTAGCGGAAATTAGCATGAACATAGTGGGCATTTCATTAGAATAGATTCCTAATGAGAATTACAAGAGTGCTTGGGTGGAGAGAGCAACAAGAAGCATAAAACCTAGTTAGATACCATCAACAATACTTTCAAAAGAGAGAGAAATTAAGCTATTGACAATAGTTGAGGACCAGATTTGCATGGAGCCGGTCCCCCCTCCAAAAGGCTTTGTATTATGGTTTCTCCCATCAAGAGAGACATTGTAAAATACAATTCTTTGTGTTCCTTCAAGACTAGCTAGTGCAATGAAGACGAAAGCTTCATGCACTAAGCAAAACACTTAGCAAACACAACTTTAATTATCCCCGTTCTCAGACCCAAGACCT
Source organism: Adiantum capillus-veneris (assembly GCF_014529385.1). NCBI lineage: Eukaryota > Viridiplantae > Streptophyta > Polypodiopsida > Polypodiales > Pteridaceae > Adiantum > Adiantum capillus-veneris. Next base: position 156,087,486 of record NC_140931.1, read on the forward strand.
CACACACCTTCGCAGATGGTGAGAGCTAGCAGGGTATGAGAGTAGATTGAGAGGAAGAAGGAGTATCTTACGAGAAAGATGTACATCTCCTCACATAATCACTCATATTAGCATAGCTTTAGCTTAGTAATTAGCTTGGTAGAGGAGATGAGCATGCATTGAAGCTTGACTCTTGGTTGGATTTGCATCCACAAGCCAAGAGTGTGTCGATGTAGGCTTCTATCTCACAAGCTTGGAGTAGGTGATGAGCTCTCCATTAAAGCTTGGGAAGAGATAGTCTTCTCTTTCTTCACACATGAGATTGTGCGAGTGTGTGATAATGCCTTCCAAAAATCAGCCCCCTCTCTCTCTTGGGCGAGTCCTCTTGCTATTTGCTCTTGCTATCTCCCCATTGGCCCTCCCCAAGTCAAGCCAATGATTATTAAGTAGCATAAGTGATAGCCTATTGACATGTGTCCCCCTTTCCACTTTTGTGAGAGCTTTAGGTAATTTAATAATTAAACTAAACTCTCATTGGACCCCTTTGCCTCCTGGCCAATAGGAATCAGGCAAGCCATTGGGCTCCTGAATGCTCATTGGACCCCTTGGGAGACTGTCCAATAGTCTTCTAGGAGACTTAATTCTCATTGGTTCTTTTATTAAGCATTTTTAAATTAATTAAACTAGATTTACTCTAGCCTAATTCTCATTGGTCCACCTCCAAGGCCATCCAATAGGAATTGGGCACACCTTGTGGGCATTTCGGCTAGGGAGCTGACATGTGTCCCTAATTCCCTTTGTGTAAAGGAAGCCTCTGTGTGTGTGTGTGACTTTCTCTCTCATCCCCTAGAAGAAGGGCTCACCCCCTCCCATGTAGGGATATGCAAAGACTTTTTAGTTACACACAAAGCATCCAATTTCCCCTAGGGTTGACCTTTGGACACAACCTTTGAATTTTGGAACCTTAGCATTTTGGAAGTCTTAATGGGATGAACCTTAGGGTCTTTTTAGCCCATTGTTGCACATGGATCTTTTGCAGATGGCCCCCCCTTTGGATCCCTATTTTCCCTCCTTTGGATCCCTACTGTGGCTGGTCTGCTAGCTTAACCAATATTCTAGCTTTTTCTCCCCTGGCACTTCCCCACATTAAATGATCAGTTTAATATGAGAAAATCATTTAGGAGAATTAGATATTGATTATTATGACACACTTTGAATCTATACTCGGGAGATGTTTCATCAAGAAACTCAAGAGATTCTCTAACATCATTTAGTCTCCAATTTGTTGTTACTATCAGGCTTCTATACTAGGTGTGTGGATGGACTGTGACCTTTAGTTCAAACTCTGGACAATTTTCCTCAGAGTCGAGAGGAACCCAACTACCTAATTTGCTTCTCCATCTCCTATAGTCGTAGCCCAGAACTAATGATTGATGACATATATCATTTCCTCAGAGTCGAGAGGAACCCAGCTACCTAATTTGCTTCTCCATCTCCTATAGTCGTAGCCCAGAACTAATGATTGATGACATATATCATTTCCTCAGAGTCGAGAGGAACCCAGCTACCTAATTTGCTTCTCCATCTCCTATAGTCGTAGCCCAGAACTAATGATTGATGACATAGTTGATATGAGATAGACATAGAATTTGGGCTTACTCTACAACTAATATTATCACCAATATGGAAAGTTTCTTTGGTGCTCCATCCGTCTCCAAGTACATTATCCAGTTCAGTCATAGAAAGTCTTCTATTAAGCCACATCGTCTTTGTCCTCTGCAAGTCCATTGTTTTGAAACATGCCACAAAGACATGTATAGGCAAGAACCATTGAACTTTAATCCTTCTTGATATCCTGCCCGGAGACATAGCTTTAAGGATGTCTTCTTTGATCTTGGATTTGAAGCTTGATATAGTACATGCATCAGGAGCTTCCCAGTCAAGTGAATTTATGGTGGGAACGGGTAACTGATGTAGTTCTCCATATGCACCTTCTCGTGATGGAACTTTGTATTCTGCAAAATAGACAAACAAATCCATTATTTTGTAAAAGGAAGGTGGCTTGTCAGCATACATAGCATCTGCAATTTCTTTATGCATTGCTTTGAACGTCCCACTTAGACTCTCCACAGGCTGCCATTCCATAGCTGATGAAGGAAATATATCTGGAATGGAATCAAAAAATAAGAAAAACAATGGGATAATGAAAAATTCACTGTATCAAATGGAAGTTTTTTTTGTACTTACAGTAAGAATGCAGTGTGGGATGTTCTTCCTAGTTGAACACCATATCCTTGGCCATGTACACATGTTGAACCTTAGCTAGCCATCCATTGTCGGTGTTAAGGCGGTTACGCCGCTAGCGGAAGCTAAATAGCGAGAACTCAACCAACAATAGAATTTGTCAGACGAGGACGAAGCTTGACCCGCAGGCGCATGGAAACAACTAGGTGGGTGTCAAATCACCTACTCGAACTTCTAATGACAATCACTACTAAGGAAATCAAATGTAAGTTCTAAAATACGCAAGTGACTGAAATTCGTACTACGAACGAATGCTATACGAAACAGGATCTAGAATCATTGAATCGATCTCAAACTCAAGGGGAAGTCTATACACTAGGTAAGAACAACACCCTAAAGACTTGAACTGCAAAATCAACCTATAACCACTCCGTGCGGTAAACGCGTATGAAGACAGGCCGAAAAATACAGGTGACCGAAACTTGACCCCGATGGTACTAATGTGTAGCTCTACTCGTTGTGGTTCTATAGATATGCTGCACGCTCTATTCCGACACACGAGTTGGAAGAAAACTCACACCGAAGCTCGTAGGAACTTACCACACATAGAAGCCGATTGCGCGCACTCTTGGTAGCAGTGCGTAGCTCTCGCCGTTGCTAACACAATGGCGGTGTCGCTTCTCCAATGGCGGCTCCGTAGCTCGCATAGCAAGTAGATAAGACTCTCTCTCTCTCTCTCTCTCACTCTCTCTCAGACACAGTCACGGCGCTCCAAAAACTCACTTTGATTAATAATCTGAATTCCCTTAGGTTACAAAACTTTGGCTTATATACCTCAGCCTTGGAGGTGAGAACATCTCTAACTAATTACATCAGCAAGTGAAATTACTTCGGGATTACAAGCTGGACACTCAATTGAGTCCCGTTACTTAATGAATGGCTCAATTCAAAATCAATGTCGGAAAGACATTTATTACAATCAATGGTTACAAAAATGATGAGTGTGAGAAAAAATGTGGGTGTGATCCTCTGCTGGCTCAACACTCCCCCCCTCTACGTTCATGTCGTCCCTGACATGACCTTTATGCTTGGTCAATAAAGTCCTGTCGTCTTGAGCATCTGCAAATGTGATTCGTATCGCAGGCTGCCGATGGTCAAGGTTGGGCCGAATATTTTGCTTTCGTGGGTGAAAAAGCCGGTGTAGAAAGCTTCTTCGAATGTTTGCATGTGGAAGCTAGGCAAAAACATAATCCTCTGGTATAGGAGGTGCAACACTTTTGGAGAAGGCTGCAATGAAAGGTCATACATCATATCAGTAACTGTGTCGGCCGTCGATAGTAGACTCGAGGTCGTGGCTTTATCTGGCGCGAACACTTCAATGCAAGCTAAGAGAGTCCTGCAAATTTTCTTGAGCATCTGACACGAAAGGTCAGGAGAGCCAGTAAAGAGCTTGATGGTGCCCGTTAGGGTTTTCACCATGTAGGCTTTACCTATTCTCTCTCCTGCCTTTGGTCCTGGCATCCTTGGGTAATTAAGCCAATTTGGCTTCTTTTCTGCAATCCTGCCATGCTCTTTCCAGCTTCTGACTCTTGGCACCGGGCAGAAGGTTGCATCCTCCCGAATCTCCTTTGGTGCCTCTACCAAGTAGATGAGGTAGGCTGGGTATTTGTTCAGCCAACCTTTCCTCCATCTAGGCTGCGAATCTACAATCTTCTTTGATTGTTCCTCTTTTGTGATGTCGCCTTCGTAAAGAGCGACATACTGCTCCTCCCTATTCTCTTTTTCGTTTTTATCACTTCAAACTTCATCAAAGGGAAAGGCAGGCTGGGTTGCATCCACTCTTCATGGAGCACTTTTGTGTCTAATCCCTGAAGTCTAATGGAGATTAGGAGTCTCCTCTCCCATTCCATTTCCGCCTTGGCACTCTCCTCTGCTGACTTTTCTATTTGGTCATGGAGCCTTTGTTCTTCTTCTTCAGAGATTCCTGAAGTTGAGGTCACCTCGTGAACTGGGGCTGGATCTTCAATTGTGGTTGCCTCTCCAGTTTCTGGTAGTTCTATGGCTGCTCCACCTGATTCTTCTTGTGGTGTCTCTGTATCTCTTCTTTGTTGCTCTTGTAGATCTTGGAGCTGTTTGCGGAGGGTCTCATTCTCTGTTCTTAGTGTTTGATTTTCTAAAGTGAGCCTCTCCTCTGCTGCCAATGATCCCTCCGCAATGTGCAACCTTTGCACTTGCTCTAATCTTAGCTCTCTTTGTAAGCTTCGGACCTGGTCTTCCAGAGCTGGTACAAGAGCTCCCTCTTGTTCGGTTCCTGCTCTGCTAGCTCTAGGGGTAGTCCTGAGTCTAGTGATTGTTCTTTCTTGGAGCTCGACTCTTTCCCTTAGCTCAATGAGCTCATCTTTAGCCGCCTCCAAGTCGTCTTCCATCCGCTCCCTTGCTTCCTGTGCACTTGTTACTTCTCTTGAGGCCTTAGCTACCTGGAGTATCAAGCCATCTCTCTCGTTTTCCGCATCGTAGAGTGATGCTTTATGACTTTCAGATTCAGTCATAGCATCCTCTAATTTCCTCTGCAACTCGGCTTCCCTTTGTTTGGCTATCTCAATCTCCACTTCCTTTGCCTTGGATCTTTCTTTGATCTTGTTGAGCAGTTTATGCACCATGTGCATGTCTTTTTCATCTTCATCTGTCAACTCTAAAGCTTTTTTGGCCACCACCTCCACTGGCTTCGGCTCTTCTAGTATGTTCTGCTCGTCCAGTTTTTCATCACTTTCTTTTGTACTCTTTGTATTTTCCTCTGTCCCTCTCCGATCATCTCGTTTTTGTAGGGTGATCCCATAAACCGCCTCAAGGGCCTTTTCTTCAGTGTACCCTATCGCTACCAGATCCTCATAATTGTTTTTCTGTTGCTGAATTGGATCTATCTCCTTTTCCTTGGTCCCGGCCTCCGGCTTTTCCATACCAGCTGTGTCCATCTCTACTGTGGTCTCTTCCACAATGATTTCCGTCTTCTTCGGGCTGGGTACATCAATAAAGGAGGGCTAATTGTCCTCAGTCATCTTGGCTTTCCCTTTGTTTGCTTGCCCGTCTTTCTCTTGAGGTTCAGTAGACTCATCTACTTTCTTCTTCCCCTTTTCGTCCTTTTGCAGCTCAGCTTTTAAAAGCTGTACTTCCTCTTCAGTGTATGGCTCGACAGGTTGCTGCTCCAGTATTGCCTCTGACTCCTCATAAGCTCTAATATATTGATCATATTGATCAACATGTGGCCTGGCTGAGCTAGTTCCGACTTTAGTGGGGTCTGGCACCCACTTTTCTTCAAAGTCCCCCTTTAGAGCTCTTTCCGCTCTAAACTGTTCCACTAGTCTTTCCATTCGTGCCGCTTTCTGACTTTTGGTTTGCTTGGGAGCAACCTTCTTCTTTGCTTTCTTCATAATCGGCTCATCCACATTCTCTTCAGGTTCTGAAACTATTTCTAGTTTCCTGCGTGCTCTTGTGGACGCCCTCTTGGATACTTCAGGCTGTTCTTCCTCCTCATCGGCTTCTCTAAGCCACTCATTCTGGGAGGGAACCTTTGGCCATTGATCTCTGGCTCCAATAGCTTCATAAGCTATTCTTGTCAGAACTTCAGCTCCTCCTATATACTTTGGCTTCTCGTTGTGCATGGCAATTACTTGCTCGTGGATGTGTTGAGCGTAATTCACCTCTTTTGGCATATTGCTCTTCAATGCCCATGTGATGGTAGTTGCAATAGCATGGGGCGGTGTCGTATACTTTTGCGGTCTTTTACTGCAAATATGGAGAAATTGGTTGTACAGTCGGCAAAGGGTTGCCGCTCTTTGGTCTTCCAAATCTCCATAAGTTGCATTCTATTTCTTGGACCCATAAACCTCTATAGCCTCCCTTCTTTCCCTGACAGAGCTCCCTTTGTTGTTCAGCTTCAATGCATCTGCAATGAGCTATGGAGTGATCTGTACCTCTACTTTCTCTCCATCTATTGCTGTCAATGTGGCTTTCCCATCCTTCTGAATGGAGGTTGCCAACTCATACACTCTTCTTGTATCTACACCTGATGGTCTCGAGGTGAAGAATCTGTGCAAGTCTGCTCTTTCCAGGTACCTGCTGATGTTCTCTGACCTGCTATAATCCACCAACTCTTGTGGGATCATCGGTATATCCACCGCTTGCCCTTGAGGATCTCTGAAAGTCCCCTGGTAGATCTTTATTCCCTCTTGTTCCAGTACTGCTTCCTCCACCCAAGTTTTGGTTGGCTTGAGGGTTTCTGCTGGAATGTCAAAGGGTTCCGCTTCTGCAAGAGCATCTTTGATTGTCGGTCTTTTTCTCTTCGTTGCCGATAACTTGGCGGAATCCATGGATCGTGTAACTCCAATTTCAGAAGTTAGCGTCTTTTTAGTACTGAAAGCCGAAATGAAGCTTTTAACTATTCAAATGACTTGAAAATTGAAACATGAGCTATTCAGGGCCTGAGGATGCAGGGTAGGTGAAAAAATATGCAAACTGGGCTCAAAATCATGCTGGAGACATCATACGCGTATGATGTCTTTTGTGTCAAAATGACTTCATATTGGTTGTGCTTGTAGCTGATAGTGTATACATGAGTATCATATGCTTGGATTTGAGTTTGGATCCCATTTGGTCAAGTTTTGGCCAGTTTAGTCCAGTTCAGGCTCTTGGCAAAATTTTGAAAGGGAAATGGATTTTATGATCCAAATTGGATAAAACTTGGTGGTTCACCTTCAAATGGCATGTAGATCACTTCTGTTTGGTGGTTGAAGCCCTGAGGTGCCAAAATCACATAGTGAGACATCATACGCGTATGATGTCTTTTAGTGTATTTTTGGACCAAATTTCTCTATAAGCTTGGATATGGCTTTAGATAGGCTTATTCAGTGGATTTATGAATTTTGGATATATTTTGGGCTAAAAATGGCTCTAAAGACATCATACGCGTATGATGTCTTTTTCATCAATTTTTCATGGGATTGATTCTGTGGACTCCCCATGTACTAGTGAAGGACTGTCTCTACTCAAATCTTGGTTTGGACTTGAGTATGTTGGATTTGGGCCAAAAATAGGCTTTGGATGAAGGATTTTCCCTCAATTGGGCTAATGGGGTGATCCACTTGACCAAATGGTTCCAAACTTCATATGTAGCATGTATTAGATATATATAATGGATGTATGATGCCAAATGAGCAGTTTTGGCTCTGTAAGTGCAAATAGACATTATACGCGTATGATGTCTTTTGTGTCAAAATGGTGCTTTTTGGTTCCAGATAGCTTGTAGATGTGTTAATCAACAATCCTACAAAGTTTCAATGAGTTTGGAGTTATTTTGACAAAATTAGGACCAAAAATCAATTTTATGGCCTACTTTGCGTCTTTTTGGTTTTCCTTGGGTTTTCTAACTCCAATTCTCATGATACTTGGTTCATAGGATGTGATTAACATGTGGAATGAGGCTATGCACTCAAATGTTGAAATGGATGTGAAAATCATGCTGTGAGACATCATACGCGTATGATGTCTTTTCTTGAAATGTTGGTCTTTTTGTGCAAAGAATGCTTTGTGCTAGTGCCCTAAGCCCTGCTAACTAGTTTTCAACTTAAAAAGTCATTAGTTTAGCTAAAAAGCCCCCTTTAGGCATTTCAGTCTCCGAAGTCGTCTTTTTGCCTTGGAGTTGAATTTCTTCAACTTTTCTTCTCGAGAGTTGCATTTCCAGCTAATTGGATATGTTGTGAAGCCACCTATTTGGTTGAACTTGACTTTGGCTCCCTGTTCTCCATCTTTCTCCATTTGGTTGCCCAAAAGCGTCTTTTTCACCATCGGTAAGTGAATCAGCTTTCTTTTGGGTTTTGCTTGCAAACATAAGTCATCCATGTATATTTGAAGCTGCTTGTGAAGTTTCATGTCATTTGGTCGTCAATTTTAGCCGTTATGCCAAAATGACGCTTGGTGTGTCCGCCGCCGAATCGGTTGTTCCGACCTACTTTTGGTGATTCAAACCCGGAGATACTCCATGGTTGCATTGCCCTCGATGTTGTTAAGCTTCCTGAGAAGTTTTGTGTCGTTTCGACAACTTTTTTTCTGTTTGCCTCTTGCAGGCTCTGTTGACCTAGGGTTTTTCAAGTCGTTCTTTCTCGAGCTTTGAGTGTTAGAAACCCATCTTCTATGTTAGGGTAACCCACCTCTAAGTTCTTGCAAGGTTTGGTTAGGCGGTTGTGCCCCTACCTAGTGTTCCTCCCCATTCCCCGTCTGCTCTTGTTTCTTGGTTTTGGTCAGTTTTCGCGACAAAAGTTAACGATAAGCATCAAAAGCTTATGGCAACGAGTCTACCTCTCAAGTCTGGTGTCCTCTGAGCTCTCGTAGCAGTCGTAGAAGGCGGTAGAAGGTCGGATGCTCCTGTATGCTCTTTGCTCTCTCCAAGAAGGTAATAGTGGAAATGAGCTTGAAAGTGATGTGAAAAATACTTAACTTCGGACTTCCCGGATCACTTGTTACCAAATTTGACATGTGCTCCTATCTCGTCGTGAAATGCACTTTAGGATTTGAAATTTCTCAATTTGGACTCCGTTTGACCTGTTTCTGAGAAATCTGTCCACTTTGCCAAAATTCTGTCATTTCGGGCTTTCCGCAACTTTTTCAGAATTGTACCCAATTTTTACCATGGGTTGCCCTTGTCATTAGGACCATCACCGTCTATTCTTTTCTTTTTTCCGATCTCATTTCACCTGCTTTTTTATTTTTCTTTTACTTTTATTAAGAAAATCATAAAAAATAAAGGAAAATAGCAAATTGAAGCCAAAAAATTCCAAACATACACAATAAATAGCTGGTAACCCTGTGTATATGAATATACACTTATTTATGATTTTTGGACTTGGATTACCACTTTTTAGCTCCAAAAACACTCTTATTTAGTGATATTTATACGTCTAGAGACCCAAATTCATCATTTGATCTCTTCTTGTTGCAAAACAAGGTATATAAGGGCATAAATATTATCAATATCCGCAATCAAACATAAAAATTGCAAAATCATGTAAGACACTGCCCTTGTAATATAATTTTTGTTTTTCTTTGTTTTCGGCGCTTGTAGCTGCTTTGTAACTCCTGTATGCCTGATGCCTGTATACCTCCCCCCCTCCTAGTCTGAGTCCTCCCAGACGACTATGAAGTGTCTGTGGGCGAAGCATTGTAGTTGTTTTGGTCATAAATTCCCAATGCAATTGCAGAGCGATGATACAACAGTCTTTCCAATAAAGCTGCTCTTTGTTTGATTGAAGGATTGGTGGTCGGGTTTTGGGTTGGTGATACTTCGGTAGTAGAATCAGTAGATGGATTCATCTTTACCCTGTTGTTCTTTTGCACTATCCAAATCTGCTTCCGCTTCGCTTGTGCTTGCCACAAACTCTTTGCGACCCAAACCTGCTTTGTCCTTTGTGTTGATTTCCTCGCCTTGAAATACCTAGGAGTGTCCGTTGATTGTACTGAAGGGAGTTCCTGTTTACAAATCTTTGGGATCCAAATTTGCTTGCTATAGCTTTGTGCCGTCATGAACTTCTTTGGAATCCAGATCTGTTTCACTGTCCTTGATTGTCTGGAATCACTCTGTTGTCTGGTATTGAAGACTCTGCTTTCCACCTTTGTGTTCTCTGGCACAACCTTTTTTGGTCTCCATACCAACTTTGACTTCGTTTTTTCCCAAGGTTGAGCTGTTATATTATTGCTTGTCTTCCTTATCCACTGTTGAGAATTCCTCGTCGAAGAGTAATCCGGTTGTATAGAAACTTTTGGTTGCCATTGCTTCTTCTTTTTCTCTGGTTGCTGTTTACCTTTGTTCTTGGATTCTTCCTTTGGAGTTGTCTCTGATCCTTTGGTGAACTTAACTGATTGACTTTCACCTTCGTATTTGATAAGCACTGATTTAGAACTCCAGTCAATCATTGCATTGTATTGCTTCTGCCATGGTTGTCCTAGCAATAATGGATGTTGTGTAGCTTGGTCTTCAACCACGTAAAACATATGAGGATACACATAATGGTTAATCTGTATATGTAAAACTGTGCATCCGATAGTTTTGATTGAATTCTCAGAGTAACTCTTTAACTCTTGCTTGGCAGTTTGTAGTTTAGTGTCATTTGTCAATTGTCTATACAAACTGAGTGACAGTAGGTTAGCTTGAGCTCCTGAATCCAATAGTGCTCTGGCTTTGATTTGGTTGGTTCCTACTTTGCATTCAATGATGGGTTCTTCTTTGTCATTATCCATTTCTGTTATACTGACTGCGTTTATTCGTATTGCTCCTTCATTGCGCTGTTTCTGACGCAGTAGTCTTCTTTTCTCCATTCTTTCCTTCGCCTCGGCTTGCGCTTCCTCCTCAATCTTTTTCTTTTTCTGGACACGCAGCTTTTCTTGATGTATTTTGAGAAGCATGTCTTGGGTTAGCGGCAAAAGATACTTTTTCACTCTGCATCCACTAATCCAATTGGGCATTTCTTCTCCGTCTAATGTAGCAAGCTTGACGGCTCCACTTGGTGATAGATCTTTAATCACCAGAGGTCCTATCCCTCGCTTTTTAAGCTTCTTAGTATGTTGTTTCAGAGTGTAAACTAGGACATAGTCCCCAACCTTAAACTCTTTAGTCCGCACATGCTTATCAAAAAATTCTTTTTGTCGCCTTTTTTGAGCGTAGATAGAAGCTACTGCTTTTAGGCGAAGCTCATCTAGCTTTTCCAGGTCATCTATTCTATCAAAAAGCTCGTGCCCTGTCCACTCTAGATCCTTAGCCACCCTTAAGGTTGAAATCAAGAATTCTATTGGTAAGATAGCATTTAGCCCAAAAACCATGTTATATGGGGTCGTTCCTATTGATGTTTTATATGCTACCCTATATGCCCATAATGTTGAATGCAACTTTTGGTCCCAGCCAGTTCTCGACTCAGATACAATCTTCGCGAGGACCGTGCATATGGTTTTGTTTGTTGCTTCAGCTTGTCCGTTTGCTTGTGGATGATACGGGGCTGATTTCCTATGGATTACCATAAATTCATCTAGAAGGATCTTTATCACTTCATTTATAAAATGTGTGCCTCGATCACTCACAATTTCTATTGGCAATCCATATCGTACAAAGACGTATTCATACAGAAATTGTGCCGTGGTCCTGGCATCTGTCTTTTGAGTTGCCTTTGCTTCGACCCACTTTGTTAAATAGTCTGTAGCCACAATGATGTATTGTGCATGAGTCTTATATGCAGGAGGTGAAATGGGTCCGACATAATCAATCCCCCATTTTGCAAAAGCTCTTGCCCTCATCATTGGTCTAAGCGGCATATCATCTCTTTTAAGTGGTACTTTGGTCCGCTGACAGTCATCACACCGTTTAACGTATTCCTCAGCGTCCATATGTAATGTTGGCCACCATATTCCTGCGGCTAAGACAAGTTTTGCTGTCTTATCACCTGAGAAATGGCCTCCACCTACTCCTCCATGAGCTTGCTCCAGGATTATCACATACTCAGACTCTGATGCGCAAATCCTAAGCTGGTTGTCTTTACCTCTCTTATAGAGTTGATCTCCTATTAAAGCGTAATCTCTAGCTTCTGTCTCTACAGATTTCTGACGAGCTTTTGACGTTCCTTCTGGGAAAGTTCTATTTGTGAGATATTCAACAATATACTGACTCCATTCTGGAGCGATCATTATCTGATATAATGTCGAATACTCTGCTGGTGGTTTTGATGAACATACAATACATACAGTGACATATTCATGTACGCTTTCTTTCATTCCTGGCCAATAGACTCCCAATTGTAACAAATTCCTATATGTGTTCCTTCTTGAACAATGAAATGTACATTCCTGAACATGTGCTTCGCGCAGATATATATTATATTCCTCAGGATTGATGCATAGTCGTAAAACATGATCATTTCCCAATTGATACAACCTTCCTGCAACCAATTGAAGATTCTTGGATTGCTGAATAGCAATATGTTTCTGGTTGTATTCTCTTCTATCGAACTCTCCTCCATAGGTTAATAGGTTAACGACATTTTGAGACCACTTCGGTATCATTTCTATGTTGAGCAAGTACGCGTCTGGCATGTCGTCATCTACTCCTATAGGGTCTTCTCCATTCGTCAATCGCGAAAGATGATCAGCTCTAAGATGTGTTTTTCCTTTCTTTACTACTACCGTGAAGTCGAATTCCAGTAAGATAATGAACCATCTCACTATTCTCCCGGTATTGCATGGTTTATTCACTAGGTAGAGCAAGGCTTGGTGATCTGTAAAAAACACAAACTTGTTGGCTAGAAGATAATGCCGAAATTTCTTCACAGCATATATCATTCCTAATCCCTCTCACTCTGTTGTGGTGTAATTCTTCTCTGCATTGTTGAGCTGTCGACTGGCGTAACAGATAGGAAAATCCATGTTTCCTTCTTCTGGCTGAGCCAGAATGCATCCTATTGCATATGCCGAAGCATCTATATGCACATAGAATATCTTCTCCCAATCTGGTGAGTTCAAGACTGGAGCAGTAATGAGTGTCTCTTTCAATTTCTTGAACGATTCCTCACACTCATCTGTCCATTCAAAGTTCACTATTAGCCTGTAAAGTGGTTGGCCTATTATAGCGTACATGTAAATGAATCGTCTATAATATCCGCAATGTCCCATAAAGCTCTGCACTTGTTTCGCATTGGTTGGTCTAGGCATATCCACTATAACCTTTATCTTCTCTAAATCCGTGGATATTCCGTTTTGTGAGACAATATGTCCCAGAATTCTGCACTGTCGGACCATAAACACACATTTCTCAGGATTGAGAAAAATGCGATATGTCCTACATTTCTCAAATACTTTTCTTAGGTGTTCTAGATGCTCATCTCTCAGAAGATAATGTACACACAAGTCATCCATGTATATTTCTAGAAACAACCTTAAGTATTCTTTGAAAGCATGCGTCATCAGCCTCTGGAAGTTTGCGGGAGCATTGGTTAGACCAAAAGGCATAACCTGATAAGCATAAATTCCCCACTCCGTTGCAAAAGCTGTTTTATGTTGATCTTCCAGTGCTATGGCTAGCTGGTTATATCCTGAAAAACCATCAAGAAAAGAGTATGCTGTTTTCCCTGATACACGCTCTAGAACATGATCAGTTATCGGCAGGGGATAATTGTCCCTGATTGTTGCAGCATTCACTTTCTTTAAGTTGACACACACTCGGAGTTTTCCGTTCTTCTTGGGTACTACCACAATTGGAGATACCCAATCGGTGTGTTCAATCTCGTATATGAATTCAGCTTCCATTAGCTTATCTATCTCTTCTTTGATTCGCTTAGCAAAAGTATCATTATATGTGTATGGTCTCTGTCTGCTAGGCTTTGCGTCTTGTTTCAGTGGGATTGTGTGTTGGCATATCGATGGGTCAACTCCCTTTAAGTCCTTATAAGACCATGCAAACACATCCCTATACTCTCTGAGAAGACTCAAAAGTCTCTCTTCCTCGCCTGGAGACAAATCTGTGGCTATGTACACCGGTCTAGGTGGCTCACTTGGAGCTGCTAAATCAACTTTTTTTGCATCCTCCGGTCCGTCATAAGATTCGTTCTCCTTCCTCTCTCGAATAGGTGGGGTAAATATCACCTTCCTATCCTCTATTGTGAATTTCCTATAGTGAGAGGGAACATCCATGTTTTCCTTGATTTTGGCGTTTTTGTCCTCTCCACTCTCAATTTCTGTCGTCCAAACTTCTTTCAGAGTTTTCTTGAGCTCTCTGTACTTGTTTCTACGTTCTAGCTTGGACTCCGTGTGTTCTCTGTTGCGCTTGTTCTTTTCTGATTTTTCTGTTTCTGTTTTCGTTCCATTCCTTTGAACTTGATTTCTTGAGCCTTTTTTGTCTTTTCGTAAGCTCTTTTGATCATTGCCTCTCATTCTTCCAGAAACCTTGTCCTTAACACAATCTTCCGCCTTTACTAGCATTAGGAATTGATTTTTTCCTCTTATTCTAGGCATCGGATTGGTTCTAACCCCCTTTGTTTTTCTCTTTGCTCTAGAGAGTTTCTGGCGTTGTTTAGTTTGGTTCGAAAAATCATAAAATCGGACATCCGTTATAGTTTCTTCGTTTCCGCTTGAATTGTCCGTTGACTCGTTGTCTGCTTCATTTCCCCACTCAGGATGATCGGGAATGTCGTGAAATACCTCCTCTTCATCTTCCTTTTCCAGTGTATCGTTCTTTTCAGTTTCTTTTTCGAGTACATTTCTCAACATGAAGTACGGAACCACGTCGTACCCGTCCTTGTCGCAAAATTTCGTTGTGGGACCATCCGGAATTGCACAAACATCTAGGGTTGCTAGAATGTGTGTCCATTCTAATGGTTCAAGCGTGTCCTCTGGAAAGGGTTCTCCTATATAAGTTTCATCTTCGATAGCCCTTTCTAAAACACATTCTTCTCGTTTCAGACTTCCACATTTCGAAGCTCCACACATCCATAACTCCTTGGGTTTACCTAACCAAGCTGGAAATTCGGATCCCGCCAAAGTAGCTGAATCAAACTCCTCCACCGGTGTTCGGTTCACATCTTTGTAGCTATGGTCTTTCAGGTTCACACGTGTAGTGGTTTCCATATTTCTCAGGTATATGTGATCGTAGCCCCAATCCTGGACCATTTTCAACTGTCTCATGAATGGTCTTCCCAGTATGATATCATAGTTATTCTCCTTGCCAAAATCGACAATAGCAAAAGTATGTTCGTATTCAATGCCGCAAGAAGTCACTACAACTTTCTCTAATAACCCCATAGGTTTCTCCATGTGTCCATCTGCTAATTGGAGTTTCAACCTAGTCTTCCTTATTGCTGGTTTCCCCCATTTTTTCCAGATTTCTTTTGTAGCAATGGCTACCCCAGCTCCGCTGTCTAGTATTGCCATCATGTTTACTCCTTGGAATTCAACTGGTAAGGTTGTATTCCCCTCTTCACCTTCGCAATACTCTCCGATCTTGTTTAAGGGTACAGGCTTAGCGTTCTTTTGTGGTTTACTCAGCTCTTGTATACCCTCTTTCAGTCTCGATGTTGGGTCTTTTATCCCGAATTTCTCCAAGCATTTTCCTACAGTGGTCCACATATGTGGTCTTAGCCTCAAAAGCTCAGCTAGAGTGATAGTGCATGTCACTGGTGTTGACAAGATCTCTATCAATCCTTGGGAGTCCATGACTTTTTCTGATGAGAGTCTTCGTGAGGGAAGTGCTCTAGTCTCGGATTTTGCTTCATACTCTCCTAAGTATGAAGGTAAGGTATTCAGTGAGTGAGGTTTGCTCTCCGTTGTTCTAACAGAGCCCCCATCTCCCCAGTAAGATTGCAGATCCAAGTCCACTTGAGATCCTGCCTCAAATTCCACTATGGGAGGGTTCCTGATGTCCTTTTCCCAATTTGTCTGATTAGCTTGGCAACTTAGCTTGTTTGCAAAGTTTACCTCTCTCACTTGTTTCCAAAATTCATTGTAATCCTCATCTCTTCCGTAAGACCTCTGTATGATTGGATGAAAATTCTCTATCTCCTGATCGGTTGTGTTCAACACTATGCGGTCATCCTTGTGTGTATTTTCAGGCTTTTGTGCACTGGGAGTCTTTTCAGCTACCCGTGAAACGATAGTCTCATGCTGAATTGGGTTTTCCTTTCCACAATTCATTGTTTCTTTTGGTGGTTCTAATAAGGCTTGTGCAGTCTCGATCATTCTCTGGCACATTTCAAGTCTCTGCTTTTCCAATTCCGCGTTTGGGTATGTCGTCCACCTCTGTTCTTGTGTTTGGTTGTTCTTTAACCTAGCTTCGTAAGCTCTCATCAGTGCGTCCAATGGTTCGTGTACTTTGTCGACTAGCACTGATCCCCCTGAGCTTAAGCTCGTTGTTTCTTTGATACTCTTTTGTTTCGTTCTTTCCAGGCTCATCTCTCGTTTCCCGTTTTGACTCTCAAGTTTTTCTAATCTATCTTTAGTTCGCTTTAGTTCCTCAGCTAGAATAGCGTCTTCACGTTCTTTTCTCAACTTCATGCGTGCTTTTCTAGCTTTCTATGTGTTTTTCTGACTCCGCGGTCCTGGACTAACCATTTCAGTCGCTAACCTTCCATTCTCAGGTTCTCTAGTGGTTTTCTTAGCTTGAGCTCTAGTAACAACTTGCGTTGGTATCAGAGTTTCATTTTCAGACCCACTGCTGGTAGGAATAGTTTCTAGCATATTCAATGTCATCTTTTGCACTTTGTTTGGATTCTTTGAACAATCCTCAATGAAGTGAGTAACCCCACACTCAGTGCAATAAGCGTTAATTCTAATGCTTTTCATATGTGGGCAAACATTCATCAGATGGTCACCTCCACACTTGTAACAGGGTCCTAGTACTGGTCTTGGTCCCATTTGATTCGTCCTTTGTGGATAGGATGGTCTTTGTCCTGTTAACCCTCCATGAGCTATGAACATCAATGTTCTTGCGTCCAAATTGTATCTCTCTTCATCAGAAGCACTTGTAATTGTTAGTATTTCAACATTCCCAATCATGCCCCATGGTTCTGGTTGTTTGGGTACTTCTGGTGGGTAATACACAGTTGGAGACATGTGTGCACCAGATTCTTCATAATAGGCTTGAACAGGCACTAGGGCTTGTTCTTCCTGATTCTCTAAGGTTGGTGCATATCTAATGCCTACTGGTCTTGCTCCTGGTAAAGGTGGTTGTTGTCCCAATACCGGTTGCGGTCTTTCTATCCCCATAGGTCCTGGCACATTTCCCGTTGGGTATCGAGGTACTGGATGTACTTGAGGTGGTGCTAATTGAGCAGGAGGTGCATACTGACGCTCCCTTACATACCCTTTGTTGTAATAGCACTCCTCTGTTGGATGGTTTGTCCATTTTTGTTCAATAGCACACCATTTCAGTGTTTTTGGCAATGGTTTTTGGTATGGTGCCATCCTTTTTAGAGCATCTTCTATCATTTGCTCTACATTTGGCATGGTTGTTGTTTGAACATTCTTTTTAGTGGTAGTCTCGCTCGCTACGGAGGAGGAGCTACTGGATGCAAAATCTGTATCCGCTGACACCTCTCCATAAACCGTACAGTTATCCACTAAGTACAATGCCTCTCTCGTTACTTGCTCGAAACTTGTACAAGCTTTCAAGTGCAAGTCCTTCTTGAGAGTGTCGTTTCTCAGTCCCTCAATAAAGAGAACAGATACTCTGTCATCTTGTGGTCGTTCACGTACTGGACATCTCTCAATGTATTGTTTGAAGCGAAGTGAAGCTTCCTTCACTTTTTCGTGTTCTCTCTGTTTAAAAGCATATATTTGTGAGACCGTATTGTGCTTAATCCCTCGTTTTGAGAATTCCTCAGCAAACTCTCTTAGCAAATGGTCAATGTCATGGAATCCCCCTATGTTCAGTGGTTGAAACTATGTCAATGCCGCACCTTCTAGAGTAAGACCAAATTTCTCGTATTGTGTATGGAAATCTGTTATCTGCTCAGCTCTTAAGACTTTCTTAAAGAGTGACACATGTGCATACGGATCTCCTGAACCACCATACTTCTTTGGCATACACTTTGCTACTTGAGATGGTCTCATACGTCTATGGTCTGCTACCAATCTCATTGCTCCTGTGTCCCGGCTAAAGCTTTCTCTAGCATCATGGACTTCATGGGTTACCCTTGTCGGTTCCCCTGCCCTGAATCTACTACTAGGAGGTAAATGTGATGGTTCCGCTTCGAACCTTGGACCTAGAGTGGTATACGTGGGGATTGGAACTGCACTACCTCGATTCGTATCCATTGACTCTCTGGAATGTAATGATCCCATTGGTCCGGGCTTCGAGTACTGAGGTTGACTGAAAGAGTCAGCAGCCTGAGTTCTTTGTCCTCCTGTCGTCATCGGGTTTTGCCCTCCATTTGTTGGTGCTGGTCTTTGTGAGCTAGAAGTAACATAATACTGATGTAGTGGTCCCCCAAAGTATGTATATCCTTCTAATTCTTTCTTGCCCATTGTTGAGTATTGCCTCCCATACTTGTCGTAAGCGGCAATTTTCACTTCCGATCCCTCTGTGTAGGTAAAGACATAAAGTCTTTTTCGGTCTGTCAACTCTCCCGTGTAGGGTTCTTCACATCTATAATAGAGATCCTGCTCCCCATTATTATATTTGTATAGCCCCACATAGATGTTATCAGTGTTGATCCTTGTAGTTTCATTCTCTCTTCTTAACCTCGCATCGGGGAAGTTCATTATTGGTGCTTTCTCCTCAAGTTCTTCATCTACTTTGGCCTTGGTGCCCATCAATCCCCACTTGTCCACAATGTTAGGGTTTAGGACTACCAAGTACATGGTACCCTCGTCATCTAGATATCTATCTCCGCTATAGCTCACAGGCACTAAGTCCTTGAACTCACTAGGTCTCTCTTCTATCTTTACACAATAGCGGTCCATTCCATCTTTGTAGATCTTGGCACCTTGCTCATTGTCGTACTGGTATTTTATGAACAATAGCTTCATTGTGGCGGAAGGGTTTGATGATCCTGCTGCCATATTTTCTCTGTTGTTCAGGTTGAAGTGTTCCAAGTGTTCGGTGAAAATCTCGTAAGATCTCTCCGAAGAAGTATCAGAAACACTTCCTTCAAAGATCGGCTCTAATGGTTGCACCCAACTTTGGTTTACACTTCCCTCGGTTGATATGACACTTGCTGGTTCCCCTTGTTTTGGTTGGTTATTCTGGAGGTTCCTGCCCGATCTCAAATTCATCAAGTCCCCTAAAGGACTTTAACTTTTCCGTGTCAGCAATTTGTTTTCCCCAAGTTTTTGTGGTCAGAATTGATCCAAACTGATTGATACTTGGTCAATTGTTTAATCTTGTCAGTTGGACAACTTCTGTTTCATCAAGTGAGAATTTTGTTGCAGTTATGCTGAAAAAGACATTATACGCGTATGATGTCTTATTTCACAGATTTAGACTATTTTGGTTATGCTCACTCTCAGTAGCCCCCTTATGCTCTTTCCACTCACAAAATTCAGTTTGAACTCTGTTTGAGCAAGTTATGGCTAATTTAGGCTTTTCTTGGCAATTTTCCGCTTTTGACTTGTTTTTTGGATCAATTGTGATCCAAATGGGATGAAACTTGAAATATAACCTCTAGACAGCTATTACAATGGATCTGTGTTGGCAAAGTATCAAAATATATCCAAAATTAGGTCAAAGACATCATACGTGTATGATGTCTTTTTCATCAATTTAGGTCAAAACTTGATATTTATGCTTCCTACAGTGCTTGTAACAATCTTGTCAGGTCAGATATAAAAAATAAGCAGTGGATGTGCCAAAAGACATTATACGCGTATGATGTCTTTTGTCCCAGATTTTGACTATTTTTGGTTTTAAGCCTTCTCCAATGTTTATAATTGAGTTTCAAGTGTTTTTGTCAGGTTTGAATGTAAAAACAAGATCTGAATCCAAAATTTCCTATTCTTTGCGTTTCTTGGACTCCGACTTGTCTTTTGGGTTTCTTTGAGTGTTAATGCTCTTGTTTTAAGTTGAAATTAGGGTATAACCCCCCTTTTGAACACTCTGGTAAAGTCAAAATTTCTGTTTTGGTCTCTGTTTGGTCATTTAGACATCATACGCGTATGATGTTTAAAGTTGCAGATTTCCAATTTTTTTGGCACAGAATCCTTCCTAAAGCTTTCTCTAGTGCTCAGCAACTCACAGATACACAGAAAATTTCTCTGAATTTTGTTTGTTGCAAGTTTCACTACTAACTCGACGGTTTAGTGATCTAACATGCAATCAACCACATCAAGCAAATACTCCAATGATTATTAGCTCTAGATCAGGATCAAATGAAGTCCTACCTAAGCTATTCCTAATCATAAAATGGGTTTGGTAATTGTGACTTTAAAGATATCCACTGTCACTCACGGACTAGCAAATTCTTCTTCTATCAACAACTACTCAACACCAACAAAACAACAAACAAATCTAAGCTAAACTAAAAATACTGTCAACACGGAAGACCCAGGAATACCCCACTTCCTAGTATCTCTCGAGATCTTCGGAGTCCACCACTCCTAGATCTTTTCTAACTAAAGTATACAAAGTAGTTTATACGACTCACCTCGTAGGATTAGTCTAAGGTCACCTACTTAGGGCTCTCGTCCCCGGCAGCGGTGCCAAATGTTAAGGCGGTTACGCCGCTAGCGAAAGCTAAATAGCGAGAACTCAACCAACAATAGAATTTTTCAGACGAGGACGAAGCTTGACCCGCAGGCGCATGGAAACAACTAGGTGGGTGTCAAATCACCTACTCGAACTTCTAATGACAATCACTACTAAGGAAATCAAATCTAAGTTCTAAAATACGCAAGTGACTGAAATCCGTACTACGAACGAATGCTATACGAAACAGGATCTAGAATCATTGAATCGATCTCAAACTCAAGGGGAAGTCTATACACTAGGTAAGAACAACACCCTAAAGACTTGAACTGCAAAATCAACCTATAACCACTCCGTGCGGTAAACGCGTATGAAGACAGGCTGAAAAATACAGGTGACCGAAACTTGACCCCGATGGTACTAATGTGTAGCTCTACTCGTTGTGGTTCTATAGATATGCTACACGCTCTATTCCGACACACGAGTTGGAAGAAAACTCACACCGAAGCTCGTAGGAACTTACCACACATAGAAGCCGATTGCGCGCACTCTTGGTAGCAGTGCGTAGCTCTCGCCGTTGCTAACACAATGGCGGTGTCGCTTCTCCAATGGCGGCTCCGTAGCTCGCGTAGCAAGTAGATAAGACTCTCTCTCTCTCTCTCTCTCTCTCTCTCTCTCTCTCTCTCTCAGACACAGTCACGGCGCTCCAAAAACTCACTTTGATTAATAATCTGAATTCCCTTAGGTTACAAAACTTTGGCTTATATACCTCAGCCTTGGAGGTGAGAACATCTCTAACTTATTACATCAGCAAGTGAAATTACTTCGGGATTACAAGCTGGACACTCAATTGAGTCCCGTTACTTAATGAATGGCTCAATTCAAAATCAATGTCGGAAAGACATTTATTACAATCAATGGTTATAAAAATGATGAGTGTGAGCAAAAATGTGGGTGTGATCCTCTGCTGGCTCAACAGTCGGTCACTTTGAAAACAAGAACACGACCTTTCCAATGGTTTTTTACTTATCGCGTTTAGTTCTCTTCACTTTGTGTACACCTTTGCATGAAGGAAGCATTGTTACCCAGTCATTCACACGAAAAGATATGGGCTTCCAAAGACCATCCTCTTTAACGTTAAGAAATTCACAAGAAGTTATGTTATGTGAAGGGCGACGTGCAAAAGACGCCATGGAAACTCAGAGATTAGAGAAGAAGAAAGAAAGTATAGACGGAAAGACTTAAACCTCTCACAAACTAGAGAGAGAGCGAGAAAGGTATACGTTTGAAAAAAGTAGGTGATTTGTCATTAATGCCCTTGTTTTGAGAGCCTTCTGACATAGATTTCGTATCTTTTGACAACGCTTTTGTGAAATATAAAATAGAATAAAAGATGAGACTTCATTACTTTGAGCCGTAAATTTAATGAGCTCTCTTGCCGAAAGCACCCAAATATAGCAGTTTCAACCTTATGATCAAGACATTTAGCGGCTCTCCGTCAAAATAGGACCACCAAAACTCACAATAGAGGAGACAAGAGTGCCATACTTTTGTATACGTTTCAAATAACTATTGGACTATTCCTTAATCCTTAGATTAACAAACAGCCCTTTTTGAGTCGTTTTTGGCCCTAATGTTAAATTGCGAAAGAAAATTTGCCCACCTCATTTGTTTGTCAGAAAGCTTGGTTTGCATCATGAAATAATTGAGACTTTGGTGATCGGTTTGTAGAATGAATGGAGTCCCCAATAAGTAGTGCTTCCATGTGTCTAGGACATGTAGAACAGCTAAAAGCTCTTTCTCATAAATGCCCAAAACTCATTCATCACTATTGAGCCTTCAGCTCTCATATGCTGTGGCATGCCCTTCTTGAAGCAAAACTGCTCCAAGGCAATCACCACAAGCATCACATTGGACCTCAAATGTCTTTGAGAGATCCGGAAGTATGAGTACTGGTTGGGAAGTAAGCTTTTTTTGAGCTTATCAAAAGAATTTTCTCCTTAGGAGTCCATACATACTTAAAGTTCTTCTTAGTTAAGTCATGTTAGTGGTCCTGCTAATTGAGAGAATTTTGCTATGAAGCGTCCATAGTATGCACACATACCAAATAAAGCTTCTTAGCTCATGTAGATTCCTTGGGTTAGGCCATGCTTTTATTACCTCTAACTTCAATGGATCCATACGGATACCATTGAGAGATAATATGACCTAAGTATTGAATCTCTTGAAGGAAAAATTCACTTTTCTTTTGGTTGAGAAAAAGCTTATTCTCCCTCAATGCTTGAAAAATCATTTGGAGATGTTGCTTATGTTCCTGCAAAGACTTGGAGTACATGATGATATCATCAAAGAACACTCCAGTGAATTTACGATATGGTCTAAAAATTTTCTCCATTAGACGATTGAACGTAGCTGGTGCATTAGTCAAGCCAAAAGGCATGACTAGATATTGATAAATACCAAATGTTGTGTGAAACACGGTCTTTAGGATACCTTCATCCACTATCCTTATTTGATGATAGCCACTCTTAAGGTCAATCCTACTAAAGTAGGTAGAGCCTTGTAGCTTATCAAATAGATCTTCTACCCGAGGCACGGGAAATCTGTTTTTGATAGTGATATGGTTTAGTGCTCGATAGTCCACACACATACGGTATGTACCATCTTTCTTTTGCACTAAAAGGACTAGAGAACAAAAGGGAGAGGAACTAGGCCTCACCATCCCTTTGTCTATCAATTCCTGTACTTGCCTCATGATCTCCTCTTATTGAGCTTGTGAGACTCGATAAGGAGGCTTGTTAGGCGGTGAGCTTCCTGGAAGGATCTCAATGCGATGGTCATCATCCCCTCCTGTTGGAGGTAAGTCCATAGGGATATCATCGATGAACACATCTTGGAATCCTTTTAGAAAATTAGACAAGTCTAACTCTTCTTGATTCCTACCATTTACATTTGATGAAACATTAGGATATTTTTGAGACTCTTTGACAAAAATCATGTACGCAGAAACTGAGCTCTTCATTGACTTATCAAAAGCAAGAGGATTTACAAGTGGAATAGTGCGACCACGCTCACTAGCATCTATATACGTGTTCTTTCCCATGTAGGTGAAGTAGATTCTCCTTTCGAGAAATTCATGTTGGTAGCCATGCGATCGAACCATGCAGCCCCTAGGATAGCATCCTCATGTTGGAGAGGAGAGATGAATAATTCTTCTTTGTCGACATAGATTTGGACATGAAGCCTCAACTTCGCAATCAAGGGAGTAATGGAGGCTTGCTGTCCCTTGAAAGCTGCATCAGCCATTAGCATATCTCCCACTCAAAAGCTTGAATGCCCAACTTGGTGGCCAACTCCGTTGATATGAAATTGTGAGTAGAGCCAAGGTCAAACAAGATGAAGGAATCATGCTCTCTTACCTTTCCCCAAGCATAGGAAAGTGATGATCCTTTGCAATGAGCATCCTCTTTTGGAGCTTCGATGGTGGAAGCCCTAGGAGTCTCATTGTGAGTATTCTTCTTGGGGCAAGAACGATAGCCATGTTCTTGCTTCCCACACTTGAAACACTTATGGTCGTTGCAAAAAGCTTCAAGCTCTTCAGGAGAGAGTTTGTTTTTACCTTTGTAAACTCCCTTCTCCATGGACCAATTGTTGTTGTTGTTGTTAGAAGTGCCTTGGGAAAAATTTTGAACATTGGTTTTCCCCTTTGCATCATTTTTGCCTTTGTTTTCCATGGGCTTGACATTACGTCTAGCCCCTTGATGGAAATTGATGCCTGAAGCAACCATGGTGTGATGGATTACTTTGCTAATAGTACCATGCTGTTGAGAGTTGATGTATTCGGCCATCTCTTCAGGTAATCCCCACACATAATTACTGCCTTTGCTCGGCAAAGTCTATCTTTTGAAAGACAATAGTCTTGAGATGTAAATCCCAAAACTTGTCTACATACTTGTGGATAGACTCGTGAGAGAGAAGCTTTAGGCTGCGCCATTTGGTAAGCACTTTGTCATTTGCATCGCTTGCAAGGAATTGCTTCATGATGGAAACTCGTAGAGTTTTCCATGTCTTTGGGGCTTCACCATTGCCATGAAGGCTAGCCCACACATTGACGAGCTGATTTTTGAAAGTGCATAGCTACATGGCATAGCTTGGAGGACTCTGTGAAGCCCTCGTCTCCAAAGGTTGCATCAAATTGCTGGATGAAGGCCAACACTTTGTCGGTAGCACCAAAGGTGCCATCATAGGTGAGAAAAGAGATACTCTTTCCTCCCTCCTTGAACTTCTTTAGCTTTTGTGACCTTCGCCATGCAGGAAATGATTTGCGATGTCCTCCCCTCTTGTATTCTCTAGGAGAATATCCATAGCTTTTGTCAGAAGAGGAGGAAGGTGAAGAAGAAGGAGAAGAGGACGACCTCTTCCTAGCCTTTTTCTTTCTTTGTTTCCTCTCTTCCCTTTCGAAGTGATGAGGAGAAGGACTATGTGTTGATCTTTTCTTGTTGGGAGGACTGGGCGATCATTTAGACCACCGTCTTTGTGGAGCCACATCTTCAGAGGAACTTAAACTTTCATTGCTTTCTTGCTCTTTGGATTCGTCCTCTTGAATGGGAGAGAGACTTGTTATAATATGATCTTTGTGTTCCTTGTGACCTAGGTGATGCTATGAAGATGGAAAGCTTCATGCATCAGAAGCATAACATAAACTTGAAGAAAGCTTTAACTATCCCAAGCCTCAGTCCCAAGACCTCAAACACCTTCGAAGGTGGAGAGAGCTAGCAGGGAATGAGGGTAGGGAAGAGGAAGAAGAAACATTTCATAGGAGAAAGAATTAGTTCCTCACTTATCATAAGTCTTCTTGCTAGCATACATAATAGCATAGTAATGAAGAAGAAGGAGATGGAAAGCTTAAGCATTGAAGCATGGCTCTTGGTTGCACTCCATAGTAAAGAGTGTTGGTGTAGGCTCTCAAACTCTACTTGCTTGGAGAAGGAGAGGGAGCTCTTGCACTTTGCATAGCACACCATGAGAGTGTTTGTGAGAGTGTGTGGGTGAGTATACCCCCTAAGCAACCCCCTAGCTTGCTTGGGTCGACCCCCCCTTGTAGCTCATGCTTGAAGCTCATTGGATCCCTCCAGGCCTAGCCAATCACAAGCAGGAGGTATTACAAGCAGTAAGGGTAGCCTTGGGAAAAGTGTCCCCCTTTCCTCTTTGAGAGAGAGGACTTGATAAATGCAACATCAATTAATTAAATCTCCTAAATTATCATTGGATCCCTTGGGTGGCCAACTAATAGGCTTCAGGCACACCATGAGGGCAACATGAGGAGGAACTTGACAAGTGTTCCTTTTGCTTTCTTTGTACCATGCATGCCTTGTGTGAGTGTGTGGGTGTTCTCTCTCATCCCCCCTCATATAGGGCTCGCCCCCTCCTTGTAGGGATTTAATATTTGACTTTTTGACACCTCAAGCCCGTCATGCATAGGCCCAATTCCCACCACAAGCTTGGCCCTTAAGCACTTTAAGCTTGGGTTGGGTTCTCACCTCAAATACTACCCTAGCATCTCAAGCATGTCAAGCACCTCAAGCATCTCAATCATCAATGTTGGGAGAAGAGGGGGAGATCGACCGCTTAAAATACTCAACACAAGCTTCCAAGCAATCACCATCAAACTGTCCACCTCTTCTTCCAATTTCCAAGCACACACACTCACCTAGACTATGACACACACACACACACACACACACACACACACACACACACACACACACAGTAAACATAGAATTGACATAGACAAGCTTGTAAGAGAGTGTAAGAGATGTGTAAGAGATGGAGACTAGATTAGAGAGTACACAACAAATAACCATAGCTTAAGAGAGTAGAGAAGAGAATTTGCAAGAGAAAGGCCTAAATCTAGCCCCAAACTCCATGGCACCTCTCTTGTGGAGTTGGTATTTAATATATTATTTTGAGTCTAAGGTGCCAAAAATTGAGGCCCCTCTTTTTACAACCACTTTACTTTTGCAAATGAGTGAAGCTCATTAGTTCTTGCATGACCCATAAGGGGAGTTCCCACTACAACTATTTACAGAGCCATAGTGGCTTATTGAAATGATGTTCTAAGATACTGTGCAAATATAAAATGGCCAAGAGTAATTGCCGTCGCCTCTTCATCAACTCCCCGCATTCCACTCTACAAAATCATCATCAACTCAATTAGTAAATAAAATAGACAACACATAATTAACCATTACGCCTAGCTATCCCAATTGCAGCTAACCACTACAACACGAGGGTGCCCAGTCTCGTAACAGCCCTCCCACCAGGGATAGCAACTGTCCTCAGTTGCTCAATAGAGAAATCAACTGGACTGTGAGTGATGGAAAGTGTGGAGAAGGTCGGGAAAGTTGCGAAAAAACTTTTCAGGCATCCATTCGGCATCCTCTCTAGGGTGGTCCTTGAAAGTCAAAAGGTAACGGTTATAAACCATTCCAATGTGTGTAGTGGTGATCTCATGGTCAACTATTTTATCAGGGATGAGTTGCTCTTCTTGGTCTACAAGTGAAGGTGGGTTTTCATAAATGTGGTGTGTAGGTAGGGGTCCTCGGAATGGGCATAAAAGACTAATGTGAAAGGCATTGTGAATGTGCCAATGTGCAGGTAGGTCTAAACAAAAAGAAACATCATTAATGACAGCTGAAATTTTGAAAGGTCCATAAAAACGAGGAGCAAGCTTCACAAAGACATTTGTATCAACACTTTTGATCCTGCGTTTTTCAATGCGAAGTAAAACATGATCACCTTCTTTGAATTGGTGTGCCTTGCGGTGCTTGTTAGCATGCTTGGTGTAAAGTTCTTGTGAGTGTTTAATGGCAGAATGCACACTTGTATAAATATCATGAAAGTCAGCGCGGCAGGCACAACATTAGAAAGACGTGAAGCAAGAGTAGGAAGAGAGTGACCATATACAATTTCAAATGGAGACTTACCCGTGGCAGTGTGAGTGGTGTTGTTGTATGCAAATTGCAAAATATGTATGTAATCATCCCATTTCTTAGGTTGAGAAGAAACATAAGCCTTTAACAAGTAAATAATAGTGTGATTGGTGACTTCGGTTTGACCATTGGATTCAGGATGGAATGCAGAAGTGAAGTCAAGTGTAGTGCCAATATTTTCAAATACAGTAGTCCAAAAAGCACTACAAAATTTTGAGTCTCGATAAGAAATAATCACTTTATGCAAACCATGATGGGGAAAAACAGTCTTAAGAAACAAAAGTGCAGCTTGATGTGCTGTGAGTGTTTTCTTACATGGAACAAAGTACGCTTGTTTAGAGAAAAGATCAATAATAGTCCATATCATGTCATGTTTGTGCGTTGTGAGTGGGAAACTAGTAACAAAATCCATTGAAATATGTTCCCAAGGTCTTTCAAGAATGGGGAGAGGGTGTAAAAGTCCCAATTTCTTACCTGTAACTGCTTTGATTTTTTGACAAATCAAACAAGTTGACACATACTGTTTAACATCCATTCTCATAGTAGGCAAATAGAAATCACGACATAAATTTTGAAAGTTGCAACAAATCCTCTATGTCCAGCGTAAGGAGGTTTGTGCAATTCTTCAATAAGTAATGTATGGAAAGGTTTAGTCACACACAATTTTTGTTTGAAATAAAGGAAGTTTTCTTGAATAGTGTATTCGAGAAATGTGTGTACAGAATTATCAAGCATGTGCAACCATGTCGTTTTGAAGTCATCATCATGTGCATAAGTGTCAGGCATAGTGTCAAATGAAGTTCCCGTAATGGTTGATAGATGATTAAGTGAGGGTCTTCTACTCAAAGCATCAGCTACAACGTTTTCTTTACCAGGTTGGTATTGAATGTTGGGCTGAAAATTTGAATAAAAGCGGCCCACTTAATATGTCTATCGTCTATTAATGGCCGAGAAAGTAAATATTTGATACTTTGTTGATCAATTTTAATGATCAAGTCAGTACCCATTACATAGTGTTTCCAAATTCTCAATGCATGTACCACAGCAGTCAACTCTTTATCATAAGTACTGAACTTTGTTTCAGACGGTTTGAATTTACAACTTTCGAAAGCAATTGGATGGTTATCTTGCATAAGGACTACACCGATACCTTTTCCACTAGCATCAGTGACTACCACAAAGAATGGTCTTTCAAAATCAGGCAATTGCAGTACAGGTGCATTAGTCAAAGCATGTTTAAGTGCATTAAATGAGCTTTCTTGGAAATCAGTCCATTCATAAGGCGTG
This sequence comes from Adiantum capillus-veneris, assembly GCF_014529385.1. Classification (NCBI taxonomy): domain Eukaryota; kingdom Viridiplantae; phylum Streptophyta; class Polypodiopsida; order Polypodiales; family Pteridaceae; genus Adiantum; species Adiantum capillus-veneris. The sequence goes on from NC_140931.1 coordinate 156,116,190, forward strand.
TTTTTCTTCAACAAGAGAGTCAAATAATGTGCTTTGTAAGCAAAATTACGAACAAATTTTCTGTAATAGCTACAAAGACCAATAAAAGATCGTAGCTCATGCAAGTTTTTGGGTCTAGGCCAGGATTGAATGGCTTCAATTTTCTTTGGATCGACATGTATTCCCTTACCCGATACAATATGTCCCAAATATTCAATTTCAGATTGGAAAAATGAACTCTTTTCAGGATTCAAATACAAGTGATTTTGTGCAAGCAGATCAAATACACGTGTTAAATGTTACTTATGCTCTTCTTCAGATTTACTGAATACCAAAATGTCATAAAAAAAATACAATCACAAAATCTTGATGGTCAATGAAAATTCGATTCATCATGCGTGTGAATGTAGCTGGTGCATTTGTCAAACCAAATGGCATGACAAGAAATTCATAGTGTCCAGTTTGTGTTCTGGAAGCAGTTTTGTAGACATCATGTTCAAACATTTTGACTTGGTGATATCCTGATTTAAGGTCAATTTTGCTAAATATGTGTGCCCCTTTCAGTTTGTCTAATAGGTCATCCACTCTAGGAATTGGAAACCTATTCTTAATGGTGATCTTGTTTAAAGCCCTGTAGTCGATACACATACAAAAGGTTCCATTTTTCTTCTTGACAAGAAGTACTGGAGCTCCGTATGGTGAACTACTAGGTCGGATTAGGCCTCGGTCAAGTAAATCAGTGATTTGAGTTGTATTTCCCTGTGTGCGGTAGGATTTACACGATAAGGTGCTCTACAAGGAGGTTCACTACCCGATATGATGTCAATTTTGTGGTCTTCTGGGCGTGATGGTGGAATTCCAGGTGGCAGATCATGCATGAAACAATCTTTAAATTGTGAGAGAAATTCATCGTGTGTGGAATTACGTGAAGTTTCAGTTTTAGCAGAAATTTGATTTACCAATACTAGATATGTTTTCCCGTGTTTTCGAATTGCTCGTTTGGCTTGAGTGTGAGAGAGGAGTGGAAATTTTTGATGTGCCAATGTTGCTTGGATGGAGAAAGTTTTATTATTATGAGTGAGAGACATTGTACGTGTTTTATAATTAATCAACGGGTCAAATTCATGACGAAATGGCATTCCCAAAATCATATCAAGAGCATGCAATGGTGCTACCAAAATGTACGTGCTTGTGTGAATTCACCAATGCAAACTTCAACAATGACTTGAGTTTTACAATTAAAACGTTGATTATTAAAAACAGTTTTGACCTTATGAGGTGATGAAATTTCAGAGAGTGATAGTTGCTGTGCCAATCGTGTGGAAATGAAATCATGGCTACTACCATCATCTAGTAGAATGGTGACATTTTCACCCTTAACAGTGCCTTGCACTTTAAACAAAGTGTGAGGAGATATAGGAGTACTTGAGGATGGGTTGTCATCGTTATCATAATCAGGATCATATCCCTCACTGTAGTTAACTTCCACTTCGTTGTCGTCAGGTATAGCATCTTCGATGAGGTTAAGAGTAGCTCCGTTGGGGCGGTTGTTGTTGAAGGGTTTTGGATTTGAATTTCTGTTGACTCCATTGGAATGGCCATTGGATTGACCATGCCCTTAGCATGACCATTTGGGCACTTATCTGCATAGTGACCATACTGAAAGCATTTAAAACACTTCACCTTTTTGTTACCATTAGAATTTGGTGGAGAACGCTGGTTGGAAGGATGTTGGTTGCCTCGTTGCTATGTGTTGTTGTGGTTGTTGCTCGTATGAGGTTGAGCAGTGGTAGGAGGATTGTCAAATCTTCATCTTTTGAAAAAGATACGGCTTTAGTGTTTGCTTCTGTCAAAGTTAGGAGAGAAAGGAGGTCTCTTGTTGCAGTTAGTGTTAGCAGGTTGATCAGTGTGAGAGGAATGTCCACCTTTCTTCTTTTCTGCGTTGAGAGCCAAATTAATGGCCTTTGACAGAGAATTTGGTTCGAACATATCTACCTCAGCACTAATTTTTAGTGCCAAGCCTGATATGTACTTTCGCTTCAATTTCCTGCGACTAACATGTTCAATAGCTTGCAATTGAATTAGACAATTCCAAAAACGGTCAGTGTAACCCTGTACATCTTTATTTCTACCCTGTCGAATTAAATCCCATTGACGTCGTGCTTTAGCTTTGTACTGTGTGGGCAAAAATTGGGATAAAAACACATTTTTAAATGCATTCCATGTGCGTGGTCTTCTTCCATGTTGTTTGGTGGCGTTCCACCACAATGCAGCGCTGCTAGTGAGATGATTGGATGCACACTTTACCATTTCACGCTCGGGAAAGTCTTCATCATGAAAGTAGTCATCTAACTGACTAACCCATGCTAGAACCGTGCTAGCATCTTTAGTGCAATCAAAATCTTTGAAAGTGAAGGCTTTTCTGCTAATTTTTTTTTTCTTGGGTGCCAGTGCAGATTCGGTGCGTGCAGAATGCAATAATTTATCTTCAAAGTTCTTGCCTTCGCATGCGTTCATATGTGAGTGACTGCTGCAAATTTTGAAGTTGCTCTGCAATCGTGGGTGCATGAGGAAGGTGTGCCATGATTGTGTGCTTTTTTAAAAAATAAAATAAAAATAAATACTTAAATGGTAATGCTTAAAAAGGCTATTTGGTGATATTCACAGATGCAATATGCGGAATAAAATAAAATAAATAACAGAAATGTAATGTACTTAGCTGAGAAAGAGCGGTGACGTCTACTCCGGAATGGCGATGTGCTAGGAAATTGTCAGAGAGGAGACGGTCCGACGGTGCGTTTGCGAGTCGGTTGAATTTGTGGCGCCCGATCTCCCGTACCCCCAAAGCAGACAGCAGTAGGCAGCCGCAAGATTTTTCCGCAAGTTATTCAAGTGACCTGCTCCTTGGCGAATGATTATCGGCTTAATTGTGATAGTCGGTTTTACCACTCTATCAATTTTGTTCTTTGAAAGCTCGACGAAAAACAAAAATTATCTTCACCGATGCCGATTAATTTTTGCCAGTTCGAAGTGGAAATTTCTACCATTCCGGAGTGGAACAATTTTTGGCCGGTGCCAGTTGAGTTTGGTGCCATCAACAACTGGCGGATGGTGAGATTCGTCAAGGGTCAAGAATATCGAGAGCAAGAATGGGTGATTGGGCTCTTAGCAAAAGAGGGCTTTTAAAATTAAAATTGAATGGTCAATTGACAAAGCTAAGTTTAAAGCTAACTTTTAAAAAAAACTTTTTGCATGGATTTTGAAGCACACAGCGAGCGAGCACAGAGAAGAAAACAAGGCTTCTGGAAATTCTATCATGGTGAGCTGTGTGGTGATTTCCAGCATGTGGTGAAGAAGAGAGATTTTACCAACAGCCTGGGGCTAAACTTTTGAGTGTATTCACATGGGTTTTCATGCAAGTCGACAAGATAAGCCTTTTGTGTGCAGGAGTTCGTTCACACGGCTTTCAACTCAAAAATTTAGCTATAGGGAAAATTGAACTAACTGCAGGTCTAGGAGTCAGCGGCCTGTAACTGTTCGAGATGCAAAATTTTTCGAAAGATTTAGCTCGAGAATTCCTCCAAGTCCTTCTTTTCTCATCTGGCTTGACTATCTCAAGCTCGCTTTTTGAGTTAATTGCTTACGAGAATTGAAAATAATCCCGAATAGCTCCTTCGAAAGCCTTTTACTTGCTTTGTCGATCCTTTAAAAATCCCTTCCTTTGTTCCGTAATTCTCTTCTTCTTGCCTTCTTGGCCATAGTTTGCCAATTCCCGACAAAAATTAACCGGTGCTTGAAATTAAGAGATGTACATACCGATTCTGTTGCCTTTGTTGAATAATTTGTTGATTAATTCGCCGATTAAGCTTCCAAATTATGACCGAACAAATTTGACTTGCAAATTCAATAATTTGTAAAATCGGGTTTGTCAAATCGAGAAGTTCCCTCCTTGAAATTGAAATCTAATGCCGATTCAATCGAGCCTGTTCGCTCTGATACCACTGTTGGGAGAAGAGGGGGAGATCGACCGCTTAAACTACTCAACACAAGCTTCCAAGCAATCACCATCAAACTGTCCACCTCTTCTTCCAATTTCCAAGCACACACACTCACCTAGACTATGACACACACACACACACACACAGAGTAAACATAGAATTGACATAGACAAGCTTGTAAGAGAGTGTAAGAGATGGAGACTAGATTAGAGAGTACACAACAAATAACCATAGCTTAAGAGAGTAGAAAAGAGAATATGCAAGAGAAAGGCCTAAATTTAGCCCCAAACTCCACTGGCACCTCTCTTGTGGAGTTGGTATTTAATATATTATTTTGAGTTTAAGGTGCCAAAAATTGAGGCCCCTCTTTTTACAACCAGTTTACTTTTGCAAATGAGTGAAGCTCGTTAGTTCTTGCATGACCCATAAGGGGAGTTCCCACTACAACTATTTACAGAGCCATAGTGGCTTATTGAAATGATGTTCTAAGATACTGTGCAAATATAAAATGGCCAAGAGTAATTGCCGTCGCCTCTTCATCAACTCCCCGCATTCCACTCTATAAAATCATCATCAAATCAATTAATAAATAAAATAGACAGCACATAATTAACCATTACGCCCAGCTATCCCAATTGCAGCTAACCACTACAACAGGAGGGTGCTCAGTCTTGTAACAATCAAGCACCTCAAGCATCCCAAGCTCAACCCTAGCTTAGCTAAGGTCAAAGGACTTCTACACACATTATTGGAGGTCTTCAATGAAGCTAACCCTAAGGTCTTATGCTCCATTGGTTAACCTTGCTCTTTGATAGACTAACTCTCATTTGGGCCCCTTTACCATTGGCCCCGTGTTGAGATAGATCTACAAGCACATGTCTATATCTTAACCCTTGTTCCCGTTTATTTTCTCACATTAAGTGACCAGTTTAATACGCACAAATAATTTGCGTTGGTTAGATATTAGATATTAGATTTTATGACAAATTAAGCACGGTGCTTGCATGCATTATTATTGGTGCATCCTGTTTGACTTCTCAAGCTTTTTTTAGCAGTGCACTATGTCATCATTGTGCATGGAAAACTTCAATCGCTTCTTAATTAAGGCCGTCAATGGAATCAAACTTTTATGTTTGATATAGTCTACTTGAATCCTGATCTTTGTGCTCTATACCCGTTCTCAATTACACCTAATTACTACTGCTTGGATTAGTACACTATAGATGGCAATACGTTGGAAGTTGGCACCACAGTTTCCATGCTATGATGAAATGTCATCACTAACCAAGTCTCAGTGAGGTGTTTACATATTCTAGCACGATTTTTGGCAAAGAGAGAAAACCATATTTTAAAGTGCAATCTGATTATGAAGGAAAGTTAGTGTCAATGTGTGAATAGGTGCATGTATATGAGCTCTCTCTCTCTCTCTCTCTCTCTCTCTCTCTCTCCCCCCAAGTCTGCATTGTTCTTATGATGTTATGAATTCTCCTTCTTCCTTCTTAATGTGTAATGTTTTTCTGGTTTGCTTTTAGCCTTCTCTTTTACTTCTTTCCCTCTGCATAGCTCTCTCTCTCTCTCTCTCTCTCTCTCTCCACCCCCCCAAAAAAAAGAACAAGAAGAAGAAAAAGGCACGAAGGATGCATCATGTAACAAATAATGTCTTAAATTATGCTTGCTCAATCTCAACTGCAACGGTGTAAAAATTTTGTAAGGATAGAAAGTGTGGTTTTTAATGTAAGAGGGATGGAGCCTTTCAAAAGTAGGAAGATACAATCTCTCTCTCTCTAGAAAAAAAACATCTTAAAGTTAATAAGAGAGTACTTTACTTTACATTTGAAATCATGTGTACGCAAGGGGATATCAATTATTGGATTCCCCTTATATTTCAAAGACATACTAGTATGTGACCCACGTGTTGCTGCGACCAAGGAAACATCGTTTCTATTCTCTTAGGGTTATTTTCTCTTCCAACTTGAACATTGTCAATACTCTCATCCTACATGTATAGTCTATCGCATTTCTAAAAGTGATGCATGACCCAACCTCTTAATAGATGCCGCAAAGCATTCTTTGATACCAAGATTGTGAGCTTCTCATAGACATTATTTTTCATGAGGTGCTAGCCCTTGTTCAACAAACATAAGAGTGCTCTAATTCTATTGGGGTGGATATACACACACACACACACACACACACACACACACAAAGTCCTCCTTTTGGTCTACCTTTATCTAGCAATGCTGCTACCAAGTTTGATTATAGAGATTAAATAAGTTAGCATGGTGTGAAGAGATGAAAGCTGAGAGAAGTTAATGTAATAATGCTTTAAAAAAAATAAAAGTGGAGTGGGTTCTTGAATTGGTTTCAATGATAGGAACACCATTGGATGTAATGTCTCTGTTCCACTCTCTTACTTGCTTCTATCCTTGCATCTTTCTTATGAGCAAGACATGGTAGTAATGCACATCATAACCCCCTATATAATAAGAAGGACATATTTCCCTTGGTCTACTTAGGGTTGAAAAAAGTGCTACCAAGTTGAGAAGTATAAACTGGATAAGCTAGAAAGCCTTTAGAGATGAAGGCCCATAACTGCTACACTGTGTAATTATTAAACTTTTTGTATCTAAGAGTATAGTTATGGAAAGATTAGGGCTCATACTTTCCAATGTACCACGAAAGTTTCCAGTTTCAAAGAGATGAGTTGGATTTATTTTAATATTGAGAATGTGATTGATCAATCCATCTATGTTGCTCTCTAGATGCCTTGCTTACATCTCTATCTATGTTTTGTGCACAAGCATAGTAATGTTTTACATCATCACCTAATACAAGTATGGCGCCCCAATTTTGGGAAGCAGCTGGAATAGATGGAATCTATCGAGATGCTGACTCGATTAATCCATGCAGGGCTGACACGTCCATGCGGGGCTGATTCGTCATGGGCGACGCGTTGCAGGTAGGCTCCAGAGAGGCACGGCTGGATTTTTTTGTAGCGTGTTTGACACCGTGCTCGCAGTGTGCCTCAGAGGTGCTCCTAGCTCGACTTTTCTCTGAGTGGTTGGTGACACACGCAGGTAACGCGCTGACCTCTGTTGTGTTCTTCTGCTGGTCTCGACACCAGCTGGTGATTGTTTAGCTGCAATGCATGGGTTCTGTGTTTATCTGCGTATGACATGCATTGTTTCCTGGATATCGTACGACACGTGAGTGGTACGCAATGAGGGAAAATATCAGTCTATTGGGTACACACAGTGAGAAGTATTTCTTTGCACAGCTATTATCACAGCCTGTATTCAGATGCTCTGTGCACGTTGCAGTGTTTCTTTGAGTGCTTATGCTATATGTTTTTGGTGGTGTACACAACGAGGGAAAATATTAGCCTATTGGGTACATGCAAAGAGCTATCACAGCCTGCATTTGGATGCTCTATATAGTTTGCTGAAGGCACTTTGTGTATGGATAGCTCAACCTGCATTTAGATGCTCTGTATAGTTTGCTGAAGCCACTTTGTGTATGACAGCATCCACATAGTAGGTGGCTTGAGAATGGCTTGGCTAAAGTCCGAGGCACGGGGCAAAGGGAAGGAACCTATGACGAATACTGAGTGTTGTAATGCCGGTTCGTCAAAACTAAAGAAATCGGAGGCGAGAGTAATGGAAGTCAGTGTCACCATATCTGTTGGCGGTGGCGATGTAGATGTAGGATTGCTAGGGTCCATGCGGTTGTTTCTTGAAAGAGAAACTTTAGCAGGTCTATGTGCATTGGAGAGAGGAGGAGCGCTGCTGCACCTTCACCTACAAATGATTATCCGTATTTGGGCAACTTCATTGATCTCTATCAACAGGAAGATAAAAGCGTACTTAGGTTGGGCTAAATCGGCACCTGCAGGTGCAATGGTTTTGTGCCGTGGCCTAAAGCAGCACAAGATGCATACATTTGAAGGCATGGTGGGATATTGTCTGAAAGACCAAGATGAACCACACTTTCAAAAGGTGGTCCACAACATAACTAGTGATGATGTGAATGCCGGTGTACAATTGTATAGCTTATATGGTGTTGATCAATTGAAGAACAGGGTTTGCCTAACACCAGCAAACATCTTTCATAGAGCGCTTATGTACTGGAAGTTCAAGCTTCGACATCCAGCAGGAAACGACTTTCTGTCCACACTACATGTAATGTTGAAGAGTGGGAATTACTACCCATCATCATGTTGGATAACTCCTTACCAAGGCCGTGGAATGCATCTTGCAAACATCAGAGCATTGTGGAGATGTATGGTATACCCATCCACAACAATGTATGAAGACATTTTAAATATATTTGTTAGTGATGATGCGCATACAAACACTCAATCTCGTGCCGAGTGGTTCAACTCCCGTTGGCAAGAGACACAAAGGTATACTTATGACAGCCTAACCGTGGTTGCATCTGTTGTCAACTTTTTGACCATTGTGTACGTCTTTTGTAGTCCACCGAGAATTCTTGTCAACGATTTTGATGCTGAACCTGCGATAAGAATTCTTGTCAACGATTTTGATGCTGAACCTGCGATAAGAAGCCCAGAAATAGGAGATGATTTCATTCCGCTTGTACACCGTGTTGATGTAACAACAGTTGCATAGTCTGGTCCGTTTGTTGGCAATAACATTGTTACTTTTCAATCCGACTAAAAAATATAAGCTGATGCTGATTTATTTTTGTTGCAGTGATCAGATGGACGAAGAGGACGAAACCCGCATGGTTTATCTAACTGAAACACAACCTGATGACTCTTTTGCTATGGTAGAAGACGCACGTATTGATAGGATAGAGGATGCTCTTGCTGCAATTTTGAAAGAATTACTTGGAGACCAAAGCAAAAACACAACTTCACTACGGTCAGAAGTTATTGAAGCGATACATAATTCGAGAAACACAATTGAGGAGTATGCAATCAATGTTGCGGATGTGCAAGTCACAAAGCTGGAAGAGCAAATTTTCTCGTTCGGCAAAGAACTAATGGCTTTGAAAGCACAAGTCAACCGGTTAAACGCGATACTATCTAGGTTCTCGAATATGCTAAATCGCAACCAGAATGCATGATAAATTCTGCACATCGTATCCGAACTTTTGGCGCATTGTAATGATGTAAATGAAGCAAATTTTGTGGATGGTTTAACCTTCTTGTCTGTACAAAATATGTAGCTCCTTCTGTTATGCAATGTACAGACTGTTTAACAGATCTTCATCTTTGTGATGACGAGCAGCAGTTTCTGTATACTCCTAACAACAGTTTTTGTTTTGTGATGCTTGTCTGCCAAAAACCTGTAGATGGTTCACAGTTTGTCTGCCAAAAACCTCTAGAATACTCATACTGTCATCATTTCCCAACCACGTGAATAGTGTCACGACTGCCACGAGCTCAGCAGATTGTCTGCCACGGTGTCGATACGAAGCAGTACGCGACAACAAATTTTTTTTTCGCTCTGCACGAAAAAAATCCACGTCAGCAGCATCTGACGGGATTCGCCTTAATCAGCTCCTAGACCCAGTATGTTCATCTGACAAGAAGGTGCACACTATTTGTTCATGTACACTTTCACATCATTTGCACCTAAAAATGTGTGAGAAATGAAAGCAAAATAAGGTCTCTCAATTTTTTATTTTTGCAAGAGTTTTGGCTAAGCTGAAGGAAGTGGCGCAAAATTGAGGTTGTGACTTGAAATTTATGTCACTAATCTCTATCTCCCTCTCTCCCCAAATTATAAAGGCATGTTCCTTGTTGAGAGAGAAATTTATGTCACTAATATCTATCTCCCTCTCTTCCCAAATTATAAAGGCATGTTCCTTGGTGAGAGAGCACATAATATTCAACCATTTACATGCTTGAACCTACTCCCTTACGCACAATCTACATCATACCAACCATTTGGCTTAGCTCTTGTTGTCTTAAATGTGAGACCTGACATTGAGGCACTGTAGGATAGCCTCTTTTGTATACACGTTATGTCCCTTGAAAAATTGAGAGTATAGATATCATACCCTACTTGAGTGCTCAGCTTTTGATCACATGAATTCTTGTCTTACATTTTAGTCGGGGATCATGGATTACATCTCTTTGTCTCCCAAAGACTTCATGGATTTAATTTGTTAGTTTCCACCATTATATCCATGGTCTTCAAGCATGCTATATGTAGTATTTGGTCCCATATACCAATCTAACGTTTAAGGATGATGACTCTCTCTCTAACTTTGAGGTCATTGTGATTGTTTCTATGATGTTATAAATCCCACCCCCTCTTCCCCCTTGAGAAAGTATGCAATCATGTAAGCACTCGAATTCAAAAATTGAGACTCTTTAACTATATTTTTTAGGCCTCTTGTCTTCTTCTTCTTCTCCTCTCTCTCTCTCTCTCTCTCTCTCTCTCAGAACTCATTTGATAGTATTTTTCACTCAATTATTTATGTTGGTGATGTTAAACAGTTTGTGTGTGCGTGTGTGTGCCTTATTTAAGCTAATCATCATGATGACTCCTTGCTAGCAGTGTTTGCAAAAGGTTTTCCTAAGCTTAGCCGTTGAGAGTCTAGATTAATGGGTCTCAAACCACGTTAATAGGAAGTGAAGCATGTAAAAATAGTTAAAAAATGCTCTAAAATTGCAGATTTGATAGATTATTAGAACTTTTGGTGTGCATCTTAATGGAAGGGAGATGTGCATCGTAGATACACCAAGAAAGTGAATTCCATTTTGGCTACAAAAGGACAGGTGCCAAAAGGTTCTCGAGGGCTTGGGGTGGGGATAGAGAGAGAGAGAGAGAGAGAGAGAGAGAGAGAGAGAGAGAGAGAGAGAGAGAGAGGCACGTCGCCTAGTCAAGGAAAACACACATGTGGCCACCGCTATTTGTTGATACACTCACCTGCAATCATCTTGTCTGATTGACACTATGCAAGGGTAGAAGCCAAGGGTTATGTGTGGAGAATTCAAGAGTTCAAGAAATTTTTTATGTCAATAAAGAAGTTATAGAATATTCAAACATCATACAAAAAATCTCAAATTATTTCAAAGATTTGAAGCATTTGATAAAATTGGAATGATACAGAGATGGTACACATAAGTTGGAGATCTCTCTCTCTCTCTCTCTCTCTATACATACATACATATATGTATATATATATATATATATATATATATATATATATATATATATATATATATATATATATATATATATATGTATGTGTGTGTGTGCACGTGTCTATATGTATGTGTGTGTGTATGTATACATACATGTGTGTGTACATACATACTTAATCACATACACAAACACACACACACACACACACACACACACACACACACATATATACATGTATGTATATATGTATGTGTATATATATACACACACACACACATGACATTGAAGGACGATTACTCTCTCTCTCTCTCTCTCTCTCTCTCTCTCTCAAAGTTTGAAGTCATCGTGATTGTTTCTACGATATTAAAAATCCCACCCTCTCTCCCTCCTTAAGAAAGTATGCGAGCATGTAAGCACTTCAAGAATCAAGACTCATTGGCTATATTTTTTAGGTCTCTTGTCTTCTTCCTCTTTTCTTCAACTTCTTCCCTCTCTTTTTCTATGTCATCTCTCTCCCTCTTAAAACTCATTTGATAGTATTTGTCACTCAATTAATTTTTTTGGTGATGTTAAACATTGTGTGTGTGTGTGTGTGTGTGCGCTATTTAAGCTATGCAACATGATGGCTTCTTGCAAGCAGTATTTGTACAAGGTTTGCCAAAGCTTAGGGGTCGTGAGTCTAGATTAATTGGTCTCAAACCGTGTTAATTGGAAGTAAAGCAGGTAAAATTAGTCAAAAAATTCTCTTAAATTGTAGATTTTAGAGACTACTCGTACTTTTAGTGTACATCTTTATGGAAAGGAGATGTGCATTGTAGATACACCAACAAAGTGAAGGAAATTTTGGCTACAAAAGGATAGGTGCCAAAAGGTTCTCAAGGGCTTCAGAGAGAGAGAGAGAGAGAGAGAGGGGGGGGGGGGGCGGGGGGCTGGGGGCTCATTGCCAAGTCGAGGGAGACACACATGGGGCCATCGCTATTTGTTGATACACTAGATTGCAGTTGTTTTCTCTCATCGACACTACATAGCAAGGGTAGAAGGGGAGGGTTACATGTAGAGAAGTCAAGAGTTTACGTGTGTGTGTGTGTGTGTGTAGAGAGAGAGAGAGAGAGAGAGGTTTGGGAGGCACAAAAGGAGCATAAAAATAATGACATTCAAAATTTTTATGCTCCCCTTGTCCCCCCCAACCTCTCTCTCTCTCTCTCTCACACACACACACACACACACGCACACACACACACAATAACATCTAATGGTCTAGTAACTTGTGTGTAGCAAAAATAAACATAGACATAGTGAGCATTTCATTAAGAAAAGATTCCAAATGAGCATAGCAAGAGTGCTTGGATGGGGAGAGCAACAAAAGCATAACACCTAGTTAGATAGGCATGAACAATACTTCAAAAAGAGAGAGAAATTAAGCTATTAACAACAGTTGAGGACGGTACTTACATGGAGCCGCCGGTCCCCCCTCTCCAAAGGGCTTTGTATTATAGGTTTCCCCCATCAAGGGAGACATTTTAAATACAATACTTTGCGTTCCTTCAATAAATTTCTGATGCAATGAATATGGAAGCTTCAAGCACCAAGCTTATACTTGAAAACACAACATCAATTCCCTCACGGTCTCAGACCCAAGACCTCACACACCTTCAAAGAAGGTGCAAGCTAGCAGGGTATGAGAGGGAATTGAGAGGAAGAAGAAGTATTCTTACGAGAAAAAAGTATGTCTCCTCACATAATCACTCTTAATGGCTTAGCATAGCTTAGTAATTAGCAGGTGGAGGAGATGAGAATGCATTGGAGCTTGGCTCTTGGTTGGATTTGCATCACAAAGCCAAGAGTTGCTGGTGTAGGCCTCCCTTCTCACAAGCTTGGAGTAGATGATGAGCTTTCCATTAAAGCTTGAGAAGGAGATAGTCTTCTTTACTTCACACATGAGTTTGTGTGAGTGTGTATGTGATAGTGCCTTGCAAAAATTAGCCCGCTCTCTCTCTCTTGGTCGACCCCTCTTGCTATTTCCTCTTGCTGGCCCCTCATTGGCTCATGCCAAGCTTAGCCAATAGGAAATTATAAGCATAATTGTTAGTCTTGTGACATGTGTCCCCCTTTCTCCTTTTGTGAGAGCTTTAGGTATTTAAATAATTCAATTAAACTCTCATTGGACCCCTTAGTCTTCTGGCCAATAGGAATCAGGCAAGCTATTGGGCCGTTGAATGCTCATTGGACCCCTTGGTAGACTGTCCAATAGTCTCGTAGAGAGCTTAATTTCTATTGGTTCTTTTATCAAGCGTTTAAATGAATTAAACTAAATTTACTCTAGCCTAATTCTCATTGGTCCACCTCTATGGCCATCCAATAGGATTTGAATGTTCCTTGGGGGCAACTGGGCTAGGAATCTGACATGTGTCCACTATGCCTTTTAAGTAAAGGGAGCTTGAAAGAGTGTGTGTGTGTTTCTCTCTCATTCCCTACAAAAATGGCTCGCCCCCTCCTTGATAGGGTTGTGGGAAGACTTTTGAGTCTTCCCACAAGCATCCAAATTTCCCTAAGGCTTGACCATTGAGCATTTCATTTAATTTTGGAACCTAAGTTTTTTGGAAGTCTTAATGGGCTAAAACCCTAAGGTCTTTGAAGCACCATTCATGCACATTGCTCTTTTAAAGATGGTCGCTTTTTGGATCCCTATTTTCCCTCCTTTGGATCCCTACTGAGACCGCTCTGCCAGCCTTACAAATATTCTAGCTTTTTCTCCCCTGGTACTTCCCCATATTAAATAATTAGTTTAACATAAGAAAATCCTTTGGGAGAATTAGATACCAGTTATTATGACATTACCTATCTCTTGAAATCATAATCGTCCTGAACTATGAGGTAGAGAAGATAAATCCTAGTCATTAGTCCGTTTGCTAGTGGGTAGAGGATCCCTATTTGACCCTACGAAATCGTCCCAGAATGGATGACTAGTCCATTTGGTGCTTGAGAGAGTTAGCTACTGCAAGCATGTTTGCACATTAGTCCATATCAATCTTTCATAGTAGAGTGATAAGCTCTGCTTGGTGTTTGGGAGACGTCGTCTCCACAAACATGATCCTAAGCATGCATACTCATTAACATGTGTGCACAATAAAGAAAAAGAGATTCTTATAAGAAAAAAAATTTGTTTATTTAAACATTTTTACATTTGCTTACTCTAGGGAAGCATTGTAAGCATTGACAAGGTTAAGGTTGACCTTTAATTGTATGCCTTGCATCCATCTAGAATCTTCAAAAGGATAGTTCTTATACTTAATAAGATATTGTCGGATAATCTTACCGCCTCTCAATACCTTGTCTTCATGTCGGATAATGGACTCAGGTTGCAACACCTCTTCTTGGTCCTCGATCTCAGGTGGGTCTTCAATAGTTGGTTCTTGAGGTGGCTCTCCTTTGTAAGGCTTGAGTAGGCTCACATGGAAAGCATTGTGTATGAGCCAATGACTGGGCAATTTGAGTTGATAGGCCATCTCATTGATTGGTCTAAGAATCTGAAACGGATCATAGGACCTTTTTGCTAACTCAGCATATTACTTTTGGTGTCCCCTAGGATTCTTGCCCGTTGTGTGCCTTAATCGAGCCTTGGGAAATTTAAGCAAGACCCAATCATTCTGTTGAAAGGCTTGAGCTCTTTTGTGCTTATTAGCAGCAGCCTTTTGCCTTTGCTGCGAGATAGAGATAACATCCTTAATCTTTTGGAAAGATTCTTGTAGGTCTTGGCTATACTCATCTGCAGCAAAGATCTTCCCGTGTACATTAAGTAGCAGCAGGGGACTTTTGGATCTTCCCTCAATTACCTCAAAAGGTGCTTTTCTGGTGGAGGTATGTATAGTGTTATTGTACGCATACTCCACTGACCGTAAGTACTTCTCCCATTGGGACCTTTGATCTACTTCCGTTACATAGGCTTTTAGTAGATCAAAAATTGTTAGGTTAGCTATTTCACTTTGGCCATTCGTTTGCGGGTGATAGGCGGAAGAGAAGAGACCCTTCCAGAAATTATTGGTCATTCTTGGATCTTTATCCGACACTATGGACATTGGCAAGCCATGGTACTTGAAGATTTGTGATATAAAGAGGGTTGCCATTTTATGGGCTTTGATAGTCTTTGGTATGAAATGTGCTTGTTTGCTAAACTTCTCTACTATTGTCCATATTCCTGTATTCCCATGGATAGACTTGGGCAATCCAAAGATAAAATCCATGGATATGCTCTCCCATGGTGAATTAGGGATTTGCAAAGGTTGAAGCAATCCAGGTTGCTTCCCTCTATCAAACTTCGTCTTTTGGCATACCACACATTTTGAAACATACTCTTGTATGTTTGCTTTCATGGCAGGCCAATAGAAATATATTTTTATCCCTTTTAGGGTAGATTGAATCCCTCTATGCCCCGCATAAGGAGGAGCATGAGATTCATACTTCACTTTCTCACGTAGTAAGCTAGCGACGCATAACCTATTTCCATAAAGAAGATAACCATCTTGTAGGGTAAATGGTTCCCCTTTCTTCCCTTATGCAAGGGCTGAAATCACATATCAAAAATCGGGATCAATAGCATACTCATCTATCATAGAAGATAGATCATTGTGAGTTGCTATGGAAACCGCATTCACTCTCGGTCGTCTTGAGAGTGCATCAGCTACTTGATTATGCTTGCCAGCAATGTGAGCAATATGAAAATGAAATTGCAAAAGAAAATTTGCCCACCTCATTTTTCTGTCGGATAGCTTGGTTTGCGTCATGAAGTACTTAAGGCTTTGGTGATCCATCCGCAGAATGAAAGGAGTTCCCAATAAATAGTGCTTCCACGAGTCTAGAGCATGTAGAACTGCTAATAGTTCTTTCTCATATATGCCTAGAGCTTGCTCAGTAGGGTCGAGCCTTCGACTTTTGTAGGCTATGGCATGCCCTTCTTGGAGAAAAATAGCTCCAAGGCAATCACCACAAGCGCCGCATTGGACCTCAAATGGCTTTGAGAGATCCGGTAGTGTAAGCACAAGTTGAGAGATAAGCTTTTCTTTAAGCTTTTTGAAAGCTTTGTTCTCCTTGGTGGACCAAATATGCCTAACGTTTTTCTTTGTTAGGTCATGTAATGGTCCCACGATTTGTGAGAACTTTTCTATAAAGCGTCTATAGTATGCAAACATACCTATAAAGCTTCTTAGTTCATGTAGATTTCTTGGGATAGGCCATCCTTTTATTACCTCTAGCTTTGATGGATCTATTTGAATGCCATCTTGAGAGATAATGTGACCTAAATTCTGAATCTCTTGTAAGAAAAACTCACTTTTCTTTCAATTATTATAAAGTTTATTCTCTCGTAAGACTTGAAATATTATCTGAGGAGCTGCTTATGTTCATCTAGTGAGTTAGAGTAGATGATTATATCATCAAAGAACACTCCAGTAAAGGTTTGGTGAGGCCTGAATAGCTTCTCATCAAGCGGTTAAATGTGGCTGGTGCATTGGTCAAGCCAAAAGACATGACAATGTACTCATAAAGACCAAACAATGTGGCTGGTGCATTGGTCAAGCCAAAAGACATGACAATGTACTCGTAGAGACCAAACGTAGTACAAAATACGGTCTTTACAATGTCTTGATCAACTATCCTTATTTGATGGTAGCTACTTTTCAGGTCAATCCTACTGAAGTAGGTCGACCCTTGTAGCTTATCAAATACATACAATATGTGCCATCTTTCTTTTGCACTAATAACACTAGTGAACAAAATGGAGATGAGCTAGGCCTAACCATGCCCTTCTCAATGAACTCATGCACTTGCCGCATAATCTGCTCTTGTTGAGCTTAAGAAACTCTATAAGGAGGTTTATTAGGCGGTGACTTCTTGAAAGAAGTTCAATTGCATGGTCATCATTGCCTCGTTTAGGAGGTAGTTCACAAGGGATGTCGTCAATAAAAACATCTCGAAATCCCTTGAGAAAATTGGATAACTCTAATTCCTTTTGATTGTTTATATTTTCTTTTGCTAAAGCATTAGGTTCATTTTAAGAATCTTGAACAAAAATCATGTACACGGAAATAGAGCTCTTTATTGACTTATTGAAAGCTCGCTTATGTACAATGGGTATGGTGTTACCCAACTCCTTAGCATCTATGTGCATATCTTTTTCCCTGAACCTAAACTAGGCTTGCCTTTCAGGGAATTTAACATTGGCAGCCATGCGATCAAACCATGGTGCCCCTAGGATTACATCCTCGTGCTTGAGAGGAGAGATAAACAAGTCCTCCTTGTCCACATAGATTTGGACATGGAGCCCCAATTTCCCAGTTAAGGGAGTGACTGAGGCTTCTTGCCCCATGAAAGCACCATCAGCATGTAGGACATCTCCCATCTCATAGGCTTGGATGCCTAGCTTGGTGGCCAACTCTGTGGATATGAAATTGTGAGTAGAACCAGGGTCAAAGAGAATAAAAGAATCATGTTCTCTTACCTTTCCCCAAGCATGGCATAGAGGAGATCCGGTGAGCATCCTCTTCTTGTATTTCGACCAAGGTAGCTCTACGAGGCTCATTTCGTGTATTCTTGTGTGGACAAGCACGATAAGCATGCCCTTGCTCCCCACACTTGAAACTGCTACAAACGGGTGCGTGGCTGCCCTGCGAAATACCCGAAATAACACAATAAACAGCATAAAACAGACTAATCGGCATACCTGGCACTATCACGTGGTCGCATGATCGCAAGATACATGAACAAAGAGAGACAGAGAGCGAGAGCGATTGAGAGAGCACGGCAGGCGCACCTCCTAGAGCGGAGTGCTACGCCGGCATGGCGAGAGAAGAGAGGAGAGATGAGAAGAGCAACGCAGACACTGGGTGCAATCTCCCCCCGTGCAAGAGTGACCATTTCCCTCTTGCACGTATTTAATTTATAGATTCTTGAATGGTCAAAGTGAGTATAAACTGGCCGGCCAGACATAATTGGCCAAAGCTCACAAAGAGCACTTGAATAATCAAATATACATAAAATGTAACATCCTTCTGCATAATCCATTATCTGCTGATGCTCTTGCCACCTGTCAACTGCAATAGATAATAAAATATCAATTCTATAACATACCTCTCCGTTGGAAAGCAACTGTCCTCAGTTGCGAAGATAAAAATCTGCAAACAATACTTGTCAAAAATAGTGATTAGTATGTTGTGTCAAAAAATATCACATAATAAAAGAAAAATTATGAAACTAAACAACATTATCTTATGCCTGCCATCATCCACATACTACCTATTCTAGTGTCCCATACCACTAGAATAAGCAGTATATGTCATACCCTGATGAATCAGGATATCATTGGTCACACTCATCATTAATCTCATAGTGTCAAGTCTCATCACATACACACTGTCGTGATAAAATAACCATCAGATACCAAATCCCAATCCAATATCAATTCCACAAGTCCAAATCCAAATCACTTTTATTATGTACCCGGGTAACAAAATCATACCAGTTGGTGCAGTGGTGGTCAGCCCTGCGAAATACCCGAAATAACACAATAAACAACATAAAACAGACTAATCGGCATACTTGGCACTATCACGTGGTCGCATGATCGCAAGATACACAAACAGAGAGACAGAGAGCGAGAGCGATTGAGAGAGCACGTGCAGGCGCACCTCCTAGAGCGGAGTGCTACGTCGGCATGGCGAGAGAAGAGAGGAGAGATGAGAAGAGCAACGCAGACACTGGGTGCAATCTCCCCCCGTGCAAGAGTGACCATTTCCCTCTTGCACGTATTTAATTTATAGATTCTTGAATGGTCAAAGTGAGTACAAACTGGCCGGCCGGACATAATTGGCCAAAGCTCACAAAGAGCACTTGAATAATCAAATATACATAAAATGTAACATCCTTCTACATAATCCATTATCTGCTAATGCTCTTGCCACCTGTCAGCTACAATAGATAATAGAATATAAATTCTATAACAGAAACAATGGTTATCTTTACGATAACGCTCTAGCTCTTCAGGAGAGAGTTTATTTTTGGCTTTATAAACTCCCTTCTCCTTAGCTTTGTTGTTGTTGGTGTTGCCTTTAGGAGACTTTTGGACGTTGTCCTTTCCCTTAGGCTTGTTACGGTCCTTGTTTTTGGTGGGCTTAGGATTTCTCTTAGCCCCTTGTTGGAAATTGATTTGTGAAGCCTCCATGATATGGTGTATGACCGCATATATGGTCTGTGGCCTTTGGAAGTTGACATACTCCGCCATATCTTCAGTTAAACCCGCACAAAATTATTGTTTCCAAAATTCATCTTTTTGAAGACAGTGGTTTTGAGATGTAAATTTTAAAACTTGTCTACATATTTGTGACTATATTCATAGGGAGAGAGCTTCAAGCTTCGCCATTCGGTGAGTACTTTGTCTTTGGCATCGGTAGCCAAAAACTGCTTCATGATGGAAGCTCTTAAAGCTTTCCATGTTCATGGAGCTTCACCGTTTGCCTGTAGGCTAGACCACCATTGCCTCGCAGACTTTTGAAAATGCATAGCTACATGGTGTAACTTAGAGGACTCCATGAAGCCCTCGTCTCCAAGTGCCGCATTGAATTGTTGGATGAAGGCCAAGACTTTGTCTGTAGCACCAAAGGTGCCATCGTAGGTAAGGAAAGAGATGTTCTTTCCTCCCTCTTTGTACTTTTTGAGCTTGGACGACCTCTTCCATGTGGCATAGGATTTCCTATGGCCTCTTTTTTTAGGTGGTTCAAGAGTTGCACCGTCACTTTCTTCAAAAGAGGAAGAGTATGAGGAGGATGGAGAGGAGGGTGACCTCTTTGTCACCTTTTTCTTCCCTTGTTTTTCCTTGTCTGCACCATCACTTTCTTTAGAAGAGGAAGAGGATGAAGAAGATGGAGAAGAGGGTGACCTCTTTCTCGCCTTTTTCTTCTCTTGATTTCTCTCGTCCCTCTTTGAATTATGGTGTAGAGAAGTGTGCGATGGTCTTCTCAGTTTAGGGGGTGTTGGAGAGCGTTCTGCCCGCCATCTTCGTGGAGCTGTCTTCACCAAGGTGGCAGGAGACTCACTTCTTTCTCGTTCTTTTGGTGGGGGCTCTACCGTTGAAACTTGAGTTCTCCTTTGAGAAGGAGATGCGTCGTCAAGTAGTAGATTTTTGAGCCCTTCATTCATACGGATCCTCTTCTTCTTCCCTTATTGGAGAGAGGCCTCTTTTGGAAGTCTCACAAGGAGGCTTCCTAGGTACACTCTCTTCTTAGTGTGGAGTTTGGATAATCCCATGAGTACGTAGCTGCCATTGCACCTTGGAGGGATGGATTGCCCATGGCTGGTTGAAGCCTAGTAACAAGGTCATTGACAAGCATAGCGGCACCGTTAGTAGCCTATTCATTAGCAAAATCAAAGCTATCAACATTAATTTCACTCTCTTTACTATTGTCAGCCATTTTAACAAATTTTAGGTGTAAAGATTTTAAGTGTACTTTGGCACTTCAAGCCCTAGTTTCTACTCCTCTTAACCCTTTAGAAAAACACTCAAGCTTCTGTACACGTGGCTCGAATATCATTAATTGCAAGGAATAGAAGAGAGGGTCTTTCACCACCAAAACAACACCAGCTCCTGTCAAGCTTCTAATAGCTCAATAGTGGCTAGCCATAGGCAAGCCCTATAAGACTCCCCTATTAAGACCATAGATCTCGATGATGATGCCCCATTATCTGCACAAAGCAGGCACTGCAAGATTGAAAAATCCCTATTCTACCTACTCAATTGCAATTAATAATACCAACCATTTATAGTCACCTTGAGGACCTCTCTTCTTGAGAAAGAAAAGAGAAACCTTGTGCTCTATACCAATGTAACATCTAATGGTCTAGTAACTTGTGTTTAGCGAAAATAAACATAGACATAGTGAGAATTTCATTAAGAATAGATTCCCAATGAGCATAGCAAGAGTGCTTGGATGGGGAGAGCAACAAAAGCATAAAACCTAGTTAGATAGGCATGAACAATACTTCAAAAAGAGAGAGAAATTAAGCTACTCACAACAATTGAGGACCGGATTTACATGGAGCCAGTCCCCCCTCCAAAGGGCTTTGTATTATAGATTTCCCCATCAAGGGAGACATTTTACAATACAATACTTTGTGTTCCTCGCTGGTGCAATGAAAATGGGAGCTTCAAGCACCAAGTTTATTCTTGAAAACACAACATCAATTCCCTCACGGTCTCAGACCCAAGACCTCAGACACCTTCAAAGATGGTGAGAGCTAGCGGGATATGAGAGTAGATCGAGAGGAAGAAGAAGTATTCTTACGAGAAAGAAGTATGTCTCCTCACATAATCACTCTTAATGGCTTAGCATAGCTTAGTAATTAGCATGGTAGAGGAGATGAGCATGCATTGGAGCTTAGATCTTGGATCTTGGTTGGATTTGCATCACAAAGCCAAGAGTTGTTGGTGTAGGCCTCCCTTCTCACAAGCTTGGAGTAGATGATGAGCTTTCCATTAAAGCTTGAGAAAGAAGATAGTCTTCTTTACTTCACACATGAGTTTGTGTGAGTGTGTATGTGATAGTAAGTGCAAAAATTATCCCCCTCCCTCTCTCTCTCTCTTAGTCGACCCCTCTTGCTATTTCCTCTTGCTGGCCCCTCATTGGCTCATGCCAAGCTTAGCCAATAGGAAATTATAAGCATAATTGCTAGCCTTGTGACATGTGTCCCCCTTTCTCCTTTTGTGAGAGCTTTAGGTATTTAAATAATTCAATTAAACTCTCATTGGACCCCTTAGTCTTCTGGCCAATAAGAATCAGGCAAGCCATTAGGCTGTTGAATGCTCATTGGACCCCTTGGTAGACTGTCCAATAGTCTCGTAGAGAGCTTAATTTCTATTGGTTCGTTTATCAAGTGCTTAAATGAATTAAACTAAATTTACTCTAGCCTAATTCTCATTGGTCCACCTCTATGGCCATCCAATAGGATTTGAATGTTCCTTGGGGGCAACTGGGCTAGGAACCTGACATGTGTCCACTATGCCTTTAAAGTAAAGGGAGCTTGGAAGAGTGTGTCAGTTTCTCTCTCATCCCCTACAAAAATGGCTCGCTCCCTCCTTGATAGGGATGTGGGAAGACTTTTGAGTCTTCCCACAAGCATCCAAATTTCCCTAAGGCTTGACCATTGAGCATTTCATTTAATTTTGGAACCAAAGCTTTTTGGAAGTCTTAATGGGCTAAAATCCTAAGGTCTTGGAAGCACTATTTATGCACATTGCTCTTTTGTAAACGGTCCCTCTTTGGATCCCTATTTTCCCTCCTTTGGATTTCCCTCCTTTGGATCCCTACTGAGACCGGTCTACCAGCCTTACCAATATTCTAGCTTTTTCTCCCGTGGTACTTGCCTATATTGAATGATCACTTTAACATGAGAAAATTATTTAGGAGAATTAGATATAATTTATTATGACACACACACACACACACACATTTACACACACTCACTCACACATACACATGTTGGGTGGGTAGTAGTTTGCCTGGAGCTCGTGTGTGCATACACATACGACTTGTCATCGTGGAATATTATTTGACAAATTGGCGCTCTAGTTGAAGTGACGATCTCAAGTGAACATTTATAAAGAAGAAGCGAACTCCCTTTCTCACTTTTTTGAAAAGAAAAGTGTAGTTGGCTTTGATTGATCTGCCTCTCTCTCTCTCTCTCTCTCTCTCTCTCTCTCACACACACACACACACACACACACACACACACACACACACACATGCACGCACGCACACACACACACACACACACACACACATTTGAGACCATTGGATAGATTTTTGAGATCTCATTGGATGTTCCTAGATTATTTTAAATTCTCCTTTTATCAAGATGTGTGTGTGTGTGTGTGTGTGTGTGTGTGTGTCACATTTGAGACCATTGGATAGATTTTTGAGATCTCATCGGATGTTCCTACATTATTTGAAATTGTCTTTTTATCAAGATGTGTGTGTGTGTGTGTGTGTGTGTGAGAGAGAGAGAGAGAGAGAGAGAGAGAGAGAGAGAGAGAAGATGAAACAAAAATAACTTTATTCTCACCCATGTTTTCAAATATATCTTTTCGGATTGTTCCCATGGCATTAAAATTTTTCTACTGAGAGAGAAAAGAGAAGAAGAAGAAGAAAAATTTTAATGCCATGGGAACAATCCCAAAAGATATATTTGAAAACATGGGTGAGAATAAAGTTATTTTTGTTTCATCTTCTCTCTCTCTCTCTCTCTCTCTCTCTCTCTCTCCCCCCCCCCAATCAATACTCACTTTTGTTGAAGACTTGTCGTGTCACTTTTAATGTCTCTTTAGATTTGTTCCTACACACTTGGAAAATTTGATGTCTTTCTCTCTCCTCCTTTGTCATTTATTGGGCACTAAAAAGTTATCCACTCTCTCCCTCTCTTTCTCAAGTTGATTTTTGATAGGCACCCTTGCTTGTTTAGAGAATTTATAGATTTTAAAGCATGGACCACATGTTAACTCTTAAAAATACAAAGAACAAAATATCCTAGAATTAGTAAAAGGTCATCGAGTGGGAAATCTCTCTACCCACTTGGGGTGCTAATGTGAGGGTTGGTCTTTGTTAGACATTTAATTCATTTTCTATGGGTAAAAAACTTTAGCTACCCTTTTATAAATACACTATAATGTGAAAAAATAATATCTTACAAATTTAAAGGGCTTAAAGGGTGCATGAACTCAACAATAAAATATTTCTCTCTCTCTCTCTCTCTCTTGGCCTTGAGGTTCCATCCAATCATAAATGGAAGGATTGTGCAATGCGTCGCTTGGAAGCCGGAAAGAGGGCTTATTATGCATTTGAGAACATGTGCAATGCAGGAGAGATCAAGTGTTGGGCTCTCAAAAAGTACCTTTTTGACACATTGGTGGCACCGGTGCTTCTTTATGGAGTGGAGGTGTGGGGTGGAAGCATCGGGAAGTCTACTTGGAAAGAGTTTGAGAATGTCCAAAAGCGTTTTGTCACCAACTTTCTCCAAGTCAAGACACAAACACCCAACATGCTCTTACTTCTTGAGTCCGGATCGCTTCCCATTGAGGTCTTGGGCATGGAAAGGGTTGTGGAGTACATGCGTAAGACACAACGTAGCCCTTTGCATCGACTTCCTAGAATCGCATATGAAGCAAGTCAAAAGGTTCAAAAGACATGCAAGAGCAAAATACTAACTTCGGGGTGGATGCTTGATATCAAGAAATGGTTTGGAAGATGGGATGCATGTCACTTGGTCAAGGATGCGTCGATCGACTCCCAAGTTAATGAGGCCTTCTTACAACGCCAATGTATCATGGCTTGGGAGAAATCCGGAGGTTCTCGCTTCAGCCATTACACCACACA
The DNA here is from genome assembly GCF_014529385.1 of Adiantum capillus-veneris. Lineage (NCBI taxonomy): Eukaryota > Viridiplantae > Streptophyta > Polypodiopsida > Polypodiales > Pteridaceae > Adiantum > Adiantum capillus-veneris. Next base: position 156,140,700 of record NC_140931.1, read on the forward strand.
CGTTGCCCCAAACTACAAATCTCTCTTCTTCTCGGAACGAGGTAACCGAACCCATTCCTACATCCTTGAGCCCATCCCGTTGAGTGCGATCCGCACCATTGCCTCCATTCGTCTTAGCTCCCATTCTCTACGCTGCGAGACAGGACGTTGGGGCACTGGCGAGAAGTGTCATCGACTTTGCACCTTATGCCCTCGTCAAGTGCGAGAGAGTGAGTACCACACACTACTTGAGTGCTCAGCTTTTGACCACATTAGGTCCTCTTTTCCCCATATATTCAGCCATGAGCTCTCCCTACATACCTTCCTCTCCCAACCACGATGTGGACTCTCTATTGCGACGCTCATTTCAGCCATTTTTGAGCATCGAGAGTCACTTATGAACTCCACTCACACCACGTGACATGTTCATTTGGTCCCATAGGTCATATTTGACCTCCCAGGACGATAATAGAACTATCTATCTATCTCTCTCTCTCTCTCTCTCTCTCTCTCTCTCTCTCTCTCACATGCATGTGCACATGTACACACAGACAAGCAATGTATTGGTCGCTCTCTCTCCCTCTCTCTCTCTCTCTCTCTCTCTCTCAAAATAACGTAGATAACGACCTTTACATTTGCATGCCATGCATGTCCTCAATGCGAGATAGCTCCAAGTCGATGCTAGGCGAGCTTTTTTCTTTTTCTTAAGCTCTTTTAAGAAATACACACTTCTATTTTTAAAAAATATATCAATATTGATCTTGAAAAAAGCCCCTTGAAAAGATAAAGCCAAATATATCTTCAAAAATTAAAATTCCATAAAATAGCAAACTCTCCACCAAAATTCTTCCCTTTTTGTTATATCTTCAAAAAGTAAATTTGCATTAAGTAGCAAAACCTCTATTCAAATGATCCCTTTTTTGTTATGTGCAATTAAAGTGGAACACTTATTCTATGGAGAATAGAAAGTTTTGACTTTATATTTGAAAAGGCTTCTCATTTCTTACATTATGCAATGCAAAGGCTGTCATTTCTTATGTCATTTCTTATAATCTTACCCTTCACTTTTGCATTTTAGACTATTTGTTTTGCAAAGGTTTTTTTGAAGTGAACCAGGGAGTGACACATGGAGGCCCTCTCCTTCCCTTAAAATTTTAAGCAGCATTATGTATGGTGTATAGATAGATTATATGTTTTGCAAAGTTTTTTTTTGAAGTGAACAAGGGAATAGCACATGGAGGCCCTATCCTTCCCTTAAAATTTTAAGCTGTATTATGTATAGTATAGACTTAGATTATATGTTTTGCAACGGTTTTTTTGAAGTGAACCAAGGAGTGACACGTGGAGGTCCTCTCCTTCCCTTTAAATTTTAAGCAACATTATGTATAGTATATAGATTATATGTTTTGCAAAGGTTTTTTTGAAGTGAACAAGGGAGTGACACATGGAGTCCCTCTCCTTCCCTTAAAATTTTAAGTTGCATTATGTATAGTATAGATGTCTTTGAAACCTTTGTAGTACATGTATTTCTCTATGGGGTTGAAACATGGGGTGATAGTGCATCAAAATCTCTACTAGGAAAAGTTTGAGAATGCTCAAGCGTGTCTTTTAAACAAGCTTTCTCCGGAGCAAAGATACAAACACGATAGTGCAAACATCTTGCATGCTCCTTCTCCTTGAGTCAAAATCAATTCCCATTGAAGTTATAAGCATGGAGCAAGTTTTGAACTACATGTTTAAATACAATAAATCTCTCTTTCACAGTTTCCTAGAATTGCGTGGGAGAAAGCTGAGAAGACACATAGAAGCAAATTATTCAGGGCATGATGGACGGAAGTAATTACAAAGAGGTAAGGATTAATAAGTAGCATACATGAAAGCCTCAAGACAAAAAAAATGAGGTGAAGCTTGACTCTTGATCATACATTGTGCCATCTCTATAAGCTACCTAGCTTTTCTTTCAACAACACCATTTTATTGAGGTGTATATGGCACTGTACATTGGTGTTTTTGTAGGCACTAAGCGAAAGCGTATGGAGTCTCTGATAGACATGGAGAGAGAGAGAGAGAGAGAGAGAGAGAGAGAGAGAGAGAGAGAGAGAGAGAGTATAACACATGACTTGAGCAAATGAAAGAGGGATTTTCCATTAGTCTTTGAGGCCTTTATAGTCATTATACATGGTTCACACACTTTCTCATATGGTAGCTGCCCAAGTTGGGCTTACCCCCAACAAATATGGGGCTTTCACTGGGAAGGTCATACCGTCGAGCTCAATTCACTTACTGCGACAATGTCTGATCCCATTACAAAAAAAATGGCATCATGTGGGGCTTAGGCTTTGTGCCAAAAATTCATACATCATTACCATGTATACATCATCATCATCAAATGTACTTCGTGTGAACGTCCTCTTTAAGATAAAAGGCCTATTTAATATTTTAAATGAAGCTTTAAAAAAAAAAACATGAATTGGCGGATGTCACTACTGATGATTGTATTACACCACCGCTTCAGGAATGACAATCATAATACAAACTTGTCCATGGTGCATTTATGATTGTTGCTTTGGCTTACACATGAGCTCCCGGCCATGCAAGCCACAGTCAGCAAAGAAATGGACCTTTGAGAGGGTCGCTTCTCTCTATAAATCAAGAAGAAACTTGCCCACAATTCGGAGAATGCGCCTGACATGCCTGTCGATGCCCTCCGTGCTCAAGAATTGAAGCTCTTCCAGGTTGAGAAAGCAGTCTCCCTCGCAGTTGTCTCCATCCTCCTCATTGTCATGTGGGTCTGCTACTGCATTTACAAAATCATCCATGCTCTTCATGCATGAGAGAAGGTGGGGTGAACCTTATCATCATCTCTTCCTCTGATGCTTTTTGACCGAACAGCAAGCAGCTCATCACATTCAAGGTCAAAAAATTAGCAAGGGATTGAATTTCACAGGTTCTCTAGCAGTTGTCTTGCTTCAAACTTCTTGCAACATGAAGCTTATCTCCTCATCTCTCACATGCTTGTACTTCTCTCCTTCAAAGTCCTCATATAGAACCTTGTCATAAGCTCCAATCTCCATGCCCGAGCTAGAACCATGAGCTCTGATACCACTTGTAGGAAGTAAGTGAAAGCGTATGGAGTCTATGATAGACATGGCAAGGAGAACGACTAGACGAGAGAGAGAGAGAGAGAGAGAGAGAGAGAGAGAGAGAGAGAGAGAGAGAGAGAGAGAGAGAGAGAGAGAGAGAGAGAGAGAGGATAACGCATGACTGGAACAAATGAAAGAGGGATTTTCCATTAGTTTTTGAGGCCTTTATAGGCATTATACATGGTTCACACACATTCTTGTATGGTGGCTGCTCAAGTTGGGTTGATCCCAATTGTTTTATCCCACAATTAGCCAGAAATGCATTGAATTCATGAGACTTATACTCCCCCCCGTGATCTGAACAGAGGGTGTGCATAGATACATTTTTATCCATAACTAGAAATTGTTTAAAACACATGTACACTTTAGGCTTCGCTTTAAGCAGATACACCCATGCATGCCTAGAATCATTATCAATGAAAGTTATGATATAGGTAATTACTCAAAGATGGAGTTTGTATAGGCCCACAAACATCACTATGCCAAGTTGCAACCTACATGTAGCCCTTACTGAACCATCCTTTGGAAACTTTGAACACTGTAATCACCCAAAATATAGCCTTCACAAACATGCTGAGAAGGTGCTTCAAGAGTTGGAAATGAAGGGACTACATCAAATTTTTGCAAATATAATAAACCGTGTACATTCAAATACCCAAAACATGCATGCCGAAGTTTGTTACCTGAAACACCCTTTGAATCCACAAATGCATTTGCAAAATTCTACCCATACGTGGCATACAAAGTGAGTTTATACAGCCCACGTCACAAAATGCCAGATGCATAAATTTCTTTACCAAATCCAAGATCATGAACTATAGATCTATCATCACAAATTTGATAGCAAGACCAAGTCTTGCAAGTGCAGTTATAGACAAAAGGTTCTTTTTTATTCTTGGTACATAAAGTGCATCAACAAGTGTGAAAGAACTACCATACACATCCATTAACATAATATTTACAAATCCCTTGACTAGATAAAAGGCATTGTTGGCACAAGTGATCATATTCCCGTGAGGGACATCCTCGAGAAAGGCAAACAAATCACAATGCAAAGTAATGTGCTTTGTAGCATCACTATCAAAGTACCAAACATGTGACCATCACTATCAAAGTACCAAACATGTGACTTTATGCAGCAACTAACATACATGCATCATGGACAAAAGGATCATAAGTACACACTCTAGACTAAATGCCCACTCTGTATCTACATCAAGATCACAATCTTCATTTACAAAAGATTCGACATATAGCTGTGTTGGTAGTAGATCCAACCTCCTTTTTCTAGACTTATTTTGCCTTCAACTTAGAACATTGCTTTATCAAGTGATCATTAGTCTTGCAATAATGTCAATGCATCTTTCTCTTGCCTTTTGTCACGAGAATTCCCTAATCATTTGTTGCCAATAGAAGCACTAGACATAGGTGATTTGCTACTAACATAAGAACAATGAGAAGTGACTGCATTTCTAATAACATTGTTTCTTTGAGTAGCAATAAAAGCCTATGCAAATGCACGATGTTTAGCCTTGTTCTTTCTTGAAATTGTCTCTTGTAATAGCAAAGTGTATAATGCATCAAACTTGATAGCTTGAGGGTTTCCTTGGGTCATATGTCTCCAAGTAATAGCAAAAGTGTGACAAGATTTTGACAAAGCATTGAGAATAGTCTTCACAAGTGAACTATCAGAAATAACTTCACTTGTAGAAATGAGTTTCTCATTGATATCATGAATTTGAGTAAGAAAAGCGTCCATGTCATTTTCCCCATCCATAACTTTGACGTCAACTGTCATAATAATCAATATCTAATTCTCCTAAATGATCTTCTCATGTTAAACTGATCATTTAATATGGGGAAGTGCCAGGGGAGAAAAAGCTAGAATATTGGTTAAGTTAGCAGACTGGCCACAGTAGGGATCCAAAGGGGGGGTCATCTGCAAAAGAGCTATGTGCACCAATGGACTTAAAAGACCCTAAGGTTCAGCCCATTAAGACTTCCAAAATGCTAAGGTTCCAAAATTCAAAGGTTGTGTCCAAAGGTCAAACATTAGGAAAATTGGATGCTTTGTGTGTGCCCCAAAAGTCTTCATCCATCCCTACATAGGAGGAGGCGAGCCTTGCAAGTAGGGGATATGAGAGAAACTCACACACACACACACACACACACACACACACACACACACACACACACACACACACACACACACACACAAGCTCCGTTTTATTGAGGGCATACACCCTCAATAGGGAAAAACACAGAACGACTCTCAAAACTCCATGTAAAGACAGAGAGAGAGCAAGAAGAGAGAGAGAGAGACTTGTAACCGATTTCTCATATGACTCGTCCAAAAACTCCCCAAGAACATTACAATTTATTGCTTTTTAACCTCAACTGACTAAACCTACCAGAATCAGACTAACCAGAAAAATCCGACTAAGCAACATCTGACTGACCAACAAAATCCGACAGACCAACATTTGACAAACCAATATCTGACTCACTACAGTCCGACTCACTACAATCCGATCAACCAACAAAACAGATTCGATTGACCAACCTATAGTGTCTGTCAACACATGGCACAGCCCGGTGGTAGATTTCGTGGAAATCTGACACGGATTCACATATCCCTTGATCAGAGTCAAATGCCTTATCACATTAGGCATAGGATTACAAAAATTTGAGAATGAAACAGATTGGAAAAAACATAATGATATCAATAGGCATTGAATCACCAAAAGATTCCTCCATAAGTTTGTCCAAGTTTGTGCTTCTTGTAGGCTCCATGTCTCTAGGTAGTACATCCAATCTTCTCTTTGCCGGTATGCCTCCTTCGGATCACTTCGTCCATGTCAAGAGTCATCATCTCAAAACCACTTCTAGAAAACCCTCTTGATTTCAACTCCACTGAATTGCAATCCGCTGCCAGCCCTCTGCATCTTATGACTAAAAATTTGCTATGAAATTTGCCACCTGAAACTATGCACTTGATGGATTTTCAAGGATGCTCATCAACCGAACTGTCATGTGTATGTATATGTGTGTGAATACCTTCTAGGAAAGATTAGGTTTCCTTAATAAAACATAAAGAAGTAAATTGCTGGCCACACAAGACAGAAACCAAGACTCTGTTGAGTTTGTTCGAACTGGCAGAGCAACATGCAGCGTGAAACCTTCTTCTAATTCCTGATCATGGCCTGCACTTCTTGCTTGACCTCATTTGCAGCCAGCGCCCTTCTACTGCACTTGCCATAGACACACCACAACAGTCGGTTCTTGGCGCTGCTCCAGTAACAAAGAGATAGGAACTGACAGCAAAGAGCTTGCCCCAGGTTAAAGGGGTCCAAATTTGATGAAGAGGCTTGCTCAAAATTTGGTTCAGAGCCTAATTGGGTTGAAGCTAACAAGTTGTTTTCTGTACCAATGGCAGCTTGCTCGCCATGGATTGGATTCAAGTCAGAGGTTGCATTTAGAGATGCTTGCCCTACAATTCCGACAGGGTCAGAGGATTTAATGTTTGGCTGGTCCACTTGCCCATTGAACGGGTCAGAGACTTCTGAATTTGAGGCTTGCCCTTTGCATGGGTCAGAGGCCATTTCTTGAATGGATTACAGTGCAGTTCTTGCACAAGGATCAAAGGCTGAATTTTTATTTGCTTGCCCTGCTGGTTCTCAAGGGTCAGAGGCTTGGATTGGGGCTTGCCTTATAGGGTCAGAGGCCCTCAATTATTTGTGGTCAGCTTGCTTGCCATGACTAGAGAGGGCAGATTTAGAGGCTGCGCTTATTTTGAAAGAGACAAAAACTTGTTTATAACAGGGAGGAGGCGCCCTGGTTGGAGCCTTCATGAGGTCGCATGCTAAACGAGAAGCACCATAGAAAAATGAGACCTTGTAACAAAGAATTCCTCGTTCTGCAGCTTGACCTCCACACTCTTGAGTGCCACGCCTTCATCTGCAGTGGAAGTAGGGTTACTTGCCCGTGATCACCAATGTGTTGAGGGCATACACCCTCAACAGGGAAAAACACAGAACGACTCTCAAAACTGCATGTAAAGACAGAGAGAGAGCAAGAAGAGAGAGAGAGAGAGAGACTTGTAACCGATTTCTCATATGACTTGTCCAAAAACTCCCCAAGAACATTACAATTTATAGCTTTTTAACCTCAACTGACTAAACCTACCAGAATCAGACTAACCAGAAAAATCCGACTAAGCAACATCTGACTGACCAACAAAATCCGACAGACCAACATTTGACAGACCAATATCTGACTCACTACAGTCCGACTCACTACAATCCGATGAACTACAATCCGATTAACCAACAAAACAGATCCGATTGACCAACATATAGTGTTTGTCAACACCTTTACACAAAGGGAATGAGGAACACATGTCAGCTCCCTAGCCCAGGTGCCCACAAGGTGTACCCAAATCCTATTAGATGGCCTTGGAAGTGGACCAATGAGAATTAGGCTAGAGTAAATCTAGTTTAATTAATTTACAAACACTTAATAAAAGAACCAATAAGAATTAAGCTCTCTAGAAGACTATTGGACAGTCTCCCAAGGGGTCCAATGAGCATTCAACAGCCCAATGGCTTGCCTAATTCCTATTGGCCAGGAGGAAAAGGGGTCCAATGAGAGTTTAGTTGCATTTATTAATTACCTAAAGCTCTCACAAAAGGGGAAAGGGAGACACATGTCAGAAGGCTATCACTTATGCTGCTTAATTACCATTGGCTAAGCCTGGGGAGGTCCAACAGGATGCTAGCAAGAGCAAATAGCAAGAGGGGTCAACCAAGAGAGAGAGGGGGCTGATTTTTCAAAGCATTATCACCTACACACTCACATTAGCTCATGTGTGGATAAAGAAGACTCTCTCTCCTTCTCAAGCTTTAATGGAAAGCTTATCACCTACTCCAAGCTTGTGAGAAGAAAGGCCTACACCAACAACTCTTGGCTTTGTGATGCAAATCCAACCAAGAGCCAAGCTTCAATGCATGCTCATCTCCTCTACCATGCTAATTACTAAGCTAAGCTATGCTAATATGAGTGATTATGTGAGGAGATGTACATCTTTCTCGTAAGAATACTCCTTCTTATTCTCAATCTACTCTCATACCCCGCTAGCTCTCACCATCTTCGAAGGTGTGTGAGGTCTTGGGTTTGAGACAGTGAGGGAATTGATGTTGTGTTTGATAAGTGTTTTGCTTAGTGCATGAATTTTCCATCTTCATTGCACTAGCTAGTATTGAAGGAACGCAAAAAATTGTATTGTAAAATGTCTCTCTTGATGGGAGAAACCATAATACAAAGCCTTTTGGAGGGGGGACCGGCTCCATGCAAATTCGGTCCTCAACTGTTGTCAATTTCTTAATTTCTCTCTCTTTTGAAGTATTGTTCATGCTATCTAACTAGGTGTTATGCTTTTTGTTGGTCTCTCCACCCAAGCACTCTTGTATTCTCATTAGGAAGCTATTCTAATGAGATGATCACTATGTTCATGCTATTTTCCGCTACACACAAGTTACTAGACCATTAAATGTTACGTTGGTATCAGAGCACAAGGTTTCTCTTTTCTTGCTCAAGAAGGGAGGTCCTCAAGCTAGCTATAAATGGTTGGTACTATTAATTGCATGTGAGTAAGTAGAATAGGGATTTTTCAACCTGGCATTGTGCCTGCCTTTGTGCGGTTAACGAGGCATCACCCTCGAGAGCTATGGTCTTAATAGTAGAGTCCTACGGGGCTTGCCTACTGCTTAACCACTATTGAGCTATTAGAAGCTTGACAGGAGCCGGTGCTGTTTTGGTGTTGAACGACCCTCTCTTCTATTCCTTTCAATTAATGGTATTCGAGCCACGGGTATAGTAGCTTGAGTGCTTTTTCTAAAAGAATAAAAATGAGTAGCCAAAGTACACCTAAAAGTTGTTAGAATGGCCGGCAATAGTAAAGAGAGTGAAATTAATGTTGATAGCTTTGATTTTGCTAATGAGCAAGCTACTAATGATGTCCCAATGCTGTTAACTATCTTGTTTCTAGGCTTCAACAAGCCATGGGCAATCCATCACTCCAAAGTGAAGTGCAACGGGAGCTTCGTGCTCATGTGATTCTCCAAGCTCCCCACCATGACGAGAGAACACCTAGGAAGCCTCCTTGCGAGACTTCCAAAAGAGGCCTCTCTCTAATTCGGGAAGAAGAAGAGGATCCATATGAACTCAGAAATTTGCTTCTTGATGACGCATCTCCTTCTCAAAGGAAAACTCAAGAGCCTCGACCGAAGGAACGAGAAAGAAGTGAGTTTCCGACCACCTCGACGGAGATGGCTCCACGAAGTTGGCGGGCTAAACGCTCTCCATCACCTCCAAAACGGAGAAGACCATTGCATACTTCTCCACACCATACTTCAAAGAGGGATGACAAAAAGCAAGAGAAGAAAAAGGCGAGAAAGAGGACACCCTCTTCTCCATCTTCTTCATCCTCTTCCTCTTATGAAAGTGATGGTGAAGACAAAGAAGATCAAGGAAATAAAAACGCGAGGAAGAGGTCACCCTCTTCTCCATGTTCCTCAAATTCTTCATCTTCTGAAGAAAGTGACAGTGCAACCTTTGAACCATAAAAAAGAAAAGGCCATAGGAAATCCTCTGCCGTGTGGAAGAGGTCGTCCAAGCTCAAGAAATTCAAAGAGTGAGGGAAGAGCATCTCTTTCCTTACCTATGATGGAACTTTTGGTGCTATGGACAAAGTCTTGGCCTTTATCCAACAATTTGATCTGGCGTTCGGAGATGAGGGCTTCACATAGTCCTCTAAGCTACGCCATGTAGCTATGCACTTTCAAAAGTCCACCAGAAAATGGTGGTCTAGCCTACGGGTCAACGGTGAAGCTCCACAAACATGGAAAGATTTAAGAGCTTCCATTATGAAGCAGGTTTTGGCCACGATGCTAAAGACAAAGTACTCACCGAATGGCCAAGCTTGAAGCTCTCTCCCTATGAATCCATCCACAAATATGTAGACAAATTTTGGGACCTACAACTCAAATCCACTGCCTTCAAAAAGTTGGATTTTGCAGAGCAAAAGCAACAATTTTGTGCGGGCTTAGCTGAAGAAATGGCGGAGTATGTCAACTCCCAAAGGTCACTCACCATATCGGCGGTAATACATCATACTACGGTGGCCTCTCGAATCAATTTCCAAACAGGGGCTAAGAGGAATTGTAAGCCCCCTGAAAACAAGTGTTTCGATGAGCCTAAGGGGAAGGACAATGTCCAAAAGTCTCCTAAGGGCAATTCCAAAAAAGCTAAGGAGAAGGGAGTTTACAAAGGCAAAAATAAACTCTCTCCTGAAGAGCTTGAGCATTATCTCAAGGATAACCGGTGTTTCAAGTGCGGTGAACAAGGGCATGCATACCACGCTTGTCCCCAAAAGAACAACCGCCATGATCCTCCTAGAGCTACCTTGGTCGAAATTCAAGAGGAGGAAACTCACCACAAAGGATCTCCTCTATGCCATGCTTGGGGAAAGGTAAGAGAACATGATGCTTTTATTCTCTTTGACCCTGGTTCTACTCACAATTTTATATCTATAGAGTTGGCCACCAAGCTAGGCATACAAGCCTACAAGATGGGAGATGTCCTACCCGTAGACGGTGCTTTCAAGCGGCAAGAATCTTCAGTCACTCCCTTAATCGGGAAATTGAGGCTCCATGTCCAAAGCTATGTGGACAAAGAGGACTTCTTTATCTCTCCTCCCAAGCATGAGGATGTAACCCTAGGGGCACCATGGTTTGATCGCATGGCTGCCAGTTAAATTCCCTGAAAGGAGAATGTCATAAAATCTAATATCTAATATCTAACCAACCCAAATGATTTTCTCATATTAAATTGATCACTTAATGTGGGAGAATAAACGGGAACAAGTGTTAAGATATAGACATGTGCTTATAGATCTATCTAAACACGGGGCCAATGGTAAAGGGGCCCAAATGAGAGATGGTCTATCAAAGAGCAAGGCTAAAAAATGGAGCATAAGATCTTAGGGTTAGCTTCATTGAAGACCTCCAATAATGTGTGTAAAAGGCCTTTGACCTTAGGTAAGCTAGGGGTGAGCTTGAGGCGCGGGAACCCGACCCAGCTTGAGGTGCTTGTCCTGCTTGTCATGCTTGATGAGACTAAGGTTCTTGAGGTGCTTGATGATTGAGGTTCTTGAGATGCTTAATAATTGAGATGCTTGAGGTGCTTGACATGCTTGAGATGCTAGGGTTGCACTTGAGATGAGATGCTTGAGATGCTAGGGTTGCACTTGAGGTGAGAACCCAACCCAAGCTTAAAGTGCTTATGAGCCAAGCTTGTGGTGGGAACTCGGCCTATGCATGAGGGCTTGAGGTGTCAAAAAGTCAAAGATTCAATCCCTACAAGGAGGGGGCGAGCCCTACATGAGGGGGGATGAGAGAGAACACCCACACACTCACACAAGGCATGCATGGTACAAAGAAAGCAAAAGGGACACTTGTCAAGTTCCTCCTCATGTTGCCCTCATGGTGTGCCTGAAGCCTATTGGGTGGCCACCCAGGGGGTCCAATAATAATTTAAATGATTTTGCATTTATCTAGCCCTCTCTCTCAAAGGGGAAAGGGGGACACTTGTCTCAAGGCTACCCTTGCTGCTTGTAATGCCTCCTGTTTGTGATTGGCTAGGCCTGGAGGGGTCCAATGAGCTTCAAGCATGAGCTACAAGGGGGGGTCCACCCAAGAAAGCTAGGGGGTTGCTTAGGGGGTATACTCACCCACACACACTCACAAACACTCTCATTGTGTGCTATGCAAAGTGCAAGAGCTTCCTCTCCTTCTCCAAGCAAGTAGCGGTTGAGAGCCTACACCAACACTCTTGGATATGGAGTGCAAATCCAACCAAGAGCCATGCTTCAATGCTTAAGCTTGCCATCTCCTTCTTCTTCATTACTATGCTATTATGTATGCTAGCAACAAGAGTTATGATAAGTGAGGAACTAATTCTTTCTCCTACGAAATGTTTCTTCTTCCTCTTCCCTACCCTCATTCCCTGCTAGCTCTCTCCACCTTCGAAGGTGTTTGAGGTCTTGGGACTGAGGCTTGGGATAGTTAAAGATTTCTTCAAGTTTATGTTATGTTTGTGATGCATAAAGCTTTCCATCTTCATTGCATCACCTAGGTCACCAGGAACACAAAGATTGTATTGTAACAAGTCTCTCTTAATGGGAGAAATCATAATAGAAACGCCTATTGGAGGGGGGACCGGCTCCACATAAATCCGGTCCTCAACTGTTGTCATGTTCTCTAAATTCTCTCTCTTGCAAAAGTATTGTTCATGCCAAGTTAACTAATTGCTATGATTATGTTGCTATCTTCAATTATGTTCACCTGCTATGCTCATAAAGTCATTTCTCAAAAGTACTCTCATTAATTTCCGCTACTCTCAAATTAAATAGGCCAATTTCATTACAGGAGAATCTCCTTTAAGTTCAGGGAAAAAGATATGTATATAGATGCTAAGGAAATGGGTAACACTATACCCATTGTACATACACAAGCTTTCAACAAGTCAATAAAGAGCTCTATTTCCGTGTACATGATTTTTGTCAAAGATTCTCAAAATGAACCTAATGTTTTAGCAAAAGAAAATATACACAATCAAAAGGAATTACAATTATCTCAAGGGGTTTCAAGATGTATTTCTTGACAACATCCCTTGTGAGCTACCTCCTAATAAACAAGGCAATGATGACCATGCAATTGAACTTCTTCCAGGAAGTTCACCGCCTAACAAATCTCCTTATAGAGTTTCTCAAGATCAACAAGAGGAGATTATGACTATAGAGCACTAAATAGGATCACTATGAAGAATAGGTTTCCCATTCCACGGGTAGAAGACCTATTTGATAAGCTACAAGGGTCCACCTACTTCAGTAGGATTGACCTAAAAAGTGGCTATCTTCAAATAAGGATAGTTGATCAAGACATTGTAAAGACCACATTGCGCACTACGTTTGGTCTTTACGAATACATTGTCATGCCTTTTGGCTTGACCAATGCACCAGACACATTCAACCGCTTGATGGAGAAGCTATTCAGGCCTCATCGAACCTTTACTGGAGTGTTCTTTGATGATATCATCATCTACTCTAATTCATTAGACAAACTCAAGTGACACCTCCAAGTAATGTTTCAAGTTTTAAGAGAGAATAAACTTTATGTTAATCGAAAGAAAAGTGAATTTTTCTTACAAGAGATTCAGTATTTAGGTCACATTATCTCTCAAGATGGCATCCAAATGGATCCATCAAAGTTAGAGGTAATAAAAGGATGGACTGAACCAAGGAATCTTCATGAATTAAGAAGCTTTATAGGTATGTGCGCATACTATAGACGCTTCATAGAAAAGTTCTCACTAATACATGACCTAAAAAAGAAAAATGTTAGGTACACATGGTCTGCCAAGGAGAACAATGCTTTCGAAAAGCTTAAAGAAAAGCTTATCTCTCAATGTGTGCTTACACTACCGGATCTCTCAAAGCCATTTGAGGTCCAATGTGATGCTTGTGGTGATTGCCTTGGGGCTGGTTTGCTTCAAGAAGGTCATGCCATAGGCTATGAAAGTCGAAGGCTCGACCCTATTGAGCAAGCTCTATGCGTATATGAGAAGGAACTCCTTGCAGTTCTACATGCCTTAGACTCATGGAAGCACTATTTATTGGGGATTCTTTCATTCTGTGAATGGATCATTAAGTACTTCATGACGCAGACCAAGCTCTCTGACAAACAAATGAGGTGGGAAAATTTCCTTTTGTAATTTCATTTTCATATTGCTTACATTGCTGGCAAGCATAATCAAGTAACCGATGCACTCTCAAGACGGCTGAGAGTGAATGCGATTTCCATAGCAACTGACAATGATCTATCTTCTATGATAGATGAGTATGTTATTGATCCCGATTTTAGAGATGTGATTTCAGCCCTTGCAGTAGGGAAGAAAGAGGAACCATTTACTTTACAAGATGGTTATCTTCTCTATGGCAATAGACTATGTGTTACTAGCTCAATACGTGAGAAAGTAATGTATGAATCTCATGCTCCTCCTTATGCAAGGCATAGAGGGATTCAGTCTACTCTAAGGGGGATTGAAACATATTTCTATTGGACTACCAAGAAAGAAAACATACAAGAGTATGTTTCTAAATGTGTGGTATGCCAAAAGACCAAGTTTGATAGAGGGAAGCAACTGGGATTGCTACAACTTTTGCCAATCCCTAATTCACCATGGGAGAGCATATCCATGGATTTTATCTTTGGATTGCCTAAGTCTATCCATGGGAATAAGGAATATGGACGATAGTAGACAGGTTCAGTAAACTGGGATTGCTACAACTTTTGCCAATCCCTAATTCACCATGGGAGAGCATATCCATGGATTTTATCTTTGGATTGCCTAAGTCTATCCATGGGAATAAGGAATATGGACGATAGTAGACAGGTTTAGTACACAAGCTCATTTTATACCTGCCAAAAAGACTATTAAAGCACATGAAATGGCAACCCTCTTCATTTCACAAATCTTCAAGTACCATGGCTTGCCAATGTCCATAGTGTCGGATAGAGATCCTAGAATGACCAGTAATTTTTGGAAGGGTCTCTTTGAAAATTTAGGAACAAGGCTAAACTTCGCTTTGGCCTATCACCCACAAACGGATGGCCAAAGTGAAATAGCTAACCTAACAATTCTTGATCTACTAAAAGCCTATGTAACGGAATTAGATCAAAGATCCCAATGGAAGAAGTACTTACCCTTAGTGGAGTATGCCTACAGTAACACTGTACATACTTCCACGGGAAAAGCACCTTTTGAGGTAATTGAGGGAAGATAAAAAAGTCCCTTGCTACTTAAGCTACATGAGAAGATCTTCGCTGCAGATGAGTATAGCCGAGACCTATAAGAATCTTTTCAAAAGATTAAGGATGCTATCTCTATCTCACAGCAAAGGCAAAAGGCTCCTATCTGCTGACAAGCACAAAAGGGCCCAAGCCTTTAAAGAAAATGATTGGGTCTTACTCAAATTTCCCAAGGCTCGATTAAGGCACACGACAGGCAAGAATCCTACGGGACACCAAAATTTCTATGCTAAGTTAGCAAAAAGGTACTATGGTCCCTTCCAGATTCTTAGGCCAATCAATGAGATGGACTATCAACTCAAGTTGCCTAATCACTGGCTCATACACAATGCTTTCCATGTGAGCCTATTAAAGCCTTACAAAGGAGAGCCACCTCAAGGACCAACTACTGAAGACCCACCGGAGATCGAGGACCAAGAAGCGGTGCTCCAACCCGAGTCCATTCTCCGACATGAAGACAAGGTACTAAGAGGCGGTAAGACTATAAAACTACAAAAGAGGGAAAATGAAGTAGGATCAATACAAGATATGTAGCACAACCCTAAGAGGACTATAAGGGACATGTTCTATAGAAATTTGTGTTACCATATACATGTGGTAGTGATGTGTGTGAACACACTTAGGACTAGCAGGGCATTTTTTCCCTCACTAGGAGGTTTTTTCTCTCGTGCATTGTATATATGCCCATCACTCTAGGGCTATCTTATCTTTCCATTGCACACTAAGTGTTATACTCTCTATTGTGTGCCTTGAGATTCCTTCATCTTCTCCAAGACTTGTGTGTTTTCCTACAACCCTAATTCCAACAATTGGTATTAGAGCAAGTTGCATCCTCCTGGGCTTTGTCATCAACAGCTCCAACACATGCCTGCTCACTTTCTTCGATTCTTGTGAGCTTTGGCAAGCATCTACATGTTGAAAAATATTCTAAGAAATCTCTTAGAGCTTGGTCTACTCATATTTTTGATTCGGACTATTTTGTCATTTTGCCATTTTGTGCAAAAATTCTATAAGTGCCGTTTTTTGCATAACTAGTCACTTACAGTCTTCTACATTTTGTTTTATATAGCACATGTTGTTTTGCTTTATTTCTCCTCTTTTCGGGTAGTTTTCACGTCATGTGCATCATTTACCATGGTTGACAACAACACATATGTGTTCAAGATGTTTGTTGCTGTTGAGGATAGATTGGATGGGGACAACTACCCTATGTGGGCTTATATGATGCAACATGTTCTAGTATCAAAGTGCGTTTGGACATTGTGAGGGGCATTGATGTACGTCCTGGTTCTAAGGATGTAGGCGATGTAAAGGATGCTGTAGGTTTTGGTGGCAAGATTGCTGCTGCTAGAGATGTTTTCCTATGGCTGAGCAAGCTTATTGGGATGTAAAAGATGAAAAAGCTCATTCTTTGATTGCATTGTCTGTGAAGCACACTATTACTCCTCACATTTGTTCAGCAAAATCTGCAAAATAGGCGTGGGAAATTTTGGTTGGTCTTTATGCAAGTCGCAATGATGCAACATTGCATTGCTGCGTAAAGAGCTAGCACCGAAGATTATGCATGAGGAAGATAATATGGACACTTTCCTTGTTGGTGTCAAGGATATCAATGAGCAATTTATCTCTAAAGGGGAAGTCATTTTTTCTAGTCCCCTTGTGCAAAGTGTTCTTGATGCTTTGCCAGATTCTTACCAGACTTTTGCTAGTACGCGGGGACTTATGACCCAAGGAAAACCAGATGTTGTCAAGTTTGATGCATTATGCACATTGTTGTTGCAAGAGTCACTTTCTAGAAAAAACAAGACTAGACATCGTGTAACTGAACAATTTTTATGTTGGAATTAGGGTTGCAGAGAAACGCACACAGCTTAGAGAAGACGAAGGAAGCTCAAGGCACACAATAGAGAGTGTGTTACTTAGTATGCAATGGAAAGATAGATAGCCCTAGAGAGATGGGCGTATATACAATGCTCGGGGGAAAAAACCTCTCAAAGAGGAAAAAAATGCCCCAGCGGTCCTAGTGTGTTCACACACATCACTACCACATGTATATGGTAACAAATCCCCCCAGGAGTGATGCGGTGAACGAGAGCTGGCACATGAGTAAAGGGAAGTGCCATGCCTTGAGAACATGATCAATCCACAAAGGGGAGTAAGCCCAAAGCTTTGTGGAAAGCTTCAAGCTTCTCACGAGACAATGACTTTGTGAAAAGATCTCCAAGGTTGTCCTGTGTTGGCACATAAGCCAAGCTGATCTCTCCTGTTGAGAGCCTCTGCCTGACATAGGGGTAATTCACCTCAATGTGCTTTGTGCGAGCATGAAAAACTGGGTTCCTCGCAACTACCAATGCGCTCTGACTGTCAATGTAGATAGTGTTGGCAGTGTCCTGTCCAACACCCAAATCAGCCATAAGGCGTCTGAGCCATACACACTCAACCGTAGCTGTGAATACTGCCTTGTACTCAGCCTCACAACTCGAAGTGGACACAGTAGGTTGCTTCTTGCTCAACCATGATATACATGAACTGCCAAGCATGAAACAAAAACCACTCGTGGACACTCGCGTGTCAAAACAACCAACCCAATTTGAGTCCAAAAAAGCATGTAAGTCTGGCGGCAATGATCCCCCCTTGGGATAAAACAAACCAAGATGTAAAGTGCCACTAAGGTAGCGGAAAATCCTCTTGACAGCCTGCCAATGCTTAGACCCGGGCTATGCATAAATTTGCTGACATGTGAAACTGCAAACTGAATATCTAGCCTCGTGTTGCATACATAAATGAGGCAGCCAACAGCAGTTTGGTAAAGAGTGACATCAGCAGGATCGCCAGCATCATGTAGACTCAACTTCAAACCTGTTTCCATGGGAGTGGCAATAGTTTTGCAATCCTCAAGTCCAAACTTACATTGTAATGTCTCTATGTAACTTTTTTGACGCAAGGCAATACCACCATCACACTGCTTAAACTGTATACCCAAGTAATGATGCAACAACCCCAAATATTTCATCTTGAAAGTAGCATTCAAATCAGCCTTAAATTCAGCAATATGTCTTTGATTTGGTCCAATGATCAGCAAATCATTGACATAAAGAACCACAATGAGAAGTACATCACCCTCACGCTTTACATACAATGTGCTTTCTGTTGGACTATTACGAAAGCCTCGTTTAACCAAATGAGTGCCAGCATTCTCATACCAAGCACGAGGAGATTGCTTTAACCAAAGAATTCTTACATCTGCACACTTTGTCCTCTTGCCCTTTTATGACAAAACTGTGAGGCTGCGATACATAAACTTCCTCAAATATGTCACCATTCAAGAAAGCAGTAACAATGTCTGATTGATGTACATCCCAACCAAAATGAGCTGCCAATGCACATTGAAAACGCACAGCAGTCATACGACAAGTGGGAGAAAAAGTCTCTTCATAATCTATGCCTTTTTGCTGTGCATAACCCTTTGCAACAAGTCGAGCCTTATGGCAATCGATTTCACCATCCGGCTTGCGTTTCAATTTTTAAACCCACTTCGTACCAATGGCCTTCTTGCTAGGAGGCAAATCACATAAAGTCCATGTGTCATTTTCTATAAGTGCATCATATTCTGATTGCATGGCAACCATCCAATTTTTTGAATTTTGTGCTTCATCAAAAGACAGAGGTTCCTCAACATCATGTAAGCTAGACACAGCCAAAGCATAACAATCTGATGCATAAGATGCATGGCAAGAGCCTAAACGAGTACGACTAGACAAAGGTGCATCCAATTTACTGTCATGTAAAGTGTGCACCAGCCATTTTGGCATACCTCTAGCCTGCTCATTTTCGGCCCTTTCTTCATCAAGTACATCACGTACATCTGCATCAATAATAGGCTGATCTGTAACATTTTCAGAAACCTCCATAGGTTGTACATTTGCCTCATTGGAACTTACATTCATATTTACACCACTAAACAGAGGCAACAAAGTGTCATAAATGTCTTGTGAGCTTACATTACTATCTTTAGTACATGACAGCAAGGGCTGAACAGAATCTTCCACAAACACTACATCCCGTGAAACCAGAATACACTTTGTTTGCGGATGATATAACCTGTAACCTTTGCTTTCAGCACTATAACCAACAAAAATACATTTGACAGCCTTATCATCCAACTTTCTGCGCTGTGTTTGTGCCACCAAAGCATATGCCAAACAACCAAAAACACGCATGTGCTCAATAGAATGCGTTCTATCATGCCATGCTTCATATGGAGTAATAGACTGCAAAGCTTTCATATGACACCTGTTAAGTACATAAGTGGCACACATAATGGCCTCAAGCCAAAAAGAATTGGGCAAAGCTTGACTTTTGACCATACATCGTGCCATTTCCGTCAGTGACCTGTTTTTCCTCTCAGCAACACCATTTTGCTGAGGTGTATAAGGCACTGTACATTGGTGTTTTATCCCACGACTAGCCAGAAATGCATTAAATTCATGAGACATATACTCCCCCCCTCGATCGAAACGGAGGGTGCCCATAGTACATTTCGAGACATGTTGCCCATAGGTAATTGCCCATTTATGGAGTTTGCATGGGCCCACAAACATCACTATGCACAAGCTGCAAACTGCATGTGGCCCAAACTGAACCATCCTTTGGAAACTTAGAACACTGCATCTTACCTAAAATACAGCCTTCACAAAAATGTTTGACAAGTGCTTCAAGAGGCGGCAAAGAAGAAACCATATCTGATTTCTGCAAACGCAGCAAACTGGCAAAATTCAGATGACCAAAACGTGCATGCCAAAGTTTTGCATCTGAAATAGCCCTTGAATTTGCAACAGCATTTGCAAAATTTTGTCCACACTTGTCATACAAAGTGAGCTTATACAGCCCGCGGCACAAAAGGCCAAATGCAACAATTTCATCACCAAAATTGAGATCATGAACTATACATTTTTCATCCACAAATTTGACTACAAGTCCAAGTCTAGCAAGTGCGGATACAGATAAGAGATTCTTCTTGATCCAAGGTACATAAAGTGCATCAACAAGTGTGAAGGAACTGCCATTTGCAGTAGTAAGCACAATCTTTTCAACTCCCTGAACCGGATAAGAGGCATTGTTGGCACAAGTTACTGAATTCCCATGAGGGAAAAACTCGAGAGAGGTAAACAATTCACGATGTGAGGTAATGTGCTTTGTAGCACCACTGTTGACATACCACACATGTGAATCTGCAGCAATTGACAAGCATGCATCATGGACAACAGGATTGTAAGTGCACTCTGCGTTAAAAGCCCATTCTGCATCAACATCACCATCACAGTCTCCTTTCACAGAAGACTCAACAATGGCTGCAATTGTAGTGGAACCAGCATTTGCAATGGAACCACCCTCTTTCTTCTTAGCCTCTTTGGCCTTCAACTTAGGACACGACTTGATCAAGTTATCATTAGCTTTACAATAATGGCAACACATCTTCTTTTGACCCTTATCACTAGAATTTCTAGACAAATTGCTGCCAGCAGCAGCATTAGGAACAGAATTTTTGCCACTAACAGTAAAACCATAAGAAGTGGCTGCATTGATGTTACCACCCTTTCTTTGAGAAGCAATAAAAGCCTATTCAACTGCACGCTGGCTAGTCCTGTTTTTTCTGGAAAGTGACTCTTGCAACAACAATGTGCATAATGCATCAAACTTGACAACTTCAGGATTTCCTTGGGTCATTAGTCTCCAAGTACTAGCAAAAGTCTGGTAAGAATCTGGTAAGGCATCAAGAACAGTTTGCACAAGGGAACTGTCTGAAATGACTTCACTTTCAGAAATAAGTTGCTCATTGATATCCTTATCACCACCAAGAAAAGTGTCCATATCATCTTCCTCATGCATAATCTTCGACTTCAGCTCTTTACGCAACAAAGCAATTTTAGCCTCATTGCGGCTTGCATAAAGACCTGCTAGAATATCCCAAGCCTGTTTTGCAGATTTTGCTGAACGAATGTGAGGAACAATGGTGCGCTTCACAGACAATGCAATCAATGCATGAGCCTACACATCCTTTACATCCCAACGAGCTTGTTCTACCGTAGGCAAAACAACTCTAATAGCAAAAATCCTTGCAGCAAGACCTGCAACATCCTCAACATCGCTACATCCTCAGAACCAGGACATACATCAATGCCCTACACAATGTTCTAGACGCCCTTTGACACAAGAACATGTTGCATCATATAAGCCCACATAGGGTAGTTGTCCCCATCCAACCTGTCCTCAGCATCAAACATCTTTGTTGTCAGCCATGGTAAATGCTACACCTGATGTGAAAATTGCCCAAAAATAGGAGAAACGAAGGGGGAACAACACGTGCTGTACCAATTTCACCACCTTCTTACAAGACTCACCTTCAACATATTATAGTTGCTATGGACTATCTCACTAAATGGACTGAAGATAAAGCCACACACAGAAAGTTGATGCAAGGACCACCGTATTGTTTCTCTATGAGCATGTCTTTATTAGATATGGTCTACCAATAGAACTTGTCAATGGTCGTGAGACACACTCCATTAATGAAGTTTTTGAAAATCTTCTAGATGAATTCATGGTAATTCATAAGAAGTCAGCTCCATACCATTCACAGGGTAATGGATAGGATGAAGTTACAAACAAGATCCTATGCACGGTATTGACAAAAATAGTATCTGATTCAAGGACGGATTGGGATGAACAAATGCACTCTACATTGTGGGCTTACAAGGTAGCCTATAAGACATCTATTGGAGCAACACCGTATAATATGGTGTTTGGTCTTAATGTTATCTTGCCCCTGGAGTTTTTAATCCCAATGCTAAGGGTAGCTAAGCAACTAGAATGGACAGGCCATGAATTATCCTTGAGAATAGATTACCTTGAAAAGCTAGATGAGATTCACTTGAAAGTTGTAGCTTCAATCTATGCTTAGAAGAGAAGGCAAAAGAAGTTTTTTGATAAGAATGTGCGCTCGAAAGAATTTAAAATAGGAAATTATGTCATGGTTAATACATTAAACAACATGCCAAATAAGTTAAAATGCGAGGGATGGCACCTTTTTGTGATCAAAGATTTATCACCAAGTGGGCTTGTCAAGTTTGCTATATTAGATGGGAAAGAAATGCCTAATTGGATTAGTGGATGTAGGCTGAAAAAGTATCATTTTCCACTAACCTAGGACATGCTTCAAAAACTCCATGAGGAGAAGAAACAAACTCAAGAAAAACATCGAATAGTCGAAGAAGCTCAAGTGGAAGCAAAGGAATGAATGGCAAAGAGAAAGCTACCACGATAAGGGCAGCATCAAGGACCACCACTATAGATTAATACACTCAAAGTAATAGAAATTGATGAAAAGGAGACGGTGGATCCCACAATCAAAGTCAAGGTTGGAGACAATTAATTGGAAACAATTGCAATCCTAGATTTAGGAGTTCAGGGAAATCTTATTTCCTATAGCCTATACAAGCAGCTTGCACTTGCAGCAACACCCTAGCCCACACAGTAGGACATTCAAAGCTATTCAAAGCATTCAATCAAGGCTATAGGATCATGACATTCATACTTGTGAAAATTAACCAATATGTCTATCCGCATAAGTTTTTTGTGGTAGAAGATAAGCCAAAGCAACATCAATTATTGCTCAGTCAGCCATGGCAGAGAAAGTACAATGTACAAATTGATTAGAGCTTCGATACGATCCACATTCAACCCACAGTGGCAAGCCAAGTGGTTCCATTTGCTACCCACACAGCTGACAAACCATTGGTAGTGGAATCAATAGATAAAGGCAAACAACCCTTCCTTACGGCGGTTCAACAATGGATACGAAAGAGAACTTCCAAAGAGATCACTTTTCCATTTGTTCCACCCAAGGAAGTTAGGACCAACACAGGAAAAATTCCAGTGAATATGTCAGGGTGACCCACAAAGAAAAGGTAGTTGTCACATCTCGCAACAGAATCTAAGCAGGTATGGGTAAAGAAGGATGAAGTCGCAAAATATTGGCAGACCATGCTCAAAGCTACCTCTCCAATGACATATGATACACCCATCAAATAGAACCCTCAGTATATTACAAAAGTATGGGTGCCAAAGACGCTGATTGTAGTCCAAATCAATCAAGAACAGACTTGAATTCCAAAGCGATAAAACATGGAACTCCCTTCAGTACAAACATCGAAGATCCAACCAAAACCAAAGCCACAACAACCACAACAAGTTGTTAAAAAAATTTGGGTACCCAAGAGATTATATGAAAAACTCAACAGATTCAACCTCATATTTGGATTCTTAAACAACAAACGAAGCCTACGATAGATTTGAATTAAACAAATGTGCAAACACACAACGCAATACAAACCAGGAAGTCAAGAGCATCCACTGTCAATTAAACAAAGAGTGGCACATTTAGAATGCTTATTATTTCACCACTCTAATACAAGTAAGGCCATAACTAGAAAGGTCAACATTGAATGCCAATAAGCATATTCCTTATACCCTCCTCTCGCACAACATTATTTTTTTCAAAGTAAAATAACAATTTTTCGAGCTAAAATATGATAAAACGGAGCAATCCATCCTCCAAAAAATATAACAAATGAGTGTACATATTGGCTTATTGGAGTTTTTTGAATTATTTTTATTTATTGGTATTTTTTGGATTAAGTTAGCTATTTTTATTTTATTTTTGTTAATTTTCTAGAGAAAAACAAAGAAAAATAGAAAAAGCAGGTGAGATGATGATGTAATGACAAAAGAAAAATATGGGAGTGATCAGCAAGGCAAGGGAAACATACAGTGAAGATGGGGTGCAATTATGAAAATGTTGTAGAAAGTCCGATCCGACCAATTTTTGGACAAAATGACAAATTTTTTGAAAATACAGCAACCGGAGTCCAAATGAGAAATTTTTGAGTCTTAAGTGCATTTCGCGACAAGATAGCTCCCCAATGTTTGCGGGTCGCCGCGACGGACGTCCATAGCATAGCCTTCAGCCATCAACATAAATATCAATACCAGGGAAGCGACTCGGATGAGGCATGGAAACTCACTAGGGTGTCAATCCTAATGAAGTGAACTCAAAGAGATGCAACTACTAACTCTACAAGCAAATCAAACGCACTAAAGCCAAGTAATATGCCTATGTCCTTCTACACAGCTCTACAGTCATCACGCCTGTTTACCATGCAAATCATATCGGATTCGCACGAAACTTGAAGGGAAGCTACAGGGGACTATCATGAGCATATCATATCATTGTCATAGCATTCTGGATGGGTACACGGATCGCGATCATTCGTCCCAAAGTACACAAAAACAGTAAATGGATGATCCTAAAGGGTCATTTTTGGGTCCCTAAAGCCTCTCCTAGGGTCAAAACAACATAAAATACGCATATAAACACTCAAAACAACGATTTAAGGCCACAACGGTTGCATTTGATACCTACACCGAATCTTGAATGCTTACACTTGAATGGAAGAGCAAAGTAAGAGGAACACAATGCAATAAACAAAACTGAATTTGGATTACCGTAGCCACAATAGCGATGATTACAAGTTGGAGCCAAGAGGTCGCTCTCTGTGCGTACAACAATAGTCACTTATCTTCACAAAATAATCTTCTTTCCCACTAACCTTAGTGTATTATATACCTAGGGCTTTCTAAAGTAGCCGGCGGCCAACTTCTCATGGACCTTTACATACATCATTGGAAAAATTACATCTTTGACTTAGACTTGACATAGACGATTGTCATTAGGCTTTTACAGGGTTTGATGTATTAAACATCAGAAAAATAATGTGACCACATCAAAACTTTGGCCGGCTGACCCAACGGGCGCCTTGGCTAGGTGGGCACTTGTATGTTGTTATCACCTCCAAACACTCCCCCCTTCCTAGCTCGTGTCGTCCCTTGACACGACCATTTGTAGTCTGGTCTTCTTGTTGATGAGACTCTCCCCTTCCTTGATTGAGTTATATCTGGCATGTTTTTCTTGTTCAAATGGGGTGCCCATTTGCCTTTGATTGATGAACATGTGTTCTTTGTGATTTGGATGTTGTGGACGAGGCACTTGTGCATGTTGTTGCACATCCTGCTTTACCTTTCCATTTGCGCAGTTGGTCGATGATACCTACTTCTTTGGATACTTTGGCTCTTGGTGCAGTTGACTTTTTATTGGAGCTCGTATCTCAAAATGTTTGAGACTTTGACATGCGTGCACTGGCATCTCCAATTTGATTTTCTTTTCCACTTTGTCAATAGAGCTTTGTTGGTATCTTTGAAGATAAGAGCTGCTCTTGTCGAAGCGTAGTTGAGAACAATGTGGCCCCACTTTATCTCTTGGAAGATCGTGTAACAAATTCTTTATTGGTTTCATTTGATGGAAGGAATATATACAATAGAATAGTGATGGATGTTTCTAAATTAGGGTCTAGAACCCGAATGACAAAAGGGAAAAACCCAGTGGGAAAAATGCCTTTGGTATACGCTCTTATTGGGGTTGAACACTTGGAAGTTGAGTACCTGTTCATGCGAGGTGAGTGCTTGGGAGAAATAAAGTAAGAGTGCATAATGCAAGCGTCAATTATGGGACACTCTATATGCACACAAGAGTTCTTTCAAGAAAATCATGCGGTGTGAAAAATGAGTTGTTGGGTGCTTCAAGGAACAAATGTAGCACATGTGATATCCAAGGACATCTCAATAGCTTCCACATTTCCAAGAAGGGTTTTTGATGTTGAAGCTTCTCCACTCATTACTCACTATGCATAGTGCATGAGTGTCTTTTGGACTCTCTTCTTCACTTTACCAAACTTAAAATACATAGACGTGGACTCTTATGCTCACCTATACCAGCATGAGCGACACAACACAAATATGCTCAACTCCTCCACCTTGAGCAGTACCTAGAATAGCTTAGACTCTTAGACCACAGAGAATATTACTTGAAGCTTTGGGACTAATGCCTTGCTCATTTACTGGCTCAGCTGCCCGACTCTTGACTTTTATGCCATGTATTTTTAATGGCGACTTGGACTTACCTGTTCATGGCCTGAAACCCAATGCCATAAGTTCTTGAGATTAAGGCCTCTATCATTGCTTTGGTCTTTGGATGCCACCATCTTTTCAAGTAAGTTGGCATACTTTGACTCCTCTAGTTTCTTTTGTTGCATGGGATGTTCGTAAGGAGGCCGCATTGTTATACCCTTACTTTTATGTTGTGTCTTTTGGACTCTCTTCTTCACTTTACCAAACTTAAAATACATAGACGTGGACTCTTATGCTCACCTATACTAGCATGAGCGACACAACATAAATATGCTCAACTCCTCCACCTTGAGCAGTACCTAGAATAGCTAAGACTCTTAGACCACAGAGAATATTACTTGAAGCTTTGGGACTAATGCCTTGCTCATTTAGTGGCTCAGCTACCCGACTCTTGAATTTTATGCCATGTAGTTTTAATGGCGACTTGGACTTACTCGTTCATGGCCTGAAACCCAATGCCACAAGTTCTTGAGATTAAGGCCTCTATCATTGCTTTGGTCTTTGGATGCCACTATCTTTTCAAGTAAGTTGGCATACTTTGACTCCTCTAGCTTCTTTTGTTGCATGGGATGTTCCGTAAGGAGGCTGCATTGTTGTACCTTTACTTTTTCTTCTTTGTGAGGAGCCTGAGTTTTCAACAGTGGTTTTGGGACCCACTTTGTTCTTGTTTCATGAGTTGCTCCCTTGACTTGATGGACACTAGGCTTTTGTATCCATACTTGGCTATTA
The DNA here is from genome assembly GCF_014529385.1 of Adiantum capillus-veneris. Lineage (NCBI taxonomy): Eukaryota > Viridiplantae > Streptophyta > Polypodiopsida > Polypodiales > Pteridaceae > Adiantum > Adiantum capillus-veneris. The sequence continues at coordinate 156,167,560 of NC_140931.1, forward strand.
CCATTGTAAAAGCCTTGCTTTTGTAGTAGAAGACGAGGGATCCATTTTGAGGTTGTTTCTCCCTTGGTTGTGCTTAGTCTCCATTGGCTCTTTGTTGTTGTTGATTGTCTTTGTGTGGGGTCCTTTGCTACTTGGTTGGTCTTAGTGGCTCTAGGTTGAACAACTACTTTGGGTAACCATATTTGGGTGTTACCTTCATAGAATCCTTGTGCTTCAAGTAGCTTGACGGGAACCATTCTATTCTTTGTCTTCATTTGGCCTTGTTGGGTAGCTTGATAAATCTCTGACTTTGGTACCCATATGTGTTGTATTGTTTGCTTCTTTGAAGCTCTTTTCTTTTGCTTCTTCTTTCTCCTAGTTGAGTTGGTTGTCTTGAGTTGAATGCTCGGCTTGTTCTTTGTGGGGTTTCTTTGTAAGGGTGAGAAGTTCCATGCCGTTACCTTGGGCTTTTTGGCCCATACATCATTTGAGGCCACCCACCCTGTCGCCTTTTATTGTTGAGATTGTTCTTGAGAGTGTATCCAAATCGGATCTTTGACTTTAATGTGTTCCTTGGATACCAACACCTGCTTGACATTTCTTTGCTTCTTTTGGAGACTTTTCTGCGATGGAGATTTAGGTTGCAAAAACTTTTGTTTAGGGATCCATTGCATTGTTGAAGCTTTTGTTCTTGACGTAGAGGCTTTGCTTGAGCTTTGATGTGGGCTTGTCGAAGGTAAAACTGACTTGCGAGGATGATCTTCTTCAATGTTTAGTTTGGCCTTAGCTTTTTCTGCTGCAGATGGTTGTGTCTTTTTTGTTGATGTCTCTTGGACCATCTTTGTTGTTGTTGATGATGCTTTTTGTTGTTGCCCAAAGAAGATATTCTTCCAACCCTTTGTTAGAACTAGACTTTCTTTGATGTGATGTGAGTCAACTATGTTGAAGTTGTCTTTGAACTCCCCATGACTCAACTTGAGTATTGCCTCCGCTATGCCAAAACTTGGGATTGGTGTTTTGGCATTGGTGTATACTCTTTCTCCACTTCTTTAATTGTCGGCTTTCCCATCATTATCCAAGTGCCATACGACATTATAGTCTTAGTAGCATAAGGATCAATTGTGGCTGAACATGTAACCTTGAGCCTTGTTTGTCCGCATAAATTGAATTTGATCAATGTGGGATATTTTTCATCTTTGGCTTCTTCCTCATTCTTCCTTTGATCTTGAGTTTGTAGAACATCTGTTGATGTGGAGCTTTGCACATCTGATTATTCCTGTACTTTCAACCCTGCATCATTTGAAGTTAGTTTCTTTGGAGTAGATGTTGTTGACTCTTCAAGTATGTCAATGATGACATCTCCACATGGTTGTATTGCTCTCCTGGTTTGTGTTTGTGCAGCATCCTCCATGACATAGCTATTTGTCCCTCTATTTTCATTCTCACAAATCTCATTAGCATTTCTCAGCACTTTCAACATAAAACATGAAACTAGGTCGTAGCCTCCTTCATCACAAAACTTGGTTGGAGTTAGCTCATTTACACACACATCCAAGGTTGCCAATATTTGAGTCCATCCAAATGGCTCAAATAATTGCTCTGGAAAGGGTTCCGGTATGTAAGCTTCATCGTCCATTGATCTTTCTAGGATGCAATCCTCCTTCACTGAGCTTCCACACTTCGAAGCACCACATATCCAAAGTTCTTGTTTGATTTGTAGCCACGCAGGTATCTCTTTCCCATTGACTATAGTAGAGTGAATTTCTTCTAAAGGAGTTCTATTCACATCTCTATAGCTATGGTCTTTTATGCTTGTTTTTGTGGTGATCTTTTTATGTCTCAAGTAGATATAGTCATAGCCCCAATCTTTAACCATCTTAAGTTGACGCATGAAAGGTCTTCCTAAAATGAAATCAAAATTGTTCCCTTTTCCAAAATCTACTATTGCAAATGTATGTTCATATTCAATTCCACAAGAAGTCACAATAATTTGCTCTAGGATACCCAGAGCTTTTTTCATGTATCCATCTGCAGGTTGTAGCTTCATTCTAGTTTTCCTAAGCGCTGGTCTACCCCATTTTTCCCAAATGTCTTTTGTGGCTATGGCTACTCCAGCACCATTATCAAGTATAGCCAATGTTTTAACTCCTTTGTATTCCACAGGTAAGGTGGTGTTTCCTTCTTCTCCTTCTCAATATTCCCCCACCTTGTTTATTGGCACAGGTTTAGCGTTTGCACTTTCTTGTTGAGTTTTGTTTGATTGTTCATTTGAGGGTAGATCTTGAAGAGGTATCTTTAATCCCACCTTCCCCAAATTGTTGCCTACTTCATCCCATACATGTGGTCTAATCTTAAGCAGTTCAAATAGAGTAATGGTGCACTGTATTGGAGTTGACATCAACTCTTGCATACTCTTTGTATCCATCATCTTGGATATGGCTTTCCTCTGAGATGGCACCACTCTAGTCTCTGAGTCTACCTCATGTTCTCCAATGTATGAGGGTAAGGTCTTCAAGGACTCTGGTTTTCTTTCAATTGAAACTTCCGTCCCTGCATCTCCATTTAGAGATTGAATGTCTCCCTGATAGACTTCATGCCCTGTACTGACCTCAGTTATGGGTGCAGATTGGAAAGTCACACTTCCATCTTTTGCACTTCTAATTGCTTCCCACAATTCATTTGGCCATGGCTCATCTATCTCTGGGATAGGTGCCATAAATAGTGATCTTGACCTTGTATCATTAGTGGTGTTGGCCACTACTTGATCATCTAGTTGAATTTCTAGGTTGTTGGTTTCTTGTGTTGCAGTCTTTGCTTGCACATCCTTTTGTGATTCTAGCTCAATGTTTCTTTGAGTTAATGTTTCAACAACCTTTGCCTTAGGCATTTCAAATCCAACACTTTTTGGTTTTATTTCTGGAGGTGAAATTGGTGCTTCAGACTCCATCATTGCCTGTGCAGTTTTTACCAATTCCTTACACATTTTCAACCTCTCAGTCTCTACCTCAGCATGAGGATATTTCATCCCTCATTTCTCTAGGGTTTGGTTGGGTTTCAATCTAGCCTCATATGCTTCCAGTGTAGCATATAATGGCTCTAGGACTTTGTCTACCAACACAGATCCTCCGGAAGACGCCTTCCTTGGTTTCTTATCGCTCACCACCATTTTGTTTTCCTGTTCTTGTTTTAACTGCTCCTTTGTCTCTTGTAATTCTGTTTGTAGTGCATTTTGATTTGTAATTGTGTTTTCTTTAATACTATCTCTTTTGGATTTCCAGGATTTTCTTCCAGTCCTCACTGACACACTAGTTGTTTCCCCTTGTTTGGGTTTCTCCTCATTAGCTTAGTCCTCAGCATTTTCTTTTTCTTGGGCTCTAGTCACTACCTTCACAGGAATTTTGGGTTCTGCCTCTGATCCACTTGGAGAAGGTAACACTCCCACAACATTCATTGTTGTTTTCCCTGTTTGTTTGGGTGTTTTGGACAATTAGGAACAACGTGTGTAATGGCACACTCCAAACAATATCCAATTATCTCTATACGAGAACAATTCTTGGCCCAATGATTACCTCCACACTTGTAGCATGGTCCATCTTGTTGAGTCACTGGTGGCACAATTGATGGTTGTTCTTGCTTAGCTAGAATGGTCTCTGGTCTACGCTCTTGATTGGATATGAACATCAGAGTGTCCTCATTCAATGAATAGAGTTTTCTCATAGGTTCTTGCCCTAGCCTAGGTTGTGATTCCTCAACTCTTTGTAAAGCCCTTGATACAACCATATTTTGAAATAATGGATGATTTGGTAATGGCATTTTTTTTTCTATTTGATAACCAAATAGTATCCCCCTCGTGTAGGTTTGATTATAGTAGCACTCACTCATCTCATGATTGGTCCATTTTTGCTCAATGGCACACTATTTTATTCGTTGTGCTACTTGCACTGCTAGCTCATCTAGGTTGGTCATTAAGTGAGACATAACCACTTGCCTTGTGTTGGTTTTACTAGATGCTAAAGGAGCATTATCCATAGTGATCTTTGTATCACCAATTTCCTCGCCATAGGCTTTAAATTTTCAACTAGGTATAACTCTTCTCTCGTGACTTGTTCAAAGGAAGTACATCCTTTTAAGTGCAAATCTTTCTTGAGAGTTTCATTTTTCAAACCCTCTATGAAGAGAATTGATAATCTTTCATCTTGTGGTAACTCGCGTTCCGGACATCTCTCTATATATTGTTTGAAGCGTAGCGATGCTTCCTTCACTCTCTCATCTTCTTTTTGCTTGAATGCATAGATTTGGGACACTGTGTTATGCTAGATTCTCCTTTTAGAGAACTCCACAACAAATTCTTGCAAAAGCTGTTCAACGTTTGAGAAGGTCAAATCCCTCATACTGTGTATGAAAATAAAATACTTGTTCGCCTCTTAACACTTGTTTGAACAAGGATGCATGTACATATGGATCCCTTAATCCATCATACTTCTTCTTGACACATTTGGCCAATTGATATGGTCTCATTGGTTCTGGTTCAACCTTGTATCTTAGCGTGTTGGGGTCTCTCACAAAGACATCCCTCGTTCCTTCTTCTCGTCTTGGAGAAAATCCCGGTGGAATCCCCTTTGAGACATGTTTTGGAAATTTTGATGGATTTGTAAGTCTAATTGGTGTTCTCTTGGTTCCACTCAATGAGGTAGGAGCTACACTCCCGTGAATAGATATTTTGGATGTTTGAGGTCCATTTGATCCCATAGTTTCAATGTTAGCTTCTTGCAAATCAGTCTCAAAAAACCCTAGTACGCTTACACTCGGTTGAAAGTAGTAAGCAGAGATTGGAGTACCCATGTATGTATACCTTTCTAGCTCAATTGGGCTGATAAGTTTGTACTCTCGTCCATACTTATCTACCATTAGAACTTGCACTCCCTGGTCATCTGTGTATGTGAAGGCATAGAGGTTCTTGTAGTCTGTCAACTCTTCAATGATGGAATTTAAACATCTATAGAAGTTGTTTTGATCCCCAATAGGTAACCTATAAAGGCCATCATAAGTGTAATCCGTTAGAACTCTTGTGGCTTCATTGGTTTTGATGAACCTCACGTTGGGTTTGTTTATTAGAGGATGCTTCGCCTCTAAGTCTCCAGCAATTTCCACTTTTGCTCTTCCAAACTCCCGCATTTTAGTTGATTGGTTTGGCTTCCAGTGAGCTACATGATCACTTGACAAATATCCATGAGCCATGCCTTGAGGTTTGGCTTGATATGATTGATAAGCCTCATGGTCTTGTCTCAACCCTCTTGTTATAGGTGTTGCAGTATTTCTGGTTGTTTGTGTAGGTGGCATAGCTCTGAGTTGAGTGGGAAACCCTAATGATGGATGAGTTGTCATGTTTAAGCCTCACTCAATACTCTCAAGATGGTCCTTGATAAGAACACCTTGGCTTAGTGCACACAATCCCTTTTTGCCCCTGGTCAAGTCTCTAAAAAGTCAGGCTTTGGTGCTCCACTGACTTTTGGATACTGGTTTTGGGTACCCTAAAAGTTTGTATCTGTGCACCTCTGTCGCATGTGTCGGAGCTATTGACTTGCCGAGCACCGTGTGCGAGCCACGAAGACTGCAAGCACACAACTAGCAGGCCTAGCAAGCTCATAGAGAGCAGGGGTGTGTCACTCACCTCCTTGCGCTTGTCGCCGTGAAGGATTCCTCGCCGCGAAGAAGAGGGAGCCATCGCCGTACTGCGCTCAACCGCCTCGCCGCCGCAGGTGCCGTCGCAATGCTCGATCACACACACACTCTCTCCCTCTCTCCCTCAAGCACGCACGCACACACACACACACACACACCTGTGAGCACACAATGGAGATGGGGATGGAGATAAGGCAAGAGCACTTCTTCTATTGCACACTGAGAGAATAGGTCAATTTTAGGTTTAGGTGACTTTTATATGAGCTCGCCCCATTCACATTTGGGCGCCCATGCTTAGCCAACTAACCCTTGCATGTTCCAGTTAGAGTGCCCCTCTCATGGGCGATCACTCTACCCTTTTCCTATTGGACCGACAAGCTCGGTGCTTGACTCTACTAAAAAAATAATACGGTGTCCGTCATAGGTAATAGGGTGTCCGTGAGCCACGAGGGTTAACATGCCCCCCTTCTTGATGTAGATTCCGTCCTCGGAAGCTATTGAGTTGAAGCTTGTTATGCCATGTTGTAGAGCATCTGGATTTGAATCTGCAAGGCAAAGCCACTGTTTCAGCAAGCGGAATTATATGGCCATAAATCATGAGGGGAATGTAAAGTACATGTGGAAATGAGTAAATGCAAGATTTATGAAATGTTAGACTGCCATTAAGGACAAATAAATCGCACTTTGAGTAAATTAATCAATCAAGAGTTTTGGGCTTATGGGTGAGTCTATCAATTAGTTAGCTATGACTAAGGTTAAAACAAATACTCTAGTACTAGCTAAGCTAAGAAGATTATCTAAATGCAAGATTCTCTAATTGTGCTTTTCATCTTTGATTAGTCAACTAGCTCTCACAACTGCAAACAAAATCTTGAAATGTTAAGTGTAAGCTCGATGGAAGTCTTTAAAATGTCATTCATTTTTTTTCTTTTTTACTTAGGTTCACAATCATTTGACGTGTGTGCTTATTTTGTATGTCCGGGGCTTTTTGCTTCTCAAAGAAAAGCGCCCACACTGGGAACCTCTAGGGCTCTAGTACCATAGAAAATACATGTGAGTGAAGTACCAAATCAAGCCAAGATTTCTCTTCCAACATTAGATTTTTCATTTGTGGCACTTATGTTTTTTGCTTCCATTTCCTTTGTATTCTCACTAGTGTTTTTGTTGTTTAAGTGAGCAAGCTTCTCTATGCCTTAAACGTTTCTAAGGTCTCAAATACTCAGATAATTTTATCAGCTAGGCCTAGTGGTCAAATAAATGAGTTAACCTAAAGTCACGGTGTCCTAATCTCAAGGCTCATCCATAAGATTAAACTCTAGTTCCATCAACTTAAGCAAAGACAAATTTATACATCTATAATGGCAGATAACAAACATAACTATTGCACTCAAACAAAACATGAAAAATCATTATTAGCAATTATACATATCCACCAACATGAATCATGGAAAGTAATACACTTGGAGGTATGGAGTTGCTCATTTCGTCGAAGTAGATGTCCTCAGCCATGTGGATGGAAATCCATATAAGTCCTACCTAACACATCCAAAAAACAAGCACTATACCTCTAGGAGGCATGTCAGTGTGAAAAAATTAAAACTCCTAGAAAACAAACTCAAAACACAATCCAGACCCCTAACCTACCTATCTGTCATCCCTTTTAGAATCAAGGAAAGAGGATATTATATAAAACGGGTGGCCACCCTAAGGCTAGGCCTCTATCCTCATCATCTAGATAAAAGAAATCATTTTCCGTGAGGCCATAGTCTTCCTCGGTCTCTATTATTTCTTCTTCATCGTCCTCTTGCGCAAGCGTGTTAATCAAGAACCTTGCGATGTGTGGATGCTCATCTTGTGCAAAAGAATAAGCATGTGCCACCGGAGAAACATTCGCTACTGGGTAGGGATCACTAGTTATCCATAGACGTATCAGCCATTCTAACTCCTCAAAGTTTCGCTCACGCGCAAGTCTCTCTACCAAATCCCATTCGTAAGAAAGTACAGGGTAGCAGATGTGAAACACTTGAGAAAAATAAAAAGAGTACCTTTCATAAAAAATAGAAGCGCATGCCTCTGGTGAACTAGCCATCTCTTGAGAATACAGATAGATTTGGTTAGGTCTTTAAAACATGAGTTGTTTTTGTGTGCTGCTTGATGTGACATGGTGAATTTAGACTTATATGTAGGATCTGATAGGGTGCTCTCTAGTTGCTAGTCGCTCTTGCTCTTTTTTTTTTCTTTTTTTCTTTTAAATCTTTTTTTGTTTGTTTGCTAGAACTAGTATAAGGCTAGATATATACATTCCCTAGGATTGGAGATTGAGAGGTCAGGGAGGAAGGTTGAGAGGGAAGCAAGTGAATGATGGATGTCAGCAAACACTCCCCCCTTCCTTGGGTAGATCATACCTTTTGGAATGATGTCGTCACCTTTTGAAACCAATTGTTCCAAGTTGTTATGGGTGAAGGCTTTAACCAATAGTTTTCGATCGCCCTATGTGTTTCATCTAGTTGCAAGGGTGGTAAGGTACTCTCCCATGATTTTATTTACAACATTGTTGTAGGTGGTGAACCTACAATGGGAGGTGCAAACTCTTTCTTGCTTGTATGGATATGTACAATGGTAGGTGGAGGTTGTGTCGAAGCTTCTATTTGCATATAGGAACTACATGAAGAGCAAGAAACTTCATTTGATTTCCCTGTTCCTGAGCTAGGTGGAACAAATCGTTCTTTCTTTGGTACCCAAACTAGCTCTAGAGCGGGTGTGTAACATTCCGTGATTTTTTCCTTTCCACGATTTTCAATTTGTTTTGGAGCCACAGGATTGGGTTTACATGGGCCAGATGACAGGTAAGAGTACAATTTACGTTTGGGCACCCAAATTTGATCATTTCCTTCATAGTATCCTTGGGCTTCCAATAGTCGTTTAGGAATCCAATGCTATGTTTCTTTACATTTCTTGGAGTGAGTGGGACGTTTCTTACGAGGCTTCCGTTTTTTAGCATCAACCATGGTCACTAAAGAAGCTTTAAGGACCCACTTGTATGTTTTCTTTGTTATATTAGGATGGTTCTTGTGTGTCTCAAGCTTTCTTTCAACTACATCAGTTGAAGCTCTAGAGAGTTGGGCTATGGGGACGTATGGTTCAACCTCCTAGACATGCAATGTCTTGGGTTTTATTTCCCTAGGCAATATCTCAGGGACTATGGCTTGAGTGGTAGGGATAAGAGTTGGTTTTTGCATTGTGACACCCCTAGTCCCCCAATCAATAGTGCATTTGGTGGCTATCATCCACATGCGTCCTAGGTTTATATTACCCTCCATAGTTCCAGTAGGCATGACTAAAAAGTCTTGAGCTACAACCCCATTTTCATAACTGACAGAAGTGTGACAGATTCCAAAAACCGTAGTTTTTCTCTTGTTGACACCCTTGACTTGGATAATACTCTCAGATAGAGGTGGCTTCCCTAACTGACACCACACCCCATATGATAGCAGATTATATTTAGCACCCGTGTCCAATAAGGCGTTATATAGCACTTTTCCATAGGCACTATTTAACTCAATAGGGTATCGTAGAGGCGTGTCACAGTCCAACCAATCATCCTCTGTTTCAACGTGGAATGCATGTGTAACTCCAAGGTTAGCCTTTCGCTGGCGTCTTATGCGTTGTTGGCGCTCTTTCGCCTCAGCTTGAGCTTGTATCTTTTTCAATTCTATTTGAGCCTTGGATGTCTTTTTCGTATGAATGGCACATAGCTCCTCTTGGCTTAAAGGATCATAGTATCTTTTAAATTTTCTCCCATTGAGGAATCCAATGGTTTCAACTCCATCAAGAGTCTCCACATGAATGGTTCCTTGTGGGGTGATCTCACATACTCTATATGGTCCTTTTCCCACATATTTCAACTTTTTCTTTTCGTTATGCACTCCATACATAAGGACTTTATCACCAACATTGATATCTTTGTTCTTTAGATGATGGTCAAACCATTTCTTCCTCCTATCTTTCTCCACAAGTGCATTTTTCACAGCTAATTGCCTCTCTTCATCTAGCCTTTCAAGGATATATAATCGCTCAACTAAAGGGTTACCATCCCAACCTTCTTGAGTAGCTACTCGAAGACTAGGAAGGACAAACTCCCATGGCATAACCGCTTCTTGGCCATACACCATCTTAAACGGTGTGAAATTAATGGCAACTTTGTACGACGTATGATAAGCCCATAAAGCTGAAGTTAACTTTAAATCCCAATCTGTGCGATGAGCTTCCACCGTTTTGGTCAAGATAGAGATTAAGGTTTTATTGGTGCTCTCAGCTTGGCCATTTTCTTGTGGATAATAAGGTGTGGACTTATGGTGAGCTTTCATGAAGTTAATAGTGAGTTCTTTGATTACTCCATTTATAGAATGAGTACCATTGTCACTCACAATCTCAAAGGGACAACCAAATATTGTAATAATTTTCTCAAAGAGAAACTTGGCAGTTGACCTCGCATCAGCCTTTCGTGTCGCCCTGGCTTCCGCCCACTTTGTTACATAGTCAGTGGCAATGATAATATATCGAGATTGAGTGCTACGAGCTGCCGGACTAATTGGGCCTACAAAGTCCAAACCCATTTTTCAAATGGTTGAGTCACTTTAACAGGATGTAAGGGCATCCTATCCTTTCATTGAGTGATCTTGTAACGTTGGCATTCATCACATCCTTTTGCAAAAAGTGATGCATCCTTAAATAAGGTTGGCCACCAATAGCCTGATTGCAACACCTTCCTAGCTGTTAGTCCCCCCAAGAAATGTCCTCCGGCTATATCCATGTGGGCTTCTTGCAGTATGTATAAATACTCATCCTCATGGGCACAACGTATCAAAATATCGTCCTTCCCTAGCCTGTAGAGAGTCCCTGCAATGAGAGAGTAAGGTTCACATTCTTTTAACAGTTTTCGAGCTATGTCCTTACGAAGCTCTTTGGGTGGAAAACCATTAATTAGAAAGTTCACAATCTTCTCACTCCATTCAGGTATGGTTTCCATTGGGAATAGAGAAGTATCGGGTAATTCATCATTGACTCCAGTAGGGGCTTCACCATTGGGTATGCGAGACAAATGATCCGCCATGACATGTCTTTTACCAGGTCTCACCACAATAGTAAAATCAAACTCAAGGAGAATTAGCAACCATCGTGTAATTCTTCCCATGGAACAAGGTTTATTTACGAGATACAACAAGGCTTGATGATCAACATAGAAAACAAACTTGTTGGCCAGAAGGTAGTAGCGAAATTTCTTCACTGTATAAATCATACCTAAACCTTCTCGCTCTGTAGCGGTGTAGTTTCTCTCGGCATCATTCAATTGACGACTTGCAAAGCTGATGGGGTAGTCCAATTTATGTTCTCCTGGTTGAGCTAGAACAGGTTTGATGCATCAATATGCACATGGAAAATTACATTCCAATCGGGCACTCGTAGAATAGGAGTGCTAGTCAAGGTCTTTTTCAATGACTCATAAGCATAGTCACACTCCGCAGTTCAGTGGAACTCAATAAGAAGCTTGTACAAAGGACGAGCTATCTCGGCAAAGTTTAAAATAAACCATCGGTAATAACCAACATGGCCCATGAATCTTTGAACTCCCTTATAGTTTGTAGGTGGTGGCAATTCAGCAATGGCTTTAATTTTGTTCTCATCTATGGAAATCCCATTTTTGGACACTATATGCCCTAAAATGACTCCATGTTTAACCCAAAATTGGCATTTGAAAGGATTTAAGGAGATGTGATACAATCTGCACTTCTCAAACACTTTTCGTAAGCATGATAGATGTTCTTTCCAAGAGGAATAAACACAAAGGTCATCTAAGAAAGATTCGCAAAACTCCCTCAAATATTCTCTAAAAGCAGTGTTTATTAATCTTTGAAAGGTAGTAGGGGCATTGGTTAAACCAAAGGTCATAACACGGAATGCAAACACTCCAAATTCGGTTATAAAGGTTGTTTTAGCTTGGTCCTCTAGCGCAATTGTGATTTGATTGTAGCCAGAGTACCCATCTAAAAAGCTATAAGCTTCCTTCCCTGCAACTCTTTCAAGCACATGTTTCGAATATGGCAAGGGGTAATGGTCCCTCCTAATGGCGGCATTGACCTTGTTGAGATTTACGCACACTCTGAGTTTCCCATTCTTTTTTGGCACAATCATTATTGGTGACACCCATTCTGAGTGCTCAATAGGGTATATGAATCCGCATTCCACAAGCTTTTCAATCTCTTCTTGAATGATCTTTGCATATTTAGGATTCATTGGGTAGGGTCGTTGATGAACTGGTTTAGCCATGCTATTCATGGGGATTGTGTGCTGCACCACGGAAGGTGGAACACCTTTCATATCATGATATGTCCAAGCAAATATATCCCTGAATTCCTTGAGAAGTTCTTTAAGTACACACTCCTCAGTCGCTGTCAGATCTTGGGCAATGAAGACAAGTTTAGACTCTTCTCCTGGGTCTGCTAACTCTATTTCCTTAACTATCGATGGACCATCATAGACTCCATTGCTCCCATCGATAGGTTTTCTTTGGTCCTTTGTATACACAACCTTACGTTCCTCTGTGGTATAGGATTTGAAATGTTCAGGTGCAGGGTGTAAGTCTGTGGGGTCCTGTTGTTCTGTGGACTGTGATTTAACTTCTGATTCCTTTTGTTGTTGAGCTAACTCTCAATTTTGTCGTCTCCTTACGGTACGGCTCAACCTTGGCTTCTCTGTAGCCTCTAGTTGTGCAATGTCAATGGGTTGTGGACTACACCACATAACGCTTTGAAGGTATTCACCCCAGTTATCTACCAACTTTCGATGAGCATCACATGCCCCTATATAATTAAGCCATTCTACGGTAGATTTCTTTTTATTTATTCTAGAACGCACATTTGCTCGATATCGTTGCCTCTTATATCTCTTACTCTTCTTGTTTAATTCTCGATTACGATCGATTTCTAGTGAAGACTCACTAGATGAATCACTACTTGTGTCTCCTGCTCCCTTGGATAGATTATCATCTAGTTTACCATTGGGCCCTGAATGGTTTGTCCCCATATTTGCACTAAGATTTAACTCAGATTCTTCGTCCTCAGAGTCAATTTCAACTGATGATTTTGACCCCAAATCGTGTGCGCTATAGTCTTGTGAGGCGCTACTGGTTTCAATGCCAGTCAAACTTTCATCTTGTAGATCATCAGAAGATATATGCATTGCTTCTAGCATGTTTAAGGATACAAGTGGTGGTATTTCATCCCCTCAGGTGCTACCCAGGTCGTCCCCCTATTTCGCCAAGTGTCTATGGTTGCTGCTAGGTGGACCCAATCCACATTGTCCGACTCAGTATCCCAGGTAGTACATCCATATAAGGAGAATCTTCCCCAACATCAGTGTCCGCTTTACACGTGTAACAATATTGCAATGGGACCGAGTGAACTATGGTGTCAGATCTATGATCAATTATAAACCTATTTCCTAGAGGATGTGCTCAACCCGTCACAAGATCCACTCAAATGACAGAATCTTGGAACTGCAAGTAGACATGGTTTTTAGACCAGTCATGCACCGTTTTTGCTTCCCTCATGAAAGGACGTCCTAAGATCATCTCCGATGCCATAGTGTGTTTGGAGAAATCCATAACAATAAAGGTAATCCTTATTTTGTGTCCAAAGACCTTGATCTTGAGATCTTCTAGCATCCCAATAGGTTTAACAATAGACCCATTGGCCATCTTCACTACTATGGTTGTGGTCGCAAGGTGAGGTCTTCCCATAGTTTCCCAGCAATTTTTAGTCATAATGCTAACCCCAGCGCCACCATCAAGGATTCCCTTCACAGGTAATCCCTTAATAGTGATTGGTATGGTCGTATTGGATTCATCACCCTCAAACTATTGTCCCAACTTGTTAACATGTATTTCTATAACAAGGTTCTCATCTAGGTTGGGTTGTGGATCTAAGTGTTCCTCCTCTATTGGCATCTCCCCAGCTCCATCCATCTGTGCAAATTGTGGTAGCCCAAACTTCAGTTCTCCATTGAGGAAGGCTCAAAGAGCTGAGACTAGCTCGGGGTCTTTATATAGTTTGGACATAATGGTGGTTCTAACTTCTGAAGACATGAAGTCCATCAATTTGGAAATGTTTAACGGCACCTTTTGGCCTTGAGTCCCTTGACGTGGGGAAGATAGGATCTCCATTTCTTCGATAGGATTAGGCAGTCCCTCTGTAAACATTCTTTCCATCAGAAAGTGAGTATGCCCACTTTCCCATGACTTTAAGTCACTTTCTTCTTGGATGACACTAGGTATGTCCAAGGGTCTATGGACTTGGTGAGGTTGCTGTTGCGTAGGGAACACGGTGTCTGTAATCTGGATCTTCCTAGGTGCTGGTTCTAGATCCCTTTGGGTATCTTCTACCAAACTCCTTAATTGCTTGACTCGCTCAATCTCCTCTGTAGGGTTTGGGTAAGTTCCTATCTTCTTTTTGGATCCGGGCCATCGTGGCTCATGAAGATCTTCCTTGTTGGTTTCTATGTTAGTGGTCGTTTTGGTCTCCATGGTTTCACCTGAATCAGAATCTTCTTCAGCATCGTTCATATATACGGGGTCATCACCAGTCCCTATGTTGGTCTTTGAATTGAGGTCTGACTTCGCTGCTTTTTGCGATCTCTTTCTTCGTGTTTTCTTCTTTTTCTGAGATTGGGTAAGTGATGCCGTGTCTCTTTCCTCAAGAATATACTTTTGTTTTTGGAGCATCGATCGTGTGAGTACGTTTACTGGTACCACGAGTGTACTTGGTGATGGCTCCTCGGTAACTTCAATCAAGTTTAATGGCGTGATCTTTGGTGCATTTGGATTATTTGGACATTGGGCAATCAAATGATCTATGCCACATTGATTACACATGAGTATCGGCATTGTAGACGTGATCGCTTGATTGGTTTGCATTAGTGTGGCGTTCTTTTGTAGCCTAATAGGACACTCGGCTACATGATGTGGACCTCCACACTCATAGCATTGAAGATGTGGTCTCTTAGCAGTGTAGTTGATATTTTGGCCTCTTGCCACAAGAGCAGCTACTTGATATACAGGTTTGACTTGTCCCCAATAGTCCTCCATGTAGTATTATGGACTTTCTTCAAGCACATCCATCCCATAGGCGATATTAGGATCTATAACTTCCTCATAGCCTTCCAAACAAGAAATAGATGACTCACAACCCACTTGATTCACATAAGTGATTCTCGGATGTGGTGGTTGTGGTCCTAGCACTGGAGGTGGTAAGGGTGTTGTTTGAACAACATTTTGGGCCCTAGGGACCATATGTTGTGATGTTTGTTCAAGAGGTGGGGCCGGCATCAATGCAGGCACTCGAGGTGTGTCTATACATGCTAAGGTTGGTCTATTGGCCATTGCACGCTTAAATACTATGCAATCCTTAGCTTGATGGCCATACCTCCCACATGCATTGCAGTTCCCATTGAATTTTACTCTAAAAGTAGGGCATTCACTGGTACTATGCGGTCCATAGCATATTGAGCACCATTGTTGCTCCCTTCTTGGATACATATGAGTGTTTTGCGGAGCACGATTGTCTCTAAGACTCTCTTGAATAGCCTTGGTGAGATCTACTAAAGTCATCTCGGATATCTTTGGTTCCTTAGCAATAGGCTTTAGTGTCATTGGCTGATGCCGCGATGCTTGCGAGCTAATAGATTTAGTCTCAAAAGACTCTCTTTCTCCTTGAATCATTAAATTATCCTCCAATTGGATTGCATTGGTGGTGACTGCTTCCCAAGTGGTGATACCTCTAATGACTAGACCATTGTAGATATCCTCATGTCGTAATCCCCTAATGAATATATCAAGCAATTGGTTATTGTTGAAGCGCTCATTTGGATTACAATGAGAATTCAAATGCTTCAAGCGACTAATAAAGTCTCTCACCGACTCTCCTTCTTCTCGTTGGGTGTTGACCGCTGGGTCAACAACACAACATAACTCAAGTTTCGTACCAAAGTCTTATCTTTTGCGAGTTATGAAATGCTGCGGATTATGGCTATAAACGTCATTTGTAATGAGTAGTTATTCTAGTTTCAGAAGTCGGGGTGCAATGGCACTTCCAGATTGTAAATAAAAAGCCATTTGACCCTTTCAACCCCATTTTTGGTTAAACCTAAGGTAGCCTATAGAATCGTGGCGACATAAGCTACGCACAGGTACTCATAAATTTCAGTTTCGGGCACTTTCAAAATTCGGCTCTGTCATCCTACGCATTTTCCGTAGATAGGTTTGGAGTGAGGGTTTTGAGTGTAGAAACTTAGGGACAGGTGTATCCTAGTGAGGGGATGGTGTTCCTTAAGTTTCGTATGAATCTGGCATGATTAGGTGAGTTACCTTCCGTATGTGTGTATGTGGCTAGGTGGTGTAGTTGAGAGCAATGAGGTTCTTGATTGTGGTTTAGTTGGCCTTCCTGAGTGTTGTATGTGTAGGATGATCTCAGCCTGACAAGCTAAAGAGATTTCCTCCGTGTGCCTATCGTGTCATCTGTGTCCTCGATTGACATTATGTTGATCTAGGTAGTGTTTGCATGCACTTCATGGGTGTGTGAGTCTCTCCCGTCCAACATTGGCGCCGTTGCCGGAGACACAAGGACCTAAGTAGGTTTCCTACTAACACTAGTGTGATGGTTGCTTGATTTAGTTTCGGCTAAAGAAAGCGTTTTTCTTAAGTGGATCCGGAAGAGGATATTCCGCGATCAAGTGGATAGCCAGGAAGCGTGTGTCTTGCCAAGGGTCTGCGACTAGATAGGTTTAGTTAGGATCTGTGGATTAGAGTAGTTGTTGGTGGTCGAGTGATTTGTGAGGTGATAAAAACGTTTACTAGTCCGTGTGTGGCAGTGAAGCGTTTTTCTACTCATAGATGCAAAACCCCATATGATTTGTAGGAGTAGCTTTAGGTAAGTGATCCGATTATGATCTAGAGCTATTCATCATTGAATTATTTGCTAAAGTGCCTGATTGCATTTGAAATCACGGAAAAGTGTGCTTTTGAGGGTAAAAATGCATTAAACAAGCTTTTGTGGACATTTTTGTATGACTGATTGATGTTGTGCATATAAAACAGCATTTGCAAGGGTTCTATGAAGAAAACCTACAATTCTGTAAACATAGACATCCTACGCGTAGGATGTCTCAAGGGGGTTCTGGAGACCGAATTTGAAAATTCTGACTGCACCAGTGTGTTCAGAGGGTAGGTTTTACCCTAGTAACATATTGACTTGGGTGTTTTTCCCTATTTTTGTTGACCAAAAGCCAAAAGGCGGAGTCAGAGAACGTAAAATTTTAGACAAGGATTAAATTGAGTGATTTTTGCATGTTTTTGCAATTGTGAAGCATACTTGCACTTGTTGAGAGCATAAGGAAGCATCAAGGACACTTCAGTCTGAAAAAATCAGCAGTAGACATCCTACGCGTAGGATGTCTACAGGGTGATCTGGTGAAAATTTTGAAAATTTGAGGTTACCAGTGTGTTTAGAAGGTAGGTTTTACCCTATTTTCACATGGAAAGTGGAAATTTGACCAAATTTTGACAGATCAAAGCCAAAAGACGAGAATTGCCAGACATCCTACCCAAATTGTGTCCAAGGCATAATTTTTGAAACCAAGCCATAGGATGACTCCAAAGGCATGTTCTAAATGTTGTATTGAATGCATGTGAGAGTTTTCAGCTCATTTAGGTGAGAAAATTGGGCTCAAAGCGGACTTTAACACTTTTGACTGAAAAAGACAAGAACAGCTAGTTTTGGGGTCTTTTGACATCCAAACTCAAATCTAAGCATACCATTGGGTTACTGACATCAAGGGGAAGCTGTAGGACAAGTCTGGGGTCAAACAGGCCAAAAAGACATCCTATGTGTAGGATGTCTTCTCTGTGATTTTGGACTCTAAACAAAAATCTGAGCATACCACAGTGATCAGCACCTCAAGGAGAGTCTGTGGTTCAAATTTGGGGCAATTCTGAGCAAAAATACATGCTACGCGTAGGATGTCTAATGCATAATTCTGAAACCAAAATTCAAATTGTGGACATGGCAGGGTGTTGCATAGCCTTAGGAAAGCCTCCTAGTCAATTTTGGTCCAATTTGGAGTTGATTTGACTTAGGAATTCATCAAAACAGACATCAAGCTTTTGGAACAGATTCTTGATCATTTGACCAACCTATAGGTGTCAGAATCAAAAAGTAAAAATAGCTGTGAGTTAAGCACATCAAGGGGAAGCTAGAGTGCAAGTTTGGACAAAATCTGAGCAGTTAGACATCCTACGCGTAGGTTGTCTTCAGCTTGATTTAGGACTCCAAAGCAACCTATGCACACCACTATGATCAGCACATCAAGGAGAAGCTGGGGTGAAAATTTCAAGTCATTCTGAGCAAAAAGACATCCTACGCGTAGGATGTCTCAAGGCCATTTTTAAATCCAAATAAAAATCTGAGCATACCATTGTGTTGCTGGACTTAAGGGGAGTCTCTGGACCAAATTTTGTTAAATTCTGAGCATATAGACATCCTACGCGTAGGATGTCTCCAAGCCAGTTTTAGGGTCCAACTGTAATTTTGACCATACAGGAGTGTTCACAGTGTCACAGAGATGCCAAATCTTCTTTTAAAATTGAAATTGGAAACTGCATTGTTTTGGCCATAACTTTCACAAACAGTATCGGATCGGAAAAGTTTTTATATCAAAACGTAGCCTGAGAGCGACTCTACAGATCTTAGAGCAAAACTTGAACTAAGTGCATGCCTACGGCAACCATTTAGTTAAACTTTAAAAAAACATCGTTTAAGGCCTCAAAATTCATCCGCAAGTTGGGGGTGTCTGAAAGCGACAATTTGCGAGAATTGTGACGAAACGGTTACGATTTTGGACATAGTTTTGACTTTTCCTTAACCAAAGCACTTGAACACAGTGGACTAAGTCTACTTGAACCAAGCCAAAGCTCTTAAGCCCAGAAATCATGTCTACCCTAGATTCAAACGCAGCTTACACAAGCTTGGAGATCCCGACGATAGAGGAATATCCTCCCACAATGGATCTTCCAAACTTGCAATTGATAAAGACCCATCTTGTTGAGAGAGTCTAGATGATTGGTCATGAGAGTGAAGAACTATATAGATACATTGACGACAATGAGGTCAATCTTTATAGGTGCTCAGATCCATACCTAGAAGAGATAACAGATTACAAGCTCTTATATGTCTACACATATGAAGTTGACTGTCAATGGAGATCTATAGTTGTCGACAAGTATGGACGAGAATACAGAGTTGTAGAAAGCACAAATCCACAGACTGTCCTAGAGAGAGGTGGATATTTGGTCAATGAAGGACCACAAATGCCTCCACCAAACACGAGAATTCCTATAGGAATTCCAAGAAGAGAGCCACCAGGATTCCCTTCAAGAGCAATAATGAGAGAAGGATTGGGAGAGTCTCTGGTTAGACTTGTAGACAACCGACGAGTTAGACCATCCCAAGTCCAAAAATGGGTAAACAGAAAATACTCTGGAGATAAAGATCCTAGAGATCACGTAACGGCTTTTAGAAGAGTGCTTAGAGCAGAGGAAGTTTCAGATTTTGCGACACAGTTTGCGGGATTTGGATTGACTCTAGAAGATGATGCAGCTACATGGTTCGACTCGGTGGAAAAATGGGATTTTGAGACCATAGATGAGCTGTTTGAGGAGTTTATTGAAGAATTCTCGCCAAAAGGCATTGCTCACAACACAGTCTCACAAATCCATAGATTTAAACAGAAAGAGGATGAATCAGTACGCAAAGTATCATTACGGCTCAAGAGATATGTTAAGATCTGTTCGAGAGCGGAATTACCTACGCAAGCACGACTGATGCTGATCTTTATCCAGGGAATGAGAGATGAGGGCCTTCAGAAGGATCTGCATATGATAAGGAGGATGACGCTAAACGAGTTGATCAAAGAAGCTCTTTATCTAGTGGATAACTGTGAGGCATACAAAGAAAAAGACTTAAAGAGTCAAGGAGATGACACATCCTCTCAGCACAGTGTTTCACAGATAAGTGAGTCCATTGCCAAGCTAGCGGTACCTATTGATCAAGAAAAGCTTATCGACGACTTGGTCAAGGGGTTGATTCCTCTTGTAAGGTCTGATTCGGGAGAGCTGAAGTGGTGTGAAATTGAGAGAAAATGGACGAACCATACGGGGGAAGAGTGCTATTATAGCATGGAAAATGCTAGGGAGAGGTATGTACAACCTGTTCCAGAAGCACCTACTCCACCTAGATACATTACGGGGAATGCACCAAGACCAGTAGGAGTTTTAAGGCCACATATTGTCTTAGGACAACAACCTCCGTTGCCAGGTTCTAGAATGCAGGTAGATATGAGATACATGCCAATGATGAAAGCATCAAATAAACCAACGCCTGTACCAGTTACAATGTGGTATAGCAACCAAAGTGGGTACTACCCTTCGGAGAAACAAAATGTGAAAGAAACACATGGAGTGGTGAGGCCGGTACAACCTCCACCTCCTGGGTTTCAGGCGAAAGAAAGAAGGTATGAAATGGACGAAAGGACATTGCGATTCATTGCAAATAGCGGCTTATCTAGGTCAAAGCTTGCTTATAGCCAAGAGGAAATGCTAAAAGAATCTCCTCAACCAGAGACAGATTGTCACAAAAGTCGTGACAACCACTTGGTCAAACAATGTCCTCATACGGAGATCACTGAAGTAAATGCCTATTGTCTTGAGTGCGGCATCACTCACTTGATCCCCGATTGCCCGAAAAAACCAAACCAAATCAAGAAAATCACGACAAATGTATCAGGGATTGTTCAGCTACCTAGTAGCTCAGAAAATGAAAATGTTGTACCAATTCAAGTGGTTATGAGAGGACAAGCTCAAAAGAAAGCTGATGAGAATCCAGAGACAAAGAACACGGAAAGTGACATGAGTCCAAAGACAGATGATGGACCAAAGACAGACGCACCTAGTCAGAAAACCAAGAGCAAACGAAATAGTTGGAAAGCTAGAAAGACTAGGATGAAAGCACGCAGGGAACGAGAGCAAAAATCCCTAGCTGAGAAGCATACCAAAGCCGAGGAGAAGATAAAACAACATGAGGAAAAGGAGGCACCTTCTCTTACACAGATGGTTAAACCTCTAGAAGAACCATCCATGGATGAGAAACTGAGAAGTGCTAGTTCAGAAGGATCTGTGTTGGTAGAGAAGGTTAATGAGACATTAGATGCCCTCTTGAAAGCCTATGATGCGAGGCTCAAAAACAATCAAACCCAAGAACAAAGGTGGATGAAATATCCCTATACGGAACTAGAAAAGCAAAGGTTTGAAATGTGCCATAAAATGATTCAAATAGCCCAAGCTTTACTAGAACCACCAATTGCAAAACCTGAGGACGTGATGCGTGTCATGCCTACACAAGTAATCCCACCAAACCAGGAACTAAAAGAGCCAGATTCTAGTCATAAGCACAGACCAAACCTCAAAGAACCAGCATTAGAACCAAGGATAGTACTAAATACCGTAGATAACTCTTCCGAGGGATTTCACCAAGCTATACCTGAGGATTGTAAAGAGGTAGATGGTCTTGAAGAATTGTGGAAACAAGTCAGAGAGGCCAATGAAGCCGATGACCTAAGAAGACGAGTAGACAAGACTGGTGATGAACGAGGAGTGTTTCTACCACCAATAGAGGAATTTGAGACTAGATCTCAAATGAATCTAGACGTGCAATTGTGTTGGGGCGACAAAGGATCTGTACAATCTATGGATAGTCAACCCCATTCGCTAAGAACACTACCGTCCTACATAGGAGAGTACGAGACCAAGTCAGATGTGGTTGCAGTCCCATCAAAGAGACTGTCTCCCAACAAGGCCATCGATTCAAAGGGGCTAGTAGATATTCTATCTACCCCAGTCACTTGTACAATAATGTTAGCCGAGTTGCTTAGAAAAAGACCAAACATGTGGACTAATGTGGGTAAATGTCTAGAGAAATTTGGTGTAAAAACCCCAATGACTCAAATCGAGGAAGGCATCAAAGAGCTTGAAATGCCTCAACTAAATACTAGGCTAGTGCCATTAAACAAGGTAGGCGAGTATTACGAGGGAGAAGATGGAAACACCACCCTTCCTATGGAATTCAATGGTGTAAAAACCATGGCAATCCTTGACAGTGGAGCTGGTGTGGCCATTGCAACCAAAGAGGTTTGGAAAAAATAGGGACAACCTGCCTTGATATCCACACGAATGACCTTGCAGCTTGCAGACAGACAGAAGGAAAAGACCCTAGGACTGCTAGAAAAAGTACTTGTTACTTCTTGTGGCATTGAATATGAACACACTTTTGCTGTTGTCGACTTTGGCAAGAAGAACAATTATGAAATCATTCTGGGAAGACCATTCATGCGGCAATTGAAAATGGTCCAAGATTGGGGTTATGACCATATATACCTGAGACATATGGAAACCATAACAAAGATAAACTTGAGGGACCATAGCTATTGGGATGTGACGAGAACGCCGGTTGAGGAGTTTGATACCACCACAATAGCAGGATCAAAACTTCCAGCTTGGTTAGGTAAGCCTAAAGAACTGTAGATGTGTGGAGCTTCACAATGTGGTAGCTTGAAACGTGAGGAATGTATCCTAGAACGGGTTATAGAGGATATGGACTATATCCCAGAACCATTTCCTGAAGAAGAGTTAGAGCCTTTTGGATGGGAACACATCTTGGCTACTCTGGACGTGTACGCCGTGGAGGATGCTCCCACAACAAAGTTTTGTGATGAAAATGGCTATGATGTCGTTCCTTATTTTGCAGTGAGTGTAATCCAGGAAAACGAAGAGAACCAGACATCAACAAGCTCTCGACATAAGGAGCAAACAAAGAAATGTGGAGAATCAAAAGATGAAGAAGACGACGAGTTCTATGACTCTGTAGAACACTTCAAGCTTCAAGAAGATCAACGACCCGGGAATCAATGTCATCGCTACACAAATAAAGTGCATCAAAAGTGGATTCCAAAGTTCTCAATGAAGACACAATCACAACAAGCATCCTCATACATGGCTCCTAATAAGGATGCAAAGACTCAGCTAGGAGGAATACGACCAGAGCAACGAGCCAACAATGCTCTAATCAATGGGCTAGAAAAGTCCTCCAAGAAACTACCACCCATGAGCAAACAGACAGTAACTTCCCACTACCAGCCAAAAAATCAAGGGAAAGTACAAGAAGTCAACCTTGCTGAGGATAGTAGCGATAGTGATGAATCTTACGACATCCCCTATCATCAACTCAGGCCATCACTATCACCAACCCCTTCAGCAACAACCATGACAGGTCAAAAGAACAGGACAACAAGTCAAAGCCAGAAAGCTCGACAAATCTGGATACCAAAAAGCCAGATCGGCCAAAAACAGATATGGATCAAGAAGACAAAGATCTCTAATGACAAATCACAAGATCCAACACCAAAACAAAAACAAGGAAAGCGTGCACGAACGGGTAAGAATATCACAAAGTCGCAAGATTTCCCAACTCAGGTTTGGGTTCCAAAGAAGTTGATTCAAGCACAAAAAAATAAAGAATTCATTTGGATTCCAAAACAACCACAGTATCAACTTTCAAAGCCTAAATCCCGTCCCCAACCAAGTGTACAAGGGCTGAAGCAAAGACCACTGTCGACTCACACAACAAAAAGGTGGATCCCAAAGAAGTCCCTTCAAACACAAACGAAGCACGGGCAAGTATGGGTTCCCAAACGAGAGCCAGCAACAAAAGAGCCAATAAATCGCCAAGAAATGGGTCCCAAAGAAGAACAACAAAACTGCTGTCAGTGCATCGCCGCTTGAATTCTTACAATTCTTCCTACGATTATAGTACAGTTAGAAGAGAGCAAGTTGCTTCAATCAAGCAACAATACAGGAGCTTCAAAGACCATTACATTGCTTAGAATAGGAAGCCTCGCCAACAAATGCCAATAAGAAAATTTCTTATACCCACATCTTGCACAACATAAATCTTTTCCATGCATTGACTGTGTATGCATAATAGGGCTACATTACAAGGCCTACATAGGCACAACTTTTAATTGCCCAAGCACAACACATACCCTTTGCGATACCCTGTCGTAAAGGATGACTCCAAATAGGAAGGGGGGAGGCATTCTGAATGCGGACCTAACATTATAACTATTAGAGGGCAATGTTTTGTGAGATGCATTGAATTTTGCGTTTTATTGTGATAATTTTTTGACGAAATTTAGAGTATATGCCCTCATAGTAGTGTTACAGAGGAGTATGGGGACAAAATCCATATATGAGCCCCTAGGGACATGTGTATAGTGTACATAGCATTTAGATTTCTATTTGAATGGTTTTTCTTTTGTTGAGTTGTTTTAAGATTTTCTTTGTTTATTATTAAGAAAAAAAATTTAAAAATCCATAATCCACATGAAGAAAAGACTGACGAGAGGCCTGAGCACTACAAGAGAAGAAGGTACAGGGAAACGATGAAACTTCACGAAGTATGTCTCAACAGCCACTACAACAGCCGAAGAACTTGTCACAAAGCAGAGTCAACATGCAACCAACAAGTCATACAAGTCCGAGTCGAGTAGCTACTCCACAAAATGAGTGAGGTGCTAGTCCCAAAGCTTCAAGTAATATTCTCTGTGGTCTAAGCGTCTTAGCTATTCTAGGTACTGCTCAAGCTGGAAGAGTTGAGCATATTTACGTTGTGTCGCTCATGCTGGTATAGGTGAGCAAAAGAGTCAAAGTCTACTATACTTAAGTCTGGTGAAGTGAAGGAGAAGGTCCAAAAGACACTCACGTACTGAGCACTGTGAGATACGAGCGGAGAAACTTCTACATCGAAAACCCTTCTTGGAAAGGTGGAAGCTATTGAGACATCTTTTGATGTCACATGTGCTACATTTATTCCTCGAAACACCCATCATCTCCTTCTTTCACATTGCATGCTTTTGTTGACAAATTTCTCATATGTATATAGAGTGTCCTATAATTGGCACTTGCATCAGGCACTCTTTCCGTGTTTCACCCAAGCACTCACCTTTCATGAATATGTACTTCACGTTTAACTGCTCAACTCCAATAAGAGCATATACCAAAGGCTTTTTTTTCCCACCGGGTTTTTTCCCTTTGGTCATCCAGGTTTTAGACCCTAATCTAAGGACACCTATCACCATCCTCTTGTACATATTCCTTCTACATCAACAATAAGGAAATGCTACTCAAATCAATTGACAAATGAATTGGAGCACCAATTTCAGATCATAGCATACTTCTCCTCAATGGCGAGTCGAAGAATGGCCTACAATGACAAAGCTGCAGACAACACTAACAACATGATTGCACAGGAACAAAGAAGTTACCAATGAAGAAGAGCAGACATAAAAGTAATCCGAGGATCTCAGAAGATGAATGGTTATGATGATAGATGTCCGCTCTAATGGATCATAGTTCTTGTTGTGGTTCGACAAAGTTACAAGCAGTGCAACAGATGAAGCCAAAACGATAGCAAAGACCACATCGCCATCAACAATCAGGTCATGTCGGGGACGACATGAACGCGGAAGGGGGGAATGTGACCACTGGGTCAACAACACAACATAACTCAAGTTTCCTACCAAAGTATTATCTTTTGCGAGTTATGAAATGCTGCGGATTATGGCTATAAACGTCATTTGTAATGAGTAGTTACTCTAGTTTCAGAAGCCGGGGTGCAATGGCACTTCCAGATTGTAAATACAAAGCCATTTGATGCTTTCAACCCCATTTTTGGTTAAACCTAAGGTAGCCTTAGTATATAAGGTACCTAGGTCATTTTGTAAAAAGACTTTTTATCATAATCAAAACTTAGCGTTGCCATCTACTGTGTGTGAGAGAGAAAGAGAGTGAGCGTGAGCTTCATCCTCTCGCTACGCCCGGCTCGCTCAACGCATTGGAGATCTGACTGCACCATTGCTGTAGGCTCGAGGAGAGCTACGCGACAACGCCAAGCATTCCACGCGAGATGAAGCGCACACGCCGACGCATCTACGAGCTATTTGTGGCTGTAAGTGTATCAAACGATGTCTATTTTCTGCATGCTAGTAGTCTATAGAATCGTGGCGACATAAGCTACGCATAGGTACTCATAAATTTCAATTTCAGGCACTTTCAAAATTCGGCTCTGTCATCCTACGCGTATTCCGCAGATGGGTTTGGAGTGAGGGTTTTGAGTGTAGAAACTTAGAGACAGGTGTATCCTAGTGAGGGGATGGTGTTCCTTAAGTTTTGTATGAATCTGGCATGATTAGGTGAGTTACCTTCCGTATGTGTGTATGTGGCTAGGTGGTGTAGTTGAGAGCAGTGAGGTTCTTGATTGTGGTTTAATTGGCCTTTTTGAGTGTTGTATGTGTAGGATGATCTCAGCCTGACAAGCTAAAGAGATTTCCTCCATGTGCCTATCGTGTCATCTGTGTCCTCGATTGACATTATGTTGATCTAGGTAGTGTTTGCATGCACTTCATGGGTGTGTGAGTCTCCCTCGTCCAACATTGGGATTTTTGGAGTTGAGAGGCTACACCCCAAAGCACTCCCTCTCGTATGTATTCTTTGAAGAACAGTCTCTGAAGAGTAGGGTAAATCATTTTTTCTTCCACCCTTAGGGTTCTATACCAATCCCCAGCCTTTCCACTTAAGGTTAGGCTTAAAGTATTGCTCTTATGTAGGTCATTGTGTTCTCCTAGAGAATCGCATATTTGTTCAAACACTTCGATATGCTTTCTCACATCCCCGTATCCACTAAATTTTTGTGTGAGCTTGGCTATTTGTACTGCCTTACTTCTAGGCTCCCTATCAGGCGTGTTACGCATATTCTCAGTAATAGATCGACCAATAGCTTGAGCAAATGTTGCCAAATCACCTAAGTGAGCAGGCACCGTGGGTGAAGGCGCGCCAGAGACTACATGTGGAGTAGGTATTGGCATTGGGCTTGGCACATAGGAAGCCCTTGGGTTCCACGTTGGGTACGATGTTGTGCCATGTGGTGGTCCATAGTTCATATGAGTGGCCCTAGGCATAGTAGACGTCGGATGTGACATGCTAATGCTAGCCGGTATAGTCCCATGGAAATAAGAACTTCTGTATTGTGGTTGTGGAGCATAGGTAGTTGAAACAATGAGAGGGGTAGGGACTACATGAGTACGTGGATCCATAGGTGCATACGATTGGTACGCACTTGTAGGTACTATTGCAGGCATTGAGCTTCCATGTAGCGGTGCTTTACTAACAAGCGAGGTCCATGGTGTGTTTCTTGGCATGCCCATCATTGGAGTAGGCATGGTATCCGTGGTGTCATCCAGGGAAAGATAAGCTAGACTTGGAAAAGCAAAGCTATCACTTGTGGGCTCAGATTGCATTGAGACCCCTAGCGAAACAACATATGGGGGATCGATGGGACTCACTGGGGGAGTCTCCATTTGTGATAGAGTGGGTTGTTTCCCTTTGCCCGTGTCTAAAAATCGCATAGGACCCGTCGAAGGTATGTTCATTCCTCGATTTTGCCTCTCGGACTGGATAATCCTATGGATGACATTGCAGATTATGTGTTGTTGTTCCTCTAGACTAGTGGCACTAGATGTGGATTGTACAACTTCTAACCAACCCACATGGTATGTGTAGCCCATGTATAGGTCGGTCAAAGTCTCCGTGTGTAGGTCATATTCCCAATTTTCATTGAGAAATACCCCGTCCAAACTTGGTGTACTAGAGGGTTGCCGTGAGGTGGATGCAATGTTGCTTCCCGTGTTTTGACTTTTAGTCACCGCTACCTTAGAGGCGACTTTGGAAGGTGGTAGCTCAGTAGGGCCCTCATTAAATGAGGTAGGTAGAATGTCCACATGGACACTCTGAGGGAGTGTGGGGTCTACAGGAGATGTGAATGGTGATTCTACTTCCCCACCCCCTTCGTTTACTTCACTAGCCGTAGGTTCAGAGCGCGTAGCTCTACTAAAAGTTTGCATCAAACGGATAAAAACACTAGTTCCATGTTGTTGGGCCCAGCTAGGTACGGTTTCATTTGTTCCCCCGGGGCTTTGTGTAAGATGCTCTTCCATAATATCGTAGTCAGAGGAAGAGTCGCTAGCCGCTATATTTGGGTCTTGGGTTGCACTACCTTGAGTCCCCACCGAGGGCGTAGACCCTAGCGTGGAAGGATATTGAGTACCCCCGTAAATCGAAGCACTAGCTAGTTTTTCGAACTCTAGCACACGACCAGAGCGTAGATACATGTGCTTTGGGCACCCTACAAGTGTCGGCAAGTACCCTCAAAGGTTACTTGCTTTGTTTTGTGGGTGTTTTGCACCCCGTTTTTTACTTGATTTTTTTTTGTTTTTGATGTTTTTTGAGGTTCGAAAAACGGATTGGGACGTGTGATAGCTCAAAACGAGCGTATCCCTTAGGAGATCTAGGCGCACTTTACAGAGCACTATTTGACTATCGGAAGCTCCCAAAGTCCCTAAAACAGTCAATTTGAAAATTTCTCCTAGTTTATACTTGGGCACATGGCTTAAAATAGAAAGTTGAAGGGTGTCTTGTGGAGGGAAAGGTGAAGGCTTTGCCCCACATGCTTTCTCCTTTTACTTGAGCACTAGTCCTTTTACTTGAGCACTAGCCTATATATAGTAAAAAGCATTTACCTTATATCATAAGACCAAGCCCAAGCTCAAGCTCATCAAATGATCCCGATCTCGATCTACCTTTTGGCCAAACTTAAAATATTCCCCCCCGCCAATAAATCAATTTTATTTTTTAGCCATTGCATTTTTTAGGTTTTCTGTCATTTTTGTTTTTTGTTTTTTGTCTTTCTATGCAAAAATCGAAATGGTCTAGCTGTGCAGAAATTGTAAAAACGAAATATTCTCTTTTTTTGTGCAGAAAACGAAATGAACTAGCTGTGCAAAGAACAAAATGAACTAGCTGTGCAGAAAACGAAATGAACAAATATTCTTTGTTTTTGTGCAGAAACCGAAATGAGCTAACTGTGCAGAAAACAAAATGAGCTAACCCTCGACACAGCACAACCTTCCTACTTAAGTTTGGTGTCTCCACAGGGCAGCACCGAGTGCTTCCCGAAGCTTGGTGCAGGGCAACTCCCCGGAAGCGACGCCAAAAATGTGCGCGTATGCCGCACGTGTCGGAGCTAGGGACTTGCCGAGCACCGTGTGCAAGCCATGAAGGCTGCAAGCACACAACTAGCAGGCCTAGCAAGCTCACAGAGAGCAGGGGTGTGTCATTCACCTCCCTGCGCTTGTCGTCGTGAAGGATTCCTCGCCGCGAAGAAGAGAGAGCCGCCGCCGTATTGCGCTGAACTGCCTCACCCCGCCACAGGTGCCGTCGCAATGCTCGATCACACACACACACTCTCTCCCTCTCTCCCTCAAGCACGCACACACACACACACACACACACACACACACAATGGAGATGGGGATAGAGATAAGGCAAGAGCACTTCTTCTATTGCACACTGAGAGAATAGGTCAATTTTAGGTTTAGGTGACTTTTATATGAGCTCACCCCATTCACATTTGGGCGCCCATGCTTAGCCAACTAACCCTTGCGTGTTCCAGTTAGAGTGCGCCTCTCATCGGCAATCACTCTACCCTTTTCCTATTGGACCGACAAGCCCGGTGCTTGACTCTACTAAATAAATAATACGGCGTCCATCATAGGCGATAGGGTGTCTGTGAGCCACGAGGGTTAACAGAATACTAGAAAATTTCACTCTAAAATAAAAACCTTTCTAGGAATTCCTTATCTCACAAGCTTTCTTCCTAGCTATAGGAGACTCAGTTTGGAGTTGTGTGTCAAAAGTTAGAGCAGTTTTGGTAAACTGCACTTGAAACAGCACTCAAAGCAGTTTCAGGATCAGGACACAAAGAGATTTTGTGCTTGTATTTTGGCTTCCAGAGGGTATTTTTCACTCAAACTTGAGATTTGGGATGTACTCAAGTAGATCTACAAACTTATGAAGTCAAATACCCTCATTATGTAGAGGTACATCGATCGTGATCGTGATCGTTGACCCCATGTCACAGATTTGGAAGATTTTTGCATAGTAGCTAGCCCTTGATGTCTTGATACCAAGTGTCTTTGTATTTTTGAATTTGGAGATGTTTTGACCAATGAAACCCAAATCCCAGGTGGTTTTGCGGTTATTGGCCTGATTGTGTAACTGGGACTTTTGACCACTTTCTTTTGCCTTTTTGACCTTGTTCCTTTTGGAAAATATGTTGCACTAGATGTCAGCTACCTATTCACCAAGTCTCAACTCAAAATGTCACTGGGGTACACCGATCGCGATTGTAGTTCTAGCTCCTTTTCAAGTGAAACTTGTGGATATGGTAGACAATGATGTGTACAATCTACTCCTCAAATATTTTTGAATTTGGACAAGAAAAAGTCAAGTTTTTACCAGATCTTGGTCTGCTGCAGTGGTTTTCTGACTGTCTGCTATTTTTGGCTATTTTGGTGACTTTTTTTGAATTTTGGCATCTTCTGGTATCTTATATAACCTAGGTGTATGTGTGGGTCAAATCTAGGTCAGATTTGGGACTGAGGTACGCCGATCGCGATCGTAGTTTGGAGCCCAAATTGGATGGAACTTCACCAGCTTGTTCACTAGGCTATTTTAAGACTACCTGCCAGACACTTTTGTATTTGGACTCAAAAAAGTCAAGATTTTACAGTTTCTTGGTCTGAAGTGCCTGATTTTCCAATTTTATCAGGTTTGATTGATTTTGATGTTTGATTTGGGATTTGAGAGATACCTAGGCTTGTCCTATGCACAGGCTATCCCTCTGCATGGTTTCTTCCCAGTTTTGATGGGTTTTGGTCTACTGAAAGTCAATTTCTATGCCAGTTTAGCAGTTTTTGACTTGGATCTGTATTCAGTGGTTTTGACCAGTTTTTTGTGGGTTTTGACCTTAGGTCCTTTAGACTTTTATGTTTGTATACCCTTGACGAATCTACTCATCAAATTTGGTACACATCTGAGGTCTAGGTACACCGATCGCGATCATAGTTCTAAGCCAAATTCAACCAAATTTGGCATGCTTGTAGACACTGATGTTTTAAGGCTATCCCCCAAGTATTTTTGCATTTGGATCACCAAAAGTCAAGATTTTACAGTTTCTGGGTGTGTCAGGCTAGTTTTACCCAAGTGGCCTGGTTTCCTTGATTTTTGATGTTTTTGGGTGTGGTTGCTTTAGACAATTTGTTTAGAATCTTATCAGGAAGGCACATGTCAAATCTTGTACAATTCTAACACTGAGGTACACCGATCGCGATCGTAGTACCAGAGCCAAATCTGATGAAATTTTACAAGATCTCTATAACAAGTATTTCCCAGTGTTTGGTGCTACCACTTTGTGATGTGAATCAATTTCACCTCTTTTTGGTCAGATTTTCTGATTTCAGAGTCTTATGGCCCTTTTGCCAAAGTTATGGTTTTCTGGTGTTTTTGACTCTATCTTTTGTCCCAAATCTGACTGGAATGTGATTTAATTATCCTACTCCTAAGTACAGAAATGAAAGAACATAAGAAAATGAATCAAACAAAACAAACAGGATAAAAAACGGATGATGGATCAGTACTCAATCAATACAAATAAATTTGAAGAGAAAAAATGCTTAAAGCAACCTCACTCACAACTCCTTATATCTCTCAAGAGTAGATCTAGCCAGTCCACCGACCCTAGACTCCACTAAGCACTAAACCCCTGTCTAGATGCTTCACTGAAATGTAAATGGAATGGAAATTATCTTTTGGAACAATAAGAAAACTCTGAACACGCACTCGGTCACTCATCACCTAAGATTCATTCCCCGGCAACGACGCCAATGTTTGCGGGTCGCCGCGACGGACGTCCATAGCATAGCCTTCAGGCATCAACATAAATATCAATACCAGGGAAGCACTCGGATGAGGCATGGAACTCACTAGGGTGTCAATCCTAATGAAGTGAACTCGAAGAGATGCAACTACTAACTCTACAAGAAAATCAAACGCACTAAAGCCAAGTAATCTGCCTATGTCCTTCTACACAGCTCTACAGTCATCACGCCTGTTTACCATGCAAATCATATCGGATTCACACAAACTTGAAGGAATGCTACAGGGGACTATCATGAGCATATCCTATCACTGTCACAGCATTCTGGATGGGTACACGGATTGCAATCGTTCGTCCCAAAGTACGCAAAAACAGTAAATGGATGATCCTAAAGGGTCGTTTTTGGGTCCCTAAAGCCTCTCCTAGGGTCAAAACAACATAAAATACGCATATAAACACTCAAAACATTGATTTTAGGCCACAATGGTTGCGTTTGATACCTACACCGAATCTTGAATGCTGTCCATGAAAATCCGGTCCTCAATTTTTGTGTATAGCTTAATTGCTCTCTCTTTTGAAAGTATTGTCGATGCTATCTAACTAGGTGTTATGCTTTTTGTTGCTCTCTCCACCCAAGCACTCTTGTAATTCTCATTAGGAATCTATTCTAATGAAATGCCCACTATGTTCATGCTAATTTCCGCTACACATAAGTTATTAGGCCATTAAATGTTACATATTGTATATGGCAACCGACGATTTCTCTAGGCCGGTCAAACAGACAAAAATTGAAGGACTTGGGCACCCCAAGGCTCATTTTTTAAAAACAAAAACCACTTGAAAATAATTAAAATGGAAAAAAATACAATTACACCTAAGGAAGGATATGGGTCATCGTCACTCGAAGAGAGCAGACCAAAAGAGACGCTAGAGAGGGCACGACTACATATAATGTTTGTAGTGCGTCTTTGTGTAGGTATATACTCCTACAAAGATTGTTGATGATGGTAACATGTATCTAGATAGAGAGGTTGATTTGTGTCTTAGTAATGAGGCAATAAATTCATTTGGTGTTTTTCGAACCCAATTCCCATTATGAAATTTTATTTTCTTGGTGAACCTTGAAGCAACACAAAGGCCGGCCGGGTCTATAGTGGCCGACTCACCTAATTAACTTGATACAAATAGGGTAGAAACAAGAGAGGGTTTATGCACTTCGACTCGTAGGCCAACAAACTTAAAAGGTAGGAGAAATTTAGTGTCTATGAAGAGTGAATTTGCCTCTAACATTTACCACACAAGCTTTATATTTTGTATTGAGCAAGAGGCCGTTGAACCATGGAGATTACTTCAGTTGCTACCACCTCCTCCAAACCAACAAAACCATCGAGTAGCGAGAGCAAACAGAGTCTCCACAACTCAAAACCCTCAGAACTTACACACCCATTTGTAAGCATATTTCCTACATCCCCTTGCTAAGTGTACCCTTGCCATTATGAAATGGGAAGGGTCCTTGTATCAATTGTATTGGAGCTCATGTCACCAAACCTGCTAATAGCAACCCATTTTTTGTGAAATACAGCTTCTAATTATTTCATCTCTCTTTTCAAAAGCTTGCATAGGCAAGTAGTTGATGTGGCTGCTAGTCATCACAATATAATCAAACGTTGACAACTTAGTATCGGACATTGCCTCCACTAGTGCTTGGTTGATGGCTTGAAACTACAACACCAATTGGCCGTCCAACATCTTTAACTTCACCAGCTGGTTCCTCGCGCTCTCTCTGTCTCTCTCATGAGAGGAAGGAATGCATCTCAGTGCATAGCGACATATGGTTATAGAAAACATGTGAGACAAGAAACTTCTACATGATAACACTACCTGTAACACTTTAGTGAATAGGAATGTTTAATACGATGCATACCACCATTTTGTAAGTAGTTATAAAATATGCAATGGATCAGTAGGTTGTCACGTAGGCTATTCCCTTGGACCTCAAACACTAGGAAGCTAGACTATCAACGTAGAACTATAATTCGACAAGGGAAAAGGGGGTGTTTGTGGGATGGGGAGAAAGTTTTAAAAAAACACTAAGAAGAGAGTGGGTTATGAAATAGCATCTTCAAGCCCTTTAACAATGAAGATGCTCAAAAAATGTAAAATTAGAGATTGGCTGGAGGACCCATTCGAGTTTGATGACCTGAGTTAATTTCCCCTTATCAAACTTCAATTGAATGCAAGTATGCTTTGCAAGATGCTTGGCAGCCATAACTCTTTATGTAGCGGACCCTTGACATAGAACATAAAATTAGATCTGTTATTTTATAATCTTAATCAGTATCCTATATCTTTGTATTTGTCTTGACTCATGTTTTGTGTCTGAGAGAGATGAACTATATTCACAACAGTGGATGTTTTGAATGCACAAGCACAACTCCAGCTTGACAACATTGCAAGTTCTATTATTTGCATCCAATTTGCTAGGCCTATACCTTTTCTTGGTGCAATAGAAAAATGCTATGGGATAGGCCATGGCTTCCATTTCTTATTATTTTTGGAGAGACCACAATGCCAACTCTGAATTGTACTTTTGTATGGCACTTTTGTATGACATGTACTATATACTTAGCATTTTCAATTTGTGGTGCTTCATTCCAAGACAAAATGTTTAACTATTCACATTGCTTTTCTGCATCTTGACTTAAAGCTCGGCCTGTAGCTTGGACAATCAAATAATGCATGTACATCATTGCAGGTCAGTAAAGCACTACATTTCTTACTGCAATCCATTGATGCTTTATCAATTTTCTTGTTTTAGAATTTTGCACATTGCTTTCTTTGGTTTTAGTTGTTTCTAGAACTATACACTCAATGTCGTTCAACTTTTGTACATATTGATTAGACATTCAATTCTTTGCATACAGCTGCTAGCCAATGCATGTAGTGTATTACCTGCACCTTGTGCATCTTTATTTTAGTCCTAAATAATTGATGCCATAATATATATATACTCGTTTCTCCCATACTAGGTTCTCAAGGCCTACAAGACTACAATCCAAGTGTCAAAAATCTAGGGAGCGAGCTGCAACCAGATTGAAACTAGCTCACCATCCATATGCTAGGTCATGGTTTGAAATTACTACACTGTATAAATATTGGACCATGCAGTGTGACATTCTTGCTCACAATCTAGAAATATATCCCTCTTGCACAACACAAACCTCACATATAATGATAAACAAAATCATCAAAGAAATAAAATAGATAGTCATGCTACGCTCACTTCAGTATCATTGCTTGGCACTTTGGAACACACAAAAGTTAAATAGTCACGTATGATGTGTACGTCTTGTAAAATATCTAATTCCCATCCAAGATATGTTGTCATCCATGTACATGACTACATACATCGAATTCTAAGTGTATGACAATTACATACACAGTTGCTCAACATTCTTGATGTATCGATCAATGTGACAAAAAGTACACATGCAATAGGGCAAGGATTGCTAGAGCGAAAGTCATTGCTAGATAGCCCACTCATATCTTGGTCAAGTAATTCTACTCTATACTCTACAACTCATGAACTGACCACCTCAACCATTTCAGATATCCTTGCTTTCAACATCAAGAACAATCCTATATTGCAAAATACCGAATGACCAAACAAAAGAATAGGATTGTGCATACTGTCTGAAGAGGTTCTAGGAGAAATGATCCATCACCATTTAGATCTATAACCCTTTGACCTAATGGATCGGGTCGAGAACGAAAGCAATTCCTTGATTTTGGAAACATTGGATGAGCCATCAAGACGACACTCATATACCACATCCAAATCCTGATACACATGAATTTGGCTCTGTACAGCTTCACAACGGAGATATGCTTCTCAGTTGTGTTGCTTTCTTCATGTAGAATGGTTAGCAAGCCAGATGTTAAAGCTCAAAGGAAACACAATAGAGTTAACTATTTTCCCATTCTTATTTCCATATGTACATGGTCAATACAATGGACATATTTGATTCAATGACTATAGTCAAATGAGAATTGTAACGGAAATAGCCTATGAACATCGAGAATAGCGGAATTAAGAGACTATATTGAGAATTTTTAAGAGGCTACTTTGAGAACATAGAGGGTGAACTTAATTAGCTGTAGCAACATAGCTATTATACTTAATTGACTTGTCATGAACAATACTTTTGCAAGAGAGAGAGAGTTAGAGAAATTCAACAACAGTTGAGGACCGGATTTATGTGGAGCCGGTCCCCCCTCCAATAGGCTTTTGTATTATGGATTCTCCCATGAAGAGAGACATGATACAATAAAATCTTTGGGTTCCTTGAGACCTAGGTGATGCAATGAAGATGGAAAACTTCATGCATCACAATCATAACATAACCTTTGTAAAAGCATTAACCATTCCTGGTCTTAGTCCCAAGGCCTCAAACACCTTCAAAGGTGGAGAGAGCTAGCGGGGAATGAAGGTAGGGAAGAGGAAGAAGAAACATTTATATGAGAAAGAATTAGTTCCTCACTTATCATTAGTCTTCTTGCTTAGCATAGCATAACAACATAGTAATCAAGATGGAGAAGATGGAAAGCTTAAGCATTGAAAGATGGATCTTGGTTGGATTTGCATTCCATAGCCAAGAGTGTTGGTGTAGGCTCTCAAATTCTCAACAATCTTGGAGAAGGAGATGAAGCTCTTGCACTTGGCACAGTTCACACAATGAGAGTGTGTGTGTGTGTGTGTGTGTGTGTGTGTGTGTGTGTGTGTGTGTGTGTGTGTGTGTGTGTGTGTGTGTGTGTGTGTGAGAGAGAGAGAGAGAGAGAGAGAGAGAGTGAATATTGCAAGCAAGACCCCTCGTTTCTTGGGTCAACCTCCTCTTCTAGCTCATGCATGAAGCTCATTGGCTCTCTCAAGCCTAGCCAATCATAAGCCCAGATCAACTAAAGCAGTAGAGGTAGTTTTTGGACAAGTTTCCTCCTTTCCCCTTTGAGAGAGAGGGCTTGATAAATGCCTAATCAATTAACTTAATTAGCTAAATCCTCATTGGACCTATCTAAGGATCAATCAATAGGCTTTAGGAACACCTTGAGGGTGACCTAGCTAGGGACTTGACATGTGTCCCTTTTGCCTCTTGAGCAAGGGGTGCCCTTTGGGATAGAGAGAGGAGTCATTCAACCTCATCCCCTACCCGTGTGGCTCACCCCCTCCTTTGTAGGCATGCATGCTGACTTTGCAAACCCCAAGAAACTTGGCCCCCTACATGCTTAAGCACCTCAAGCACCTTAGTCATCAAGCATAGGGTTAGCAAGTGCATGGTCTCTTTCTCTCTCTCTCATGCCCCTAACCTCAAGGGCTCGCCCCCTCCTTGTAGGGATTGGATTTGACTTCAAGCACATACCTACCTTCAAGCATGCACCTTAGTTGTCAAGCATCTCATGCACTTTTAATTATCAAGCACCTCAAGCATGGATCCATCAAAGTTGGAGGTAAGAAAATCATGGCCTAATCGAAGGAATCTACATGAGCTACAAAGCTTTATTGGTATGTGTGCATACTATAGAGGCTTCATAGCAAAATTTGTTAAATAACAAGACCATCACATGACTTAACAAAGAATAACATCAAGTACTCATGGACTGCTAAGGAGCAAAATGCTTTTGACAAGCTCAAAGAGAAGCTTACCTCCCTGCCAGTCCTTATGCTTCCAGATCTCTCAAAACCATTTGAGGTCCAATGTGATGCTTGTAGTGATTTCCTTGGAGTAGTATTGCTTCAAGAAGGGCATGCCATAGCATATGAGATCCGAAGGCTCAATACAGATGAAAGGGCATTGGACATATATGAAAAAGAGCTTCTAGTTGTTCTACATGCCCTAGATACATGGAAGCACTATCTATTGGGGACTCCATTTATTTTGCAAACACACCACCAAAGTCTCAAGTACTTCATGACACAAACCAAGCTTTCCGACAACAAATGAGGTGGGAAAATTTTCTTTCAAAATTTTATTTTCATATTGCTCACATTGTTGGTGAGCATAATCAAGTGGCTCATGCACTTTCACAACGACCAAGAGTCAACGTGGTGTCTATAGCAACTCACAATGATCTATCCAAGATAGATGAGTATGCTACTGACCTTGACTTTAAAAACATAATGTCAGCCCTTGCATTTGGGAAGAAAGAAGAACCATTCACCTTGCACGATGTTTATCTTCTCCATGGCAATAGGCTATGTGTTACACACTCCCTTCATGATAAAGTCATGTATGAATCCCACGCTGCTCCCTATGCGGGACATAAAGGCCTTCAACCTACTCTTCATGGAGTAGAGATGTACTTCTATTGCCCTACCATGAAAGTAGAGATACAAGATTATGTTTCATATGTGTGGTATGCCAAAAGACCGAGTATAATTGAGGAAAGCAACCTAGATTACTCCAGCCATTGCCAATCCCTAATTCACCATGGGAGAGTATATCCATGGATTTTATCTTTAGATTAGTCTATCCATGGAAATATGGACAATAGTTGACAGGTTTAGCAAGCAACCACACTTTATTCTTGTCAAAAAGACTATTAAGGCACACCAAATGGCAACTCTCTTCATATCTCAGATTTTCAGACAACATGGGTTGCCAACATCCATCTTGTCAGATAGATATTCTAGAATGACCAATAATTTTTGGAAAGGTCTTACTCAATTTTCCCAAGGATCAATTGAGGAAAACGACGGGCAAAAATCCTACGGGCCATCAAAAGTATTATACTAAACTAGCAAAAAGATACTATGGTCCTTTTCAAATATTGAAGCCAATAAATGACATGGCTTATCAACTCAAGTTGCCCAACTAGTGGCTCATACACAATGATTTTCAACGTGAGCCTACTTAATCCCTACAAAGGATAGCCACCAAGAGAACCAATTATTGAAGACTCCCCAAAAAATCAAAGACCAAGAAGAGGTGCTACAACCCAAAGCTATCCTTTGACACGAAGACAAGGTACTACGATATGGTAGTATTATGTGATGGTATCTTATTAAGTTCCAAAATTATCCTTTTGAAGATGCTAGATGGATGCAAGGAATACAGCTTAAGGATAGTATGAGCCTTGTCAATGCTTAGGATGCTACATTAGAGTAAGCAAATGCACATGTTTCCTTATGATCGATATTTTTGGTTTAATTAGACTAATTCTCTTTTGATGGGGCACAAATTTAAGTAGTATGCATGCTTAGAATCATGTTTGTGTTGACGATGTCTCTCAAACACCAAGTAGAAATTGTCACTCTACTTTGGACTTATGATATGGACTAAAGAGCAAACATGCTTGCAGCAGCTACGTCTCCCAAGCACCAAATGGATTAGTTATCCATCTTGGAATGATGTTGTAGGGTAACAAGGGATCCTCTACCCACTATGAAAAATAGACTAATGACCAAGACTTTATCTTCTCTACCTCATGGTCGAGGATGACTATGGTTTCAAGGGAGAGGTAATGTCATAAAAATAAATATCTAACTTTATCCAAATGATTTTCTCATGATAAACCGATCATTTAATATGGGGAAATAAAAGGGAAACAAGAGCTAGAACATAGATATGAGTTTTTTTTTAGGCCAAGCTCAACATAGGGCCAAAAGGAGATTCCATCTCAGCAAGGGCTCACAAGGAGTTGTTTTATTGAATAACAATGCTTGTATAATGAATCTTGGAATACCTTAGGGTTAGCTTCATTGAAGACCTCCAATGGTTGATGTAGAAGTCCTTAGACCTTAGGTTAAAGCTAGGCCTATACGGATACCATCTTGAGAGATAATATGGCCTAAGTATTGAATCTCTTAAAGGAAAAATTCACTCTTCTTTTGATTGATAAAAAGCTTGTTCTCCCTTAAAGCTTGAAAAATTGCCTGAAGATGTTGCTTGTCCTCCTCCAAGGCTTGGAGTAGATGATGACATCAGCAAAGAACACTTCAATGAATTTGCAGTAGGGTCTAAATATTTGCTCCATTAAATGATTTAACGTGGTTGGAGCATTTGTCAAACCAAAAGGCATGACAAGATATTCATAAAGACCAAATGTTGTACAGAACATGGTCTTTACAATATCTTCATTCACTATCCTTATTTGATGATAGCCACTTTTAAGGTCAATCCTACTGAAGTAGGTCAAACCTTGTAGCTTATCAAATAGATCTTCTACCCGCAATACGGATTTTTTTTTTTGGATAGTGATATGGTTTAGCGCTCGATAGTCCACACACATGCGGTATGTACCATCTTTCTTTTGCACTAAAAGGACTTGAGAACAAAAGTGAGAGGAGCTAGGCCTCACCATCCCTTTGTCTACCAATTCTTGTACTTGCCTCATGATATCCTCTTGTTGATCTTGAGAAACTCGATAAGGAGTCTTATTAGGCAGTGAGCTTCCTGGTAGGAGCTCAATTCGATGGTCATCATCCCCTTGTTTTAGAGGTAAGTGCATAGGGATATCATAGATAAAAACATCTTGGAATCCATATAGAAAATTAGACAAGTCTAACTCTTCTTGATTTCTACCATTTTCATTTGATAAAACATTAAGACCTTTTATAGATCGTTTCACAAAAATCATGTATGCAAAAACTAAGCTTTTAATTTAATTTGTCGAAAGCAAGAGAATTTACAAGGGGTACGGTACGACTAGGATCATTAGCATCTATGTACATGTTCTTTTCCATGTACTTGAAATACAACCTTCTTTCAGGGAACTTCACATTAACAGCCATGCGGTCAAACCATGGTGCCCCTAAGATGAAATCTTCATGTTGGAGAGGAGAGAGAAGAAATCTTCTTTGTCAACATAACCTTGCACATGAAGCCTCAATTTTTCAATCAAGGGAGTAGCTGTGGATCTTGCCCCTTGAAGGCTCCATCGGCTAGAACAACATCTCCCATCTCATGAGCTTGAATGCCTAACGTGGTGGCTAACTCTGTGGTTATCAAATTGTGAGTAGAGATAGGGTCAACCAAGATGAAGGCACCATGCTCCCTTACCTTTCCCCAAGCATAGGAGAGAGGTGATCCTTTGCAATGAGCATCCTCTTTTGGAGCTTCGATCGGGGAATCTCTAGGAGTCTCATTGCGGGCATTTCTTTTGGGGCAAGAATGATAGCCATGTCCTTGCTCCCCACACTTAAATCATTTGTGGTCCTTACAAAAAGATTCTAGCTCTTCTAGACAGAGTTTATTTCTACCTTTGTAAAATCCCTTCTTCTTGGACCGATTATTATTGTTGTTGGAATTGCCTTGGGAAGAGTTTTGGGCATTGTTCTTCCCCTTTGCTTCATTTCGATCTTTGTTTTCCATGGGCTTGGCTATAAGCCTTTGTCCTAATGGACTTTGTACACATATTTGTGGATAGACTCGTTGGCGAGCAGCTTCAAACTCCACCATTGGGTAAGCACTTTTTCCTTTGCATTGCTTGCAAGGAATTGCTTCATGATGGAAAATCGTAGAGTTTTCCATGTCTTTGGGGCTTCGCCCTTGCCACCATCAAGAACAATCCTATATTGCAAAGATATAAGTGAATTAACGAATGACCAAACAAAATAATAGGATTGTGCATATTCTCTAAAGAGGTTCTAGGGGAAATGATCCATCGCCATTTAGAGCTATAACCCTTTGTCCTAATGGACCAGGTCAAGAACAAAAGCAACTCCTTGTTTTGAGAAACATTGGATGAGCCATCAAGACGACACTCATATACCACATTTGAATCCTGATACACATGAATTTGGCTCCATACAGCTTCACAACAAAGATATGCTTCTCAACTGTGTTGCTTTCTTCATGTACAATGGTTAGCAAGCCAAATGTTAAAGCTGTGTTGCTTTAACATTTGGCTCCATACAGCTTCACAACAGAGATATGCTTCTCAACTGTGTTGCTTTCTTCATGTACAATGGTTAGCAAGCCAAATGAAAGCTGAAAGATAGCACACTAGAGTTAGCTATTTTTCCATTCTTATTTCCATAAGTACATGGTCAATACAATGGACATATTTGATTCAATGACTACATTCAAATGAGAATTGTAATGGAAATAGCCTATGAACATTGAGAATAGCAAAATTGAGAGACTATATTGAGCATTTTTAAGAGGCTACTTTGAGAACATAGAGGGTGAACTTAATTAGTTGTAGCAACATAACCATTATACTTAATTGACTTGGCATGAACGATACTTTTTCAAGAGAGAGAGAGAGAGAGAGTTAGAGAATTTGACAATAGTTGAGGAGTGGATTTATGTGGATCCAATCCTCCCCTCCAATAGGCTTTTGTATTATAGATTCTTTCATAAAGAGAGACTTGATACAATACAATCTTTGGGTTCCTTGAGACCTAGGTGATTCAATGAAGATGGAATTCTTCATGCATCACAAGCATAACATAACCTTTGTAAAGCATTAACCATCCCTGGTCTTAGTCCTAAGGCCTCAAACACCTTCAAAGGTGGAGAGAGCTAGTGGGGAATGAGGGTAGGGAAGAGGAAGAGGAAACATTCATTGAGAAAGAAACAGTTCCTAACTTATCATCAATCTTCTTTCTTAGCATAGCATAACAGCATAGTAATAAAGATGGAGAAGATGGAAAGCTTAAGCATTGAAGCATGGCTCTTGGTTGGATTTGCATTCCATAGCCAAGAGTATTGGTGTAGGCTCTCAACTTCTCAACAAGCTTGGAGAAGGAGATGAAGCTCTTGCACTTGGCACTTCACACAATGTGAGAGAGAGAGAGAGAGAGAGATTGTTTGCGTGCACGCGTGCGCGTGCGCATGCGCGCATGTGTGTGTGTGTGTGTGTGTGTGTGTGTGTGAGAGAGAGAGAGAGAGAGAGAGAGAGAGAGAGAGAGAGAGTATCTTGCAAACAAGCCCCCTCCTTGCTTGGGTCGACCCCCTCTTCTAGCTCATACATGAAGCTCATTGGCTCTCTCAAGCCTAGCCAATCATAAGCCTGGGTCAAGTCAAGCAATAGAGGTAGTTTTTGAACAAGTTTCCTCCTTTCCCGTTTGAGAGAGAGGGCTTGATAAATGCCCAGTCAATTAATTTGATTAGCTAAATCCTCGTTGGACCTCTCTAAGGGTCAACCAATAGGCTTTAGGCACACCTTGAGGGCAACCTAGCTAGGGGCTCGACATGTGTCCCTTTGCCTCTTGAGCAAGGGGTGCCCTTTGGGAGAGAGAGAGGAGTCATTCAACCTCATCCCCTACCTGTGTGTCTCGCCCCCTCCTTTGTAGGCATGCATGTTGACTTTCAACACCCCAAGCAACTTGGCCCCCTACATGATTAAGCACCTCAAGCACCTCAATCATCAAGCATAGGGTTAACAAGTGCTAGGGATTGGATTTGACTTCAAGCACATGCCTACCTTCAACCATGCACCTTAGTTTTCAAGCATCTCATGCACTTTTAATTATCAAGCACCTCAAGCATAGGCCTAGCTTTAACCTAAGGTCTAAGGACTTTTACACCAACCATTGGAGGTCTTTAATGAAGATAACCTTAAGGTCTTCCAAGCTTTATTATGCAAGCATTTTTATTTAGTAGACCAACTACTTGTGAGCCCTTGCTGAGATGGAATCTCCTCTTGGCCCTATGTTGAGCTTGGCCTAAAAGCTCATATCTATGTTCTAGCTCTTGTTTGCCTTTTATTTCCCCATATTAAATGATCAATTTATCATGAGAAAATCATTTGGGTAAACCTGGATATTAGATTTTATGACAAGAATCCACGCCCTATTCTCTTTGTATACATTATACAAGCCATATCTCCTGCAAATGTACCAACTAAATTAGGAAATTTTTATTGCAAATAGCACAACAACTACTGTTCTGCAAAGAGATATTGACAATTATAAAAGAGCACATGGGAATGCAAGGGACAAGGAAGCCATCTGAAACATAATTTTCTTCAACCTTCCAGCAATGATTGTTGGCAGTCCTTCCTGGCATAGACGTTCATTAAAGGACTTGATCAACATGGTTGATGCATGGGGTTTACCAAAAATATTCATTACATTCATAGCTGATGAAGTGACAACCACAAAATGGAATGAGATCTGCACAAGTGAGAAGATAGCTCCAATATTAATCTCGAGTTTTCTTGGAAATATTTCCTAGTTGAATTGGCATTTCTCTTCCACAATCAATTAAAACAATACATGAATCTCTACATCTTATAGGGAAGTCAAATCTTGGGCCAAATTCATCACCACCTTGTGCGGTATGAGATTCAAAACAGGGGAACTCTCCATGCCGTGTCATTATATGGGTGGATGAGAATGGCATCGAGCAAACAGCATCATAGATTCTTTCTCATATCCCTGCCGCACTTGCCGATGACATGCATGCAAGGACACTTTGCGAGCTCTTCCTCAAGAAGCAAATGCACGTGCACAACAACAATGGCAAGTGGAAATATGGATTTTTGTATGATACCCAGCCAAACTCTCATCCAGCTCTAGATCCTCATTCCTTGAAGTGCATGTACTATCAGCCAACTTA
The DNA here is from genome assembly GCF_014529385.1 of Adiantum capillus-veneris. Classification (NCBI taxonomy): domain Eukaryota; kingdom Viridiplantae; phylum Streptophyta; class Polypodiopsida; order Polypodiales; family Pteridaceae; genus Adiantum; species Adiantum capillus-veneris. The sequence goes on from NC_140931.1 coordinate 156,211,769, forward strand.
CAAAGATCAAAGTGTGGTTTCTTACCATGCAATCCTACTTCTCCTTTGGGGTGCTCATATGAATATCTAGTACATTACAAATCATCACTATCATATTATTTGCTTAAGTACACAATGAAGACTGAAAAAATTAAAACATTAAACATATCTGCAGAGACAACTGCAAAATTGGGCTTGGAAGGACTCAACAAGATTAAACTACAACTGATAGCTCCTACACTTTGATGAAGCCAATTTCTACCACAGAAGAAGCTACTTTGAACTGCTTGCAAATTCCAATCATAATGAAAAGCGAGGCTATGTTGTTCACATAGATTCATCACCTCCAAAACTTAGACAACTTATCATGTCCAAATCACACAATGTTATAATGCATGTGTGGATCGGGGATCCCGAGGAGAGAGTGCAAGAGAGGGAAGGAGAGAAGGGGGAAGGGGATGAAGAGAAAACACAACACTTAGCTACTGGAGTAGGAAAGTCAAAGTTGTATTCAACTCTCACTTTATCTCCCTATATTATTAGAGAGTAAGTCAAATAGTGGCATCAATATAGTTATTCTATACAAAGTTGATGAAGCATCACCTAGGCTTCATCCTACACCCATAACCTCGATGTAGTGTGTAAATTGTTATGAGGCTAGGCTCTTCATGAGAGCATCTGTGGGTTTGTTATAAGTGTGAACCTTGACAAGCTCGATGCACTTGCCAGCCAATACATCTTGTATGACATGGTATTTGACCTCTATGTGTTTTGACTTTGAGTGAAACACCATATTCTTTGCTAAAGCAATGCACTCTGACTATCACAATGCAGTTTGGAACCTCGTGAATGCCCAAATCTTCCACTAGACAAGTTAACCATATGGCTTCCTTGCTGGTGTCAGGTGCAACAACATACTCTGCCTTAGTGGTAGATGAAGACGTGCAGTCTTAGAGACACGATCTGCAAGAGATAGCCACTCCAACAAATATGAACACATAGCAAGATGTGGATCTTCTATTATCCACACAACCCGCATAATCTGCATCCGTGTAACCCACAATAGATGCATCGCTGTTTCCAGAGTGTAAACACTTACTAGTTGTACCCTTTTGGTGTCTGAAGATTTACTTCACTGCTTCCCAATGCTTCTTGCCAAGGTTTGACATGTACCTAATAACCACTGCACTGCATGTGCAATGTATGGTCTTGTGGCTACCTTAGCATACATCAAGCTGTGGCACTTTTGCCATTTCCTCTTTCTTAGCATCTGTCTTGGGAGAATATTCCTTGCTAAGTTTTAAGTATGCTTGCATTGGGGTACTCAATGACTTCCCTCCCTGCATACTAAAACGTTACAAGACCTTGTGGATGTATTTTTCTTGAGACAATTCAAGAATTCCATGCTGCCTAGCTCTGTTGATGTGCATACCAAGAAAGTGATTGGTATTTCCCAAGTCTTTCATGGAAAACTGAGTGCTCAGTATCTCTTTCAACTGATTGATCTCATCAATTGATTTCCTTGCGATGATCATATCATCTACATACAAGATCAAGATGATTAAAGAACCATTGTAAAATTTGCTTGTGTATAATCAATGATCCTCTTGACTCCTTATGCAACCCTGACACTGCATGAATTTGTCAAGTTTTTGGTACCACTATGTGGGGCGCATGTCTAACCTTACCATCCTATCTTATTGCAGTATTAGCGAGAACCACGATTAGCATGTCTAACCTTACCATCCTATCTAACTCAAGCTACACTCAAGTGACTGAAATCACCAAAAGCCAATCGCTCATCGGCAACAAATCACATCCATTACAACATCAAATGACATCCAAACATAACGAAACTTCTAGGACATGTTTATAAGACCTAAGCACACATGCTTAGGGTCTCAAACCCCACTTTAGGTTAAGTTCCAAAATCACGATTATTAATAGCAGTGGATTTTTGACCTACTCGTTTTCGAACCAGAATGCATCTAAATGCTTAGCAATGATGCCCCAATACCCCATGCTTAGTTTTTGATTTGAAATTGTAAATTCCTAGTTATGATGAAATTAGGTCGCGGGTCGGTGATGCCAAAAGCTACAAATTACTGTGAAATGCTTATGTCAATGCGTAGAGCTCTTACCTATGGTTGCAATGCAACAAACACGACTACAAAGTGACAACCGGGGAGGAAGTAGGAAGAGCGAGAAGGAGAGGAGTGAGCGTCGTTAGCTCACGCTGTGTATTTCATTATCCAAAACTTGATCAAAACTTTACAAAGTTTGGCTTTATACTTTAGCCAAGGTCTAAAATGTGTAATGTCCAGCACCTAAGACCTTTGAGGCTCCACACTTATTGTATCTGCAACCTAGGTACACTAACTGACCTATGCTTTACACCTTGGAACTCTTATTGAGCCCGTAACATGTTACAATTATCACAATGGCTAAATAATTTGGGAAATTACAATACATGGCCATTTTTTGAAAAATGTGAAAAGTGTGTAACTCCAATCTTTACTGCTTCTTCATGTTGATCTTCAATGTGCATCCGTACATCTTTGGTCTTTAGCATCTTTTGTTAACTGACTCGGCTCAGTTAACATTCCCCCCTTCCGATTTTAGTGCCCGTCCTCTGGCACTGTTGAAAAGTGTCCGTGGAGGCTGTGGAAGGTTTTGATTGGTTGTTGATGGGCTGATCGTTTGCATTTGTCTTTGAATTTGTTAATGAGGTTCAATTTGCTGCAACATCTTCATTGGTTCGAATATGTCTGATGTGAGAGATGATGTTGCATTTGTCCATTGTAATAGCATAATGAGGAGGCTTCTATTTATTTACAAAAAGTATGTACAAGGGAAATAGAATGATGAGGTTCTGAATTAGAGTCTAATACCTGGATGACCAAAGGGAAAAAACCCATTGGGAAAAAAGTGTCTTTGGGCTACACGCATTATTGGAGTACTTATTAGCATAGGAATTATTAATCAAGTACTCAAAGAATTATTTGTTGATAGATATGGAAATAAAGAGACAGCAAATATGAAAGGGAAGCATGATGGAACATTTGTTGCCTATTGTAGTCCAGTCAAGGTGCATAGGTGGAAGCAAAAAAGAGTTTCTAATGCATATGTCCAATGATGGGACGTCCTATTTATGCATACACAAAAATACATGGAAAACAATATGCTATGCAAGAAAGATTCTGAGGGGAAATTCAAAAAGATGGTGTAGCTATAAAAGCATATGACATGGCTTTACAAGCTGGCACCGCTTTAAGAATGGTTTTTGTTGACAAGGATATGTGCTCTCATCTTAGTGTGCACTGTGCGTGAGTGTTGGACTCTACGACACTCCACCACTTGTAAGTTAATAGACTTTGACTCTTATGCTCATCTCATTCAGCATGAGCGACATGACTTAGATATGCTCAATCTTCCAGCTTGAGCGTAAGCCTAATAACTGCGACTCTTAGCATAGAGTTTAATATGACTTGAAGCTTTGGGACTAATGATTTGCTCATTTTATGGCTCAACAGCCCGACCCTGACTATGCCAAAGAGTGTTTTTTGCAGCCTGGCGACTTGAATTTTCACATTCTTGTGCTTACTACAAACATTTCTTCAGGTAAAAGTAAGCTTGAATCCTCAAAAAGAGGATTAGTGAAGGACCAAGTTGGCATTGAAGGTTTATTTTGCCATACTTGTTTTATCATCTTTGAATCTGCATTCTTGTTGGTTGGGTTGTCCTTCTTTGTTTGTGAAAACTCCATTATCTTGATTCTCCAATTAGGCCTATTGATAGAATTCTTTGATGTTGTTGTAGGCCTCTTTTTACTGTCGGCATCTAGCTTTTGACTAGGAGCATTGGAAGATTTAGGAATCCAAATCTTTTGAGGACCTTTGTAACTCCCTTGTTGACTTTGCTTCGTTCCAGGTCTTGTTGAGTTCTTGAGATCTTCATGCAGGTCTGGTGTAGTTGCAGTTGGCTTGTGGTTTACTGGTAGCCAAATCTTTGTATAACCTGTGTAGAGTCCATGTCTAAGAGGAACATCCTTTGAGATTCTTCTTTGGTTTGTATCCTCTTGTGAGTTGTGGTAGACTTCAGCATCTTTCAATGTTGTTATGTTGTATACCTGCTTCTTAGGTATCTTAAGATATTGTCAAGGTTGATACCTAATGTGACTCTTTTCTTGGGAGGGACTTGTCATCATTTCATTTTCTCTAACCTGCAATTTTGGCACCCTATCTATTTGTTACCTCTATAGTACTCTTTTTCTTTTAAGCTCCATATGGTGTGATGTTATCCATCCCATGTGTTTGTCTTCATGTGTTGATTTCCTGTCTTTAATCCAAACCGAATCATTGACTTTAACTAAATTGCTCGGAACAAACACTTTCTTGACTTTCCTTTGCTTTCTTGAGTACTTTGGATGATATACCTTTGATTTTTTGGGTGGCTCCTTAGAGGTTTTAGTTGGGTCAGCAATTGACTTGAAGTTTTGAAAGCTAGACTTGCTTGAAGAAGCTTGAAGAGGCATATGCTGTCACAACTTTTGTGCTAATATGTGGAAGTTCCACTTTAGCTTTACCTTTGTCTGCAAGATTTGTCCTTGATTCCTATGACTTTTGCAACTCTGAATCTAGCATTAGTGGTACCTTTAATTGTTGCTTGCTACCTCCTTGAAAAGAGAGTATTAGCATTTTATCTTCTTCGTAGGCCTTGTGTTGGTCTAACCATTGATGTCCAAGGATGACATCTGCAAGCATTTCCTTTGAAGGCTTCACCTGAAACTTCACCTGCTCTTCATGATTTTGGATGCTAAGGATTGCAATCATTTCTTTTTTACTTGTATGCAAACCTCGCACTGTTTTGCTATCACGTTTGCATGGAGTGATCTGGAGGATCCTTTAGATGTTCTCTGCAACCATATTGTATTTTGCTTCTTTATCCAGTAGAGCGTTGCATCTGACACTTGCTCCTTTTGTATTGCTGAGAACTATAGATATTCTCATTTTTTGTTCTATTGAAGATCTTTGTATTTGTTTTGCTTTTTCCATGGTCTCATCTTGATCTGATTGTGTCTCTATGGAGAGTAGCTTGAGACTTTGTGTTCCAATCTGGCTTGCATCAGCTGATTCGACTGGCACTGTCTGATTGAACTTTTTGACTTCCTATTTCTTCCTAGTTGTTTGCAACCTCATTCTTCTTAACTTTTGGCTCTGGTGGCATTCTTTGCTCAATAGCTATCGTGGTTGCTTTTTGTTTTTTTTTTATCTACACTTGCTATTGCCTGATTTTCTTTAAGCTCTTTCGAAGTTCTAAATGATGGAGATGAATCATCTTCAATAAGCTTTGCTTTGGCATCAGTCTCCATTTTAACTCTGCTTGAGGACTTTGCACTGTCGTCCGCGGGTGATCAATCTTGGTCTTCATTCTTTGTTGTCTCTGAAGACTCTGTCATGTTTGAATTATGTTTTGTTGTAATACTGCACCTTTTTCTTGCAATTGTTGAGCATTGTGCCTACATTTGAGTAACTTTTGATCTTAGAAGATCCACTGTACTTTCTGGCAGAATTTGTCTCTTCGGAGGAGATTTTGGTGGTGACCTTTGTGTATCTTTATGGACTTTAGCTTTCGTTGATCTTGATTTTTCAGTCACCTATTCTGGCAGCTTGAGGGTTTGCATCATCTTCAGATAGTCTTTGACTTCAGTCGTACCATCCACATGGGTTTGTACAATGTCTTGAACCTGCTCAGAATCATTGCCATTTGCATCTTGATATGCATATGCGAGCTTAGTCTCATGCAACTGTTTGAACACTATGGGATTTTTTCGCTTTTGACTTTGACTCGTGGAGATCAACTGAAACTTTTATCTCCGATGATCTTCACTGAAGAAATTTTTCTGCAGATTTTGATGGTTTCTGGGTCAATGGAAAACTTCCAACAACCATATGTTCTTCCAATGGTTTTTGCTTTGAAGGGGTCTTCTGGCTAGACGTTCTTGGCCTTCTAACTGGTGTAGCATTTTTTGGTACTAGAGCTGAGCTTGATGAATTTGCAGCTCCCCCCTTCCTAGGGTGATCACTATAGCCTGCTTCATTGTAAGAGTTCAAAACTGTTTGGCTCTGGTTGTAAGTCTCATCTTTTGGGATTGTGAAGGTACACTTTGGGTAGCAATGTTGATGTTTGGCATCTGTAAACCTTCTGCATAGTTTCCTATGTATCTCCCTGAAACATGAAAAATTATTCTCCACGTCAAGCTGTAGATAGCATTATTTTTTCCCTGATATTGTCTATCCCATGGGTCTCCTATGATATGAGCTTCCGTGGTTTCAGGACCCAAGGCATCATAGATGCTAGACTCTCGTCTATATTTATGACTGTTTTGGTCAAAGTATATGCTCGTTTGGTCACAACATCGAAGCTTGATTTTCGATGGAGGAGAGTTTGGATTTGAACAAATTTCTTGGTTCACCTGGGTAATATCCTTCAGCTCTAGAGACAATGGGCTATAATAGATTTTGAAATAAACCATCCTTTTTTATCTATCATTGGACGCACTTTTATGAACTGATATGTGGGCCGTTCAAACACTGGTTGATCCTTTTTGTACAGTTTTCCTTTTTGTTCTACATAGTGTGTATATGAATATGTGTATCATACAAAGCTACCATCATTCTGTTTGATGTGCCCCTTAGACTCGTGAACGATTGCACACTTGTGGTAGTGGATGCAGAATCATTTACAAACCTAACAGTCTTTCCACCCTTTAGTGATATCTTGACACCTTTACTAAATTCATGCAAGAATTTGTTGTTCAAAGAATCAATTTTAAGCTTTTGAGGTGCATGAGCATCCTTCTGCTGATTTTGAATTTGCAGTGTTTTTACTGGTGCTTCTAATGGTAATGCAGAATCATGTAATTGCATTAAAAGCAACGTAGATGCACTTACATCAAGATTCATATTTCCAATTTTCTCTATACCTTGCTTGGCAATTGATATGCCTCTGTTGTCTAGATTTCTTGGACAATCTTCAGAAGAATGTCCACCTTTTTGTCCACAATCTGAGCAATACGCCATGACTAGTGGTATTTCATCTGGCTCTATCATGTCAAGCTCTTCCCGAGGAGCTTCTGTTTCTATCTTGCAAAATTATTGGCATTTTCTTTTAAAACACTAAGCATCAAACTGTAGATTGCTCCGTCTTGACCTTTGTACCGTCTTTGGCTTGGTTCTCCAATTAGAATGGCTCCTATTGGTTGATCTGTTGGATCTTCCATTTTTGGCTCTCAACAATAGATCTGACCACTGTAATCCATGTACAATGACTTTGATTGCATATGCACCAAGTGTATGTTTTGCTGAGTTGTGCAAATTTCTGGATAAACTCTTGGGTTGACTTTTTGAACTTTTATTTGCACTTCATCTTTGAGCTTGCAATACCTGGCTCCACTGAATTCTGTGAACATTTGGGATTTCTTTGAATCTAGCTTTACCTTGATCAATAGAATCTTGGCTTCTGTGTTTCTTTTATTGCTCACCAAGTATCTATGGACTTTTGAATCTGCATATAAGACTTTATCTCCATTGTAGCCATATAGTTGTAAAATCTGCTCTGTTGCACTTGTACCTGTGTTACCACTGCTACTGGCTTGCTCTACTGTACTTGAACTCTCAACTAGAGATGAGTCCATGTCGAGTGGTTATGTAAAAACTATCTCCTAGCAAATTTTGGTATTGATTAGCAAAAAACTTTCTGCTCGAGTTTGATAAGACTGCTTTTGCCAAAGCACTTTTGGCGGTTGATTTCTCTTAGACTCACCAGAGTTGATTAACTCTAGCTCAAAAGTGTCAGAATTGATTGCAGCCTTTGAAATGATGAAAATATAGGCCTTGAATAACCTAACTTGCAGATTAGATTGTTATCCGTATTTTTCCACTTGACTTGAATTCAGCTCTTGTCAAGATCCCAATTCTTTGCCTGCAACCTGGTTCTTCAATCTGAGCTAAGTGAGTCAGCAATTGAGATTTCCAAATTCTATCCTTGCAAGGATCTAAAGGACTAATCTACTAAAGGACTAATCTACTAAATGCTCTTCGTCACCTCCAAAACAGAGAAGACCATCGCATACTTCTCCACACCCTACTTCAAAGAGGGATGACAAAAGGAAAGAGAAGAAAAAGGTGAGAAAGAGGACACCCTCTTCTCCATCTTCTTCATCCTCTTCCTCTTATGAAAGTGATGGTGAAGACAAAGAAGATCAAGGCAAGAAAAAGGCGAGAAAGAGGTCACCCTCTTCTCCATCTTCCTCAAATTCTTCACCTTCTGAAGAAAGTGATGGTGCAACCTTTGAACCATCAAAAAGAAGAGACCATAGGAAATACTATGTCAGAGGTCGTCCAAACTCAAGAAGTTCAAAGAGGGAGGGGAGAACATCTCTTTGCTTACCTACGATGGCACCTTTGGTGCTACGGACAAAGTCTTGGCTTTTATCCCCAATAGTTCAATGCATCATTTGGAGATGAGGGATTCACGGATTCCTGTAAGCTACGCCATGCAGCTATGCACTTTCAAAAGTCCGCAAGACAATGGTGGTCTAGCCTTCGGGCCAACGGTGAAGCTCCACGAACATGGAAAGCATTTAAGAGATTCCATATGAAGCACTTTTTGGCCATCGTTGCCAAAGACAAAGTACTCACCAAATGGTGAAGCTTGAAGCTCTCTCCCTACGAATCCATCCACAAATATGTAACAAGTTTTGGGACTTACAACTCAAAGCCATTGTCTTCAAGAAGTTGGATTTTGGAGAGCAAAAGCAACAATTTTGTGCGGGCTTAACTGAAGAAATGGCAGAGTATGTCAACTCCCAAAGGCCACGCACCATAACGGCATTCATACACCTACTATGGTGGCTTCTCAAATCAATTTCCAAACGGGGGACTAAAAGGAATTTTAAGCCCACGAAAAACAAGGGTTTCAATGAGCCTAAGGGGAAGGACAATGTCCAAAAGTCTTCTAAGGGCAATTCCAACAAAGTTAAAGAGAAGGGAGTTCATAAAGGCAAAATAAACCCTCTCCTAAAGATCTTGAGCGTTATCGCAAGGATAACCGTTGTTTCAAGTGCCGATAAGCAAGGGCATACGTACCGTGCTTGTCCCCAAAAGAACACCCACCATGAGCCTCCTAGAGCTACCTTGGTCGAAATTTAAGAGGAGGAAACTCACCACAAAGGATCTCCTCTATGCCATTCTTGGGGAAAGGTAAGAGAACATGATGCTTTTATTCTATTTGACCCTGGTTCTACTCACAATTTCATATCCATAGAGTTGGCCACCAAGCTACGCATACAAGCTTACGAGATGGGAGATGTCCTACCCACAAACGGTGCTTTCAAGGGGCAAGAAGCTTCACTCACTCCCTTAATCGGGACATTGATGCTCCATGTCCAAAGCTATGTGGACAAAGAGGACTTCTTTATCTCTCCTCTCAAGCATGCGGATGTAATCCTAGGGGCACCATGGTTTGATTGCATGGATGCCAATGTTAAATTTCATGAAAGGAGAATCTCCTTTAAGTTCAGGGAAAAAGATATGTACATAGATGCCAAGCAAATGGGTAACACCATACCCATTGTACATACACAAGCTTTGAATAAGTCAATAAAGAGCTCTATTTTCGTGTACATGATTTTTGTTAAAGACTCTCAAAATGAACCTAATGTTTTAGCAAAAGAAATATACACAATCAAAAGGAATTAGAGTTATCCAATTTTCTCAAGGGATTTCAAGATGTCTTTAATGACGACATCCCTTGTGAGCTACCTCCTAAACAAGGCAATGATGACCATGCAATTGAACTTCTTCCAGGAAGTTCACCGCCTAACAAACCTCCTTATAGAGTTTCTCAAGCTCAATAAGAGGAGATTATGCAGCAAGTGCATGAGTTAGTTGAGAAGGGCATGGTTAGGCCTAGCTCATTTCCATTTTGTTCTCATGTTCTATTAATTCAAAAGAAAGATGACACATATCTCATGTGTGTCAAGTATAGAGCACTAAATAGGATCACTATCAAGAATAGGTTTCCCGTCCCATGGGTAGAAGACCTATTTAATAAGCTACAAGGGTCCACCTACTTCAGTAGGATTGACCTAAAAAGTGGCTATCATCAAATAAGGATAGCTGATCAAGACATTGTAAAGACCGCATTTCACACTATGTTTGGTCTTTACGAATACATTGTCATGCCTTTTGTCTTGACCAATGCACCAGTCACATTCAACCGCTTGATGGAGAAGCTACTCATGCCTCACTGAACCTTTACTGGAGTGTTCTTTGATGATATCTTCATCTACTCTAATTCATTAATTCATTAGACGAACACAAGCAACACCTCCAGGTAATATTTCAAGTTCTAAGAGAGAATAAACTTTATGTTAATCGAAAGCAAAGTGGATTTTTCTTACAAGAGATTCAGTATGCAAGTCACATTATCTCTCAAGATGGCATCCAAATGGATCCATCAAAATTAGAGGTAATAAAAGGATGGCCTAAACCAAGGAATCTTCATGAACTAAGAATCTTTATAGGTATGTATGCATACTATAGACGCTTCATAGAAAAGTTCTCACTAATAGCAGGACCATTACATGCTAACAAAGAAAAACATTAGGTATACATTGTCTGCCAAGGAGAACAATGCTTTCAAAAAGCTTAAAGAAGAGCTTATCTCTCAACCTGTGCTTACACTACTGGATCTCTCAAAGCCATTTGAGGTCCAATGTGATGCTTGTGGTGATTGCCTTGGAGCTATTTTGCTCCAAGAAGGGCATGCCATAGGCTATGAAAGTCAAAGGCTCAACCCTATTGAGCAAGCTCTAGGCATATATGAAAAGGAACTCCTCAGTTCTACATGCCTTAGACTCATGGAAGCACTATTTATCGGGGACTCCTTTCATTCTACAAACGGATCACCAAAGTCTTAAGTACTTCATGACGTCAACCAAGCTCTCCGACAAACAAATTAGGTGGACAAATTTTCTTTCGCAATTTCATTTTCATATTTTCCACATTGCTGACAAGCATAATCAAGTAATCGATACACTCTGAAGATGGTCAAGAGTGAATGCGGTTTCCATAGCAACTAACAATGATCTTTCTTCTTTGATATATGAGTATGTTATTGATCCTGATTTTAGAGATGTGATTTCAACCCTTGCACTAGGGAAGAAAGAGGAACCATTTACTTTACAAGATGGTTATCTTCTCTATGGCAATAGACTATGTGTTACTAACTCACTCCGTGAGAAAGTAATGTATGAATATCATGCTCCTTCTTATGCGGGGCATAGAGGGATTCAGTCTACCCTAAAGGTGAATAAAACATATTTTCTATTGGCCTACCAGGAAAGAAAACATACAAGAGTATGTTTCTAAATGTGTGGTATGCCAAAATGAAGTTTGATAGATGGAAGCAACCTGGATTGCTTCAACCTTTTCCAATCCTTAATTCACCATGGGAGAGCATATCCATGGATTTCATCTTTGGATATCCTAAGTCTATCCATGGGAATACAGGAATATGGACGATAGTAGACAGGTTCAGTAAACAAGCTCATTTTATACCTGCCAAAAAGACTATCAAATCCCATCAAATGGCAACCCTCTTCATTTCACAAATCTTCAAGTACCATGGCTTTCCAATGTCTATAGTGTCGGATAGAGATCCTAGAATGACCAGTCATTTTTGGAAGGGTCTCTTTGAGAGTTTAGGAACAAGGCTAAATTTCTCTTCGGCCTATTACCCACAAACGGATGGCCAAAGTGAAATAGCTAACCTAACAATTCTTGATCTACTAAAATCCTATGTAACGGAAGTAGATCAAAGATCCCAATGGGAGAAGTACTTACCCTTAGTGGAGTATGCCTACAATAAAACTATACATACTTCCACGGGAAAAGCACCTTTTGAGGTAATTGAGGGAAGATCAAAAAGTCCCCTACTACTTAAGGTACACGGGAAGATCTTCGTCGCTGATGAGTATAGCCGAGACCTACAAGAATCTTTCCAAAAGATTAAGGATGCTATCTCTATCTCACAACAAAGGCAAAAGGCTACTGCTGACAAGCACAGAAGAGCCCAATCCTTTAAAGAAAATGGTTGGGTCTTACTCAAATTTCCCAAGGCTCGATTAAGGCACACGACGGACAAGAATCCTATGGGACACCAAAAGTACTATGCTAAGTTAGCAAAAAGGTACTATGGTCCCTTCCAAATTCTTAGGCCAATCAATGAGACGGCCTATCAACTCAAGTTGCCCAACCATTGCCTCATACACAATGATTTTCATGTGACCCTATTATAGCCTTACAAAGGAGAGCCACCTCAAGAATCAACTATTGAAGACCCACCGGAGATCGAGGACCAAGAAGAGGTGATGCAGCCGGAGTCCATTCTCCGACATGAAGACAAGGTACTAAGAGGTGGTAAGACTATCCGACAATATCTTACTAAGTTTAAGAATTATCCTTTTGAAGATGCTAGATGGATTCAAGGCATACAAGTAAAGGATAACCTAAACCTTGTCAATGCTTACAATGCTTCCATAGAGTAAGCAAATGTACAAATGTTCAAAAAATGAACAAAGTTTTTGTCTTATAAGACTCTCTTTTTCTTTATTGTGCACAAAAATGAAGTAGTATGCATGCTTAGATCAAGTTTGCAGAGACGACGTTTCCCAAACACCAAGTAGAGCTTGTCACTCTACTATGGAAGATTGACGGGACGAATGTGCAGAAATGCTTGCGGAAGCTTAGGCTCTCAAGCGCCACATGGACTAGTCATCAATTTTGGAGCAATGTCGTAGGGTAACATAGGGATCCTCTACCCTCTAGAAAAAGAACTAATGAATATGCTTTATCTTCTCTACTCCATAGTCGAGGACGACTATGATTTCAAGAGAGAGTAATTTCATAAAAACTAATATCTAATTCTCCTGAATGATTTACTCATGTTAAACTGATCATTTAATATGGGGAAGTGCCAGGGGAGAAAAAGCCAGAATATTGGTTAAGCTAGCAGACCGGCCACGGTAGGGATCCAAAGGAGGGAAAATAGGGATCCAAAGGGGGCCATCTGCAAAAGATCAATGTGCAACAATGGGCCTAAAAGACCCTAAGGTTCAGCCCATTAACACTTCCAAAATGCTAAGGTTCCAAAATTCATAGGTTGTGTCCAAAGGTCAAACATTAGGGAAATTGGATGCTTTGTGTGTGTCCCAAAAGTCTTCATGCATCCCTACATAGGAGGGGGCGAGCCCTGGTTGTAGGAGATGAGAGAGAAACACACACACACACACACACAAGCTCCCTTTTACACAAAGGGAATGAGCGACACATGTCAGCTTCCTAGCCTAGATACCCCCAAGGTGTACTCAAATCCTATTGGATGACCTTCGAGGTGGACCAATGAGAATTAAGCTAGAGTAAATCTAGTTTAATCAATCTAAAAACACTTAATAAAATAACCAATAAGAATTAAGCTCTCTAGAAGACGATTGGACAATCTCCCAAGGGCTCCAATGAGCATTCAACAGCCCAATGGCTTGCCTGATTCCTAATGGCCAGGAGGCAAAGGGGTTCAATGAGAGTTTAGTTGCATTTATTAATTACCTAAAGCTCTCACAAAAGGGGAAAGGGGGACACACGTCATAAGGATATCACTTATGCTACTTAATTTCCATTGGCTAAGGCTGGGAAGGTCCAATAGGATGTGAGCATGAGCAAAGAGCAAGAGGGGTCGACCAAGAGAGAGAGGGGGATGATTTTTCAAAGGCATTTTTGACTTACACACTCACACAATCTATGTGGGAAGCAAGAAGACTCTCTCTCTCCTTCTCAAGCTTTAATGGAAAGCTTACCACCTACTCCAAGCTTGTGACAAGGGAGGCCTACACCAACAACTCTTGGCTTTGTGATGCAAATCCAACCAAGAGCCAAGCTTCAATGCATGCTCATCTCCTCTACCATGCTAATTACTAAGCTAATCTATGATAATAAGAGTGATTATGTGAGGAGATGTATATCTTTCTCGTAATAATACTCCTTCCTCTCAATCTAATCTCATACCCTGCTAGCTCTCACCATCTTCGAAGGTGTGTGAGGTCTTGGGTCTGAGACCGTGAGGGAATTGATGTTCTGTTTAATAGGTGTTGTGCTTAGTGCTTGAAGTTTCCATCTTCATAGCACTAGCTAGTATTGAAGGAACACAAAGGATTTTATTGTAAAATGTCTCTCTTGATGGGAGAAACCATAATACAAAGCCTTCTGGAGGGGGGACTAGCTCAAATCCGGTCCTCAACTGTTGTCAATTGCTTAATTTCTCTCTCTTTTGAAGTATTGTTCATGCTATCTAGCTAGGTGTTATACTTTTTGTTGCTCTCTCCACCCAAGCACTCTTGTTATTCTCATTAGGAATCTATTCTAATGAAATGCTCACTATGTTCATGCTATTTTCCGCTACACACAAGTGACTAGGCCATTAAATGTTACACACACACACACAAAGAGAGCTTTTTAGAACTCTCTTGGTCACAAAAGAGAGTGCATACATTCGGTGCACGTGTATAGGCATTGACTAGTCAGCCTGATTTTCTCTCCAGCATCAACACAACATTAGCATACAGGTAGAGTGAGAGAGCACCATTGGCTCTTGGCTCAATTTTGGCATTTGTGACACTCTTTACAGCATCAACTCTCGGTGATTTTCCTCTACGACTCGGCATTGACAGCTCATCACCGACTTTGAGCATAGGCAACTACAGCATTGACGAGTGCTTCCATCCGACGGTGGAAGGCGACATCGGTTTCATTTTTTGGAATTGACTTTCTCGGTGGGCTTTTTGATGGCATCCACAGGTGAGGTACCTTTGTCATAGAGAAGTAATGCTCGGCATCTGGATTGAGTACCTTTGGTGGCTACTCGACTAGCGCATTTTTTTTTTACGGCAAAAATCGATGCCGACTTTCCCATATCGACACCGACACACAGGTTACAGGGGGCTTTTGAGCCTGTTTACACACAGTTTCTCCTGGTTTCTAGACACTTACAGGAACAGTGCCTTTTAGGCAATTTTGGCAGTCATTTTGACATCAGTTTCTCTGTGGATAGATGCGTTAACAGATGCATGTTTGTTTTAGCACACCATTTTGCTATTAAGCCCTTTTGAGAGCAGATATCCCCGGAAGGATACTATTTATTGCACGCAGTAGTTCTTGGCGCCTGTTTGAGCGCAATCACTCATGTACGTTGAGTTGTAGACACAACCCATTCTACTACGTGTAGAGCCATTTTTTGGCTATTTTGACAGTTTTCTCGACTGTTTTCGAGATTGGATTTCGGAAGAGCCTTTTTTGAAATTGTGGCTATTGTCTTTGAGTTTGCATAGCCTCTAGAGGGTCGATAGCGTGAGATTTTCTTTGAGCTGGGGTGTTCTCAAATGTTGAGACACCTTCGGTGATATAGGTGGCTGGAGGTCCCTACTAAGTATCCTCACCATAGGAGATGTATCTTATGGTATTTTATGCTTCACACCGTGTATGGCAGTCCATTGACAGTGACGATGTCATTTTTTTGAAGCCCAGATAGTGCAGTTGGCACATTCTATGCGTTTTTGAGTTGAGTTTTGACTCCTCATACAAAGGAGACTGCGAGTCGTGACTTTCATTGTTGGAACTTTTGAGCCTATCTTGGTTGAGGCTTTTCTCCCAATACAAACGTTACTCTGTCCAAATTTTTGTAGCTTCTTGCCATAGTTTGGCACCTCTCAAAATCTCTTGTCAGTGATGGCTTCTTTTTCAAAAAAGGAGGAGTATTTCATCTACAAGTTCGATGGCAACAACTTTGCCATGTGGAAAGAGCACATGAAGGATGTTTTGACTAACAAAGGTCTATTAGAACCATTGAAAGAGCACTCAGAGGGTGATGGCTATACTCAGGCTCAGTGGAGCTTTTGGATGTGAAAGCCATGTCTACGCTACGTCTGCATCTAGTGGATTCAGTGTTCTTCACTATCATAGGGAAGACAATATCCAAGGCTCTATAGACTATATGGGATAGCTTATGTTCAGCATAGGAGAGAAAAATTGCATCCAACATCTATGCAATTAGAATACAATTTGATTGTGGATAATGAGACATGGAATTTGGTTGAACTACCATAGGGAAAACATGCTTTACCTTGCAAGTGGGTATACAAGAAGAAGTATACAGCGAAAGGTCCCGAGCTTAGGTATAGGGCTCGTCTAGTTGCCAAGGGTGTCAAGCAGAAAAAAGGTGTGGATTTTGACGAGATTTTTCTCCAGTAGTCAAGGTGACTACACTTTGCACCGTGTGTGGCTTGGTTGCTATCCAAGACATGGAACTTGTCCAAATGGACATGAAAACAACATTTCTTCATGGGGATCTAGATGAAGATGTCTACATGAAACAGCCAGAGGGTTTTGTATGTGAACCTCAAAAGCCAACGAGGGCAATATTGATTTGTAGACTTAAAAAAGCACTCTATGGCCTCTAGCAAGGTTCAAGGTAGTGTGTTAAGTGAGTCGATATCAGTTAACAAAAGCTGCTAAAGACCGAAGACGTATGGATGCACATTGAAGATCAACATGAAGAATTAGTAAAGATTGGAGTTACACACTTTTCACATTTTTCAGAAAATGGCCTTGGCTAAAGTATAAAAGCCAACTTTGTAAAGTTTTGATCAAGTTTTAGATAATGAAATACACAGCGTGAGCTAATGGCGCTCACTCCTCTCCTTCTGCCGCCTCCTACTCCCTCCCCGGTTGTCACTTTGCAGTCGCGTTTGTTTCATTGCAACCGCAGGTAAGAGCCCTACGCATTGACGTAAGCAGTTCATAGTAATTCATAGCTTTTGGCATCGTCGACCCGCATCCTAATTTCATCATAACTAAAAATTTACACTTTCAAATCAAAAACTAAGCATAGGCGGGGTATTCTATTTTGGAACTTGACCTAAAGTTGGGTTTGAGACCCTAAGCATGTGTGCTTAGGTCTTATAAACATGTCCTAGAAGTTTCGTTACATTTGGATGTCATTTGATGCTGTAACGGATGTGATTTTTGCCGATGAGCGATTGGCTTTTGGTGATTTCAGTCACTTGAGTGTAGCTTGAGTTAGATGAGAGTTGTTAGTTTTTTTCCATGATATTGACAACCTCTTGTAGCCTCTATGCACTAGTCGAGTCAGCTTCGTCCCATGGATTAACAATTTAATCGTGGTTCTCGCTGATACAGCAATAAGATAGGATGGTGAGGTTAGACATGCGTCCCACATTGGGCGCCCTTACCGAGGACAAATAGACCTAAACTAGGGGAAAAAAGAGCGTCGTGTGTAGTTGTCCATTAACTTCCTCTAGGTTCACCTGGAGTTAAACTTTCTCTTTAAAACCGCATAGCTTAAGATTGTCCTCTCTTGCTGTGTACAGGTAGCTTGGAAGTAATTGTACTTGCTGAGTGCGTTTAGGATTGTAGGATTGTAGGATTAGGTTAGGATTTGGAAATTGATTGACAGGCAAGACAAGTCTTAAGATCAAGGCTCTGAAAATCGTTAAAAACAAGAAAGATGGAAAGCGGGAATGGATTGGGAGTTGAGAGTTCTTCACTCTGTTAGTGTAACACTACTCACTCCCAACCAAATTAAATCTCAATGGCATCAACAATCACTATTCTACGGCATCAACAATCACTATTCTACCCTTTGATAAAGGTGGAGCTACTGCAAGTAAAAGAAAGACTTTTCAAAGATATGCAAGAAGAAGGGTTAGATGCTCTCCATCCCAAATGGAGGAAGAACTAGCTCAGCAAGAACTCAAGGTATCTCACTTTTTTACAAGAGCATCTGTAACAATCCAAAAAGAACCGACATTCTGTCATGTACCAAGGATAAGGACATGGCAGACACACAAAGCAATAAAGAAGAAAAGGCCAACTTGGCTCAACTACATGAAACCGCCAGCTCCAAAGCAAGGACCAGCAACTAAAGAATACATGTTGAAAATCCTAACGGGTGCCATGAACTTCTTCAAGAGCCTCCTTGAAGTTTTTCATGAGCCTGAGCAAGCAATAGCCCCATGGATGTCATTTTTAGAAGCTAACAAAGGCTTGTGCTATGATTTGAGTGGACAACCTTTACGAAGAAGTCCTCTACTACTTCTACGCCAGATGTATGTTCTTGCCATCAAGCGATATGTTGGCATTTAAAGAGGCTTTTTACACAGGATTCTTCACATGGCGTACAAAGATTTTTGGGCCAGTGATCAACAATTTGGCAGCATGGTTTGTCGACTTTTCTGCCACCATCAAACTTAAAAATAAAGTCACTATTTAGTTTTTGCAAGTCCGTGAGAAAGAACGGCGGATCCGATATCAAAAAGCGCTTCAAGCACTTAAAGATTGCCTTGCCAGTCGAGTCAACTCAAAGACTATTTCAATCCATGAAGCAGTGTCAAGGGACGACATAGTCAAGGAGGGGGGGGAATGTTAGTAGCAAGCTAACCCATGTAACATTTTTTGGGAGCTTTATTGGCAAAACACTTATTCTTTTGATAAAACAGGAATATTGTAACTCCTATTTTCCAAGTGGATATTGTAATCGATGATCGGGAGCTATAAGCTTCCAGATTGTATCAATTTATCCTTAGTTAGAGCTCTAAAAAGATTATTTTTTGACTTGGCTAAGGTATAAAAGCCAATTTTGTAAAGTTATTATTAATTTTTGGATAAGAAATACACAGCGTGAGCTAACGGTGCTCACTTCTCTCCTTCTCATGCTTCCTTCTCTTCTGTCGGTTGTCAGATTGCAGTGTCGTCTGGTAAGAGCTCTATGCATTGACGTAAACATATCATGGTTAATCGTAGCTTTTGGCGCCGCCAACCCACGGCCTAATTTCATCATAAGTAGGAATTTAAGCTAGGAAGTCACAAAGTAAGCATAGGCGGGGTATTGGGGCATCATTGCTAAGCATTTAAATGCATTCGGGGCCAGAGACGACTACGTCAAAAACTCATTTTTGTTAATAATTGCTTTTTTACACTTCATCAAAAGTGAGATTTGAGACTATAAGCATATGTGCTTAGGTCTCATATACTTGTCCTAGAAGTTTTGTAACATTTGGATGTTGTTTGATGCTATAACAGTCATGTTTTGTTTGCCAATTAGTGACTAGCTTTTGATGACTTAGGTCATTTGAGTGTAGCTTGTGTTAGATGCAAGTTGTCTATTGTTTTCCAAGAGATTGACACCCTCTTGTAGCCTCTATGCACTAGTTTAGTCAGCTTCGCCCCATGGATTGACAATTATGTTCGTGGTTCTAGCTATGTCTGCAATAAGATAAGACTGAGGTTAGAAAACCCATCCATAGCAGGTACTAGGAGAGAGTATCTGGACTTTCCCAGGCTAGATTTAGCACTAGATGGCACCTTCTTGAGCCTAGGATTGCTTGAGCTATAAGCAGCTGCCAGTTCCAGCCTATGAGTAATCAGAAAAACTATAAATAGAACATGTTACCTCACAGATCAGTCAGACTCAGAGTTCTCACCCCAGAAATTTCTTGTACAAGAAAGATATTTCATAGAAATCACTAGGAGAAAAAATCCAAGTGATTAAGCGAGGTAATTAGTGCTAATCTCAATTAATTAATAGTTTATATTAATTTATCTTTTTTTCATTAATCTATTAATTAGAGAAGTTTAGACCATTCTTTACTATTAATCACTCTCTTATATATTATTGAACTATTGAATACTTAACCTTAATTAAGATTTATAATTTTCTTAATTATTATTCCTAATTAGGTCTAAAATTGATTAATTTTGATCTTAATGAATGAGATTTATATTAAACAAGCTTAATTAACTCTAAGATAATTTTGAGAGCTTAAATATATTATTAAAAAGCTAGGAAAATTAAATCATCATTTTTTGATTAATTTCTATAATAAATTAAGCAAAATTAACTATTTTTAATTATAAAACTAATGAAAAACATAGTAAATCAACTTAACAAATCACAAGATAATTATTAAAGTTAGAAAAGATTGTAATGAACACGAGGTAATTATCAAAAAAAAATTAGTTGAACTATTTAAGCAAGCTAAAATTGATTAATTTTTGTTAAAGGGGAAAATTAACTAGCCGTAGAAATTACTTCATTAATAGAAAATTAGTTTAGCTATTTAATTAAACTAAAATTGATTAATTATAGTTATAAATTAAAGGGAAAAATTAACTAATTAGTTTAGATACTTTTAAGCTAATTATTAGAGTTAGTAAACATCATTAATAAGTCGGGATAATTAGCTCATGACCAAAAAATTAGTTTAGCTATTTACTTAAGAAAAAATTATTTGATTTTAGTTGTAAATCAAAAGTGAACATTAGTTAATTAGCTAGATAATTACAAGGTAATTATCAAATTTGAGAAACATCATTATCAAGTTGAGATAATTATACCATAAATAGTTAATTAGTTTAAGTAATTATAATAGATCAAAAATCCTATTCTAAGCTAAGATGTAATTAGGATAAATAGAAATTACAATTAAAAGTTTCTAAGAAAATTACTAAAAGTATAAACCACTGATAGGAAGCTAAGGAAATTCAATCTTTAGGAGATAATGAATCTAAAAAACATTAAGCCAAAAAAAGCAAATTTTAGGCTTAATAAAGAAGGGAAAACTAGAAAAAAGATGCAAAAATCTATAAGATAATTAGAGAGGACTAGAATACCCAAGATGAATCTAAAATAAAAAGAAGTCTTAGCTATGTGAGTAATTAGAAAAATTGCATACGAAGAATCTACCATTTTCTAGTACAATTTAAAGAAAACACCAATAGGGAAATCATCAAAGTTCATAGAATAATTCTATAAGAAATACTAAGGTATAAAGAATTACAAAAAAGACATTAAAAAACTTAGGAATCTTCTATATACAACTAGGCTACCCTAGGATCTAAGCAATTATGCTAAGAAATGGAAATACGTTATAGAATGGTAAGGATCATGATTTTTATAATCTACCTAATAAAAGACTTCCTTTTTATAAGGATAGAAGTTATGGATCCAAAGAGAACCCGAGAAAATCCTTAGTCTGATGAGGAAGGTAATCTTCCCAAGAGGGCTAGAGTGTCTCATGACCACGAGGTCGAGCCTAGTAGTAGGCCTACAGATAAAAGCATTCAGGCCCCAATAATGTAGCAAATGCCTAAGCAGTCCCAAGTGGGTCTTCATTATAATTTAGAATGAATAATACAAGTTCTTCTTTAAGTATTAACATTGTATACGTAAAAGAGGGTGTAAGGAATCAAGAAAAGTGAAATTGGCTGAAAATGGAAGGCAACTTCCGAGAAACCAGCGTGCATTTATTTGAAAATAAGGAAAGGATTGTTTGGGTTAAGGCTGGTTGACTTAGGAAAGAATGATTGGTCACCCTTAAGACAACTTGTCTCAAGACACCTCTGATTCCTTGGAATATTTTCCCTTCAGGTGATTAGTAATTATGGTTTGTCAACCATGGATGAGTCGGTTTTCCCCATAATGTACGAGGAGTCTTTACCCTCTACATGTGTGTGTTTGTGGATACTACTTAGGATATTGTTTTTATTAGGAAAACCACCCGATTGTATGGGCAACTAGTTTGGCGCATGGGCTCCCCGAGATTTGGGTGATGGGTTTCCACCCGGATTATGAATAAGAAAGGGTGTTGTTTGTTCAACCCAAGTATAGGTGTGCTTGAGACAAGTGGAGTATGTGTGAGGGTTGTCAGGAAGTATTATAAGTGATTGTACCTTGTCTTAAGTTTAAAGATAATTATTTTTTGAAAGACTATTTTTAATGATGAATTTCATGCCTTGTCTTAATGAATTACTATACGGACTAAAAAGAAAACCATTATTTCAAATGTCAAAAGAATGTGGTAGTAATTAGGAAACAAATTAATCATGTGTGAGTGCGAGGTGGTAAGTGGGGATTAACTAAGGTTGTCAATCATGGACGGGTGGACCTAATTGGTCAAGTAACTATCCATCCTTGCGCATTACAAATGTTTATAAAATTTCTTCACTTGGAAGAGGAGTCTACCAAAGGCTATGCCCTCTGTAATGGAATTGTCCTATTTAATTTGAGAGTAGCGGAAATTAATGAGAGTACTTTTGAGAAATGACTTTGTGAGCATAGCGGTTGAACATAATTGAAGATAGCAACATAATCATAGCAATTAGTTAACTTGGCATGAACAATACTTTTCCAAGAGAGAGAATTTAGAGAACATGACAACAGTTGAGGACCAGATTTATGTGGAGCCGGTCCCCCCTCCAATAGGCATTTGTATTATGATTTCTCCCATTAAGAGAGACTTGTTACAATACAATCTTTGTGTTCCTTGTGACCTAGGTGATGAAATGAAGATGTAAAGCTTCATGCATCACAAACATAACATAAACTTGAAGAAAGCTTTAACTATCCCAAGCCTTAGTCCCAAGACCTCAAACACCTTCGAAGGTGGAGAGAGCTAGCAGGGAATGAGGGTAGGGAAGAGGAAGAAGAAACATTTCGTAGAAGAAAGAATTATTTCCTCACTTATCATAACTCTTGTTACTAGCATACATAATAGCATAGTAATGAAGAAGAAGGAGATGGCAAGCTTAAGCATTGAAGCATGGCTCTTGGTTGGATCTGCACTCCATATCCAAGAGTGTTGGTGTAGGCTCTCAACCTCTACTTGCTTGGAGAAGGAGAGGGAGCTCTTGCACTTTGCATAGCACACAATGAGAGTGTTTGTGAGTGTGTGTGGGTGAGTATACCCCCTAAGCAACCCCCTAGCTTTCTTGGGTCGACCCCCCTTGTAGCTCATGATTGAAGCTCATTGGACCCCTCCAGGCCTAGCCAATCACAAGCAGGAGGCATTACAAGCAGCAAGGGTAGCCTTGAGACAAGTATCCCCCTTTCCCCTTTGAGAGAGAGGGCTAGATAAATGCTAAATCATTTAATTAAATCTCCTAAATTATTATTGGACCCCTTGGGTAGCCAACTAATAGGCTTCAGGCACACCATGAGGGCAACATGAGGAGGAACTTGACAAGTGTCCCTTTTGCTTTATTTGTACCATGCATGCCTTGTGTGAGTGTATGGGTGTTCTCTCTCATCCCCCCTCATGTAGGGCTCGCCCTCTCCTTGTAGGGATTGAATCTTTGACTTTTTGACACCTCAAGCCCCTCATGCATAGGCCCAGTTCCCACCACAAGCTTGGCTCATAAGCACTTTAAGCTTGGGCTGCTGGGTTCTCACCTCAAGTGCAACCTTAGCATCTCAAGCATGTCAAGCACCTCAAGCATCTCAAGCACCTCAATCATCAAGCACCTCAAGCACCTTAGTCATCAAGCAGGACAAGCACCTCGAGCTGGGTTGGGTTCCCGCGCCTCAATCTCAGCCCTAGCTTACCTAAGGTCAAAGGCCTTTTACACACATTATTGGAGGTCTTCAATGAAGATAACCCTAAGGTCTTATGATCCATTTGTTAGCCTTGCTCTTTGATAGAACATCTCTCATTTGGGCCCCTTTACCATTGGCCCCGTGTTGAGATAGATCTATAAGCACATGTCTATATCTTAACACTTGTTCCCGTTTATTCTCCCACATTAAGTGATCAATTTAATATGAGAAAATCATTTGGGTTGGTTAGATATTAGATATTAGATTTTATGACATTACCTCTCTCTTGAAATCATAGTCGTCCTCGACTATGAGGTAGAAGAGATAAAGCCTTAGTCATTAGTCAATTTTACTTAGCGGGTAGAGGATCCCTTTTTACCCTATGACATCTTTCCAAGATGGATGACTAATCCATTTGGTGCTTGGGAGACATAGCTGCCGCAAGCATGTCTGCTCTTTAGTCCATTTCATTCTCCCAAAGTAGAGTGACAAATTCTACTTGGTGTTTGAGAGACGTCGTCAATCACAAACATGATTCTAAGCATGCATACTAGTTAAATTTGTGCACAATTAAAAAGAGGACTAGTCTTATAAGACAAAAACATGAGTCATTTAAAAGAAATTTGTACCTTTGCTTACTCTAATGTAGCATTGTAAGCATATACAAGGTTCATACTATCCTTAAGCTGTATTCCTTGCATCCATCTAGAATCTTCAAAAGGATAATTTTTGAACTTAATAAGATACCGTCGGATAATCTTACCATGTCGTAGTACCTTGTCTTCAACTTCGGGAGGGTCTTCAATAGTTGATTCAGTTGGTGGCTCTCCTTTGTAGGGCTTAAGTAGTCTTACATGAAAGGCATTGGGTTGTAGCACCTCTTCTTCGTCTTCAACTTCAGGAGGGTCTTCAATAGTTGATTCAGTTGGTGGCTCTCCTTTGTAGGGCTTAAGTAGTCTTACATGAAAGGCATTGTGTATGAGCCAATGATTGGGCAACTTGAGTTGATAAGCCGTCTCATTGATGGGCTTCAAGATTTGGAAAGGACCATAGTATCTTTTTGCTAGTTTAGCATAATACTTTTGATGGCCCGTAGGATTTTTTCCCGTCGTTTGCCTTAATCGAGCCTTAGGAAACTTGAGTAAGACCCAATCATTTTCTTTGAACATTAAGGCTCTTCTGTGCTTATCAGTACCAGCTTTTTGCCTTCGTTGAGAGATGGATATAGCCTCCCTAATCTTTTGAAAAGATTCTTGTAGGTCACGGCTATACTCATCGGCGGCGATCTTCCCATGTACTTTGAGTAGCAAGGGACTTTTAGGTCTTCCCTCAATGATCTCAAAAGGTGCTTTTCCCGTAGAAGTATGTACAGTATTATTGGAGGCATACTCTACAAGAGGTAAGTACTTTTCCCATTGTGAGCGTTGATCTACTTCGGTAACATAAGTCTTGAGTAGATCGAGTATCGTAAGATTGGCTATCTCACTTTGGCCATCCGTTTGTGGGTGATAGGCCGAAGAGAAATTCAATCTTGTTCCTAGATTTTCAAAGAGACCTTTCCAGAAATTACTGGTCATTCTAGGATCTCTATCTGACACGATGGATGTGGGTAATCCATGGTGCTTGAAAATCTGAGATATGAAGAGAGTTGCCTATTGATGTGTCTTAATAGTCTTTTTGACAGGAATAAAATGTGATTGCTTGCTAAACATGTCCAACTATTGTCCATATTCCTGTATTCCCATGGATAGACTTGGGTAATCCAAAGATGAAATCCATGGATATACTCTCCCATGGTGAATTTGGAATGGGCAATGGCTGGAGTAATCTAGGTTGCTTCCCTCTATCATACTTGGTCTTTTGGTATACTACACATTTTGAAACATACTCTTGTATGTCCACTTTCATGGTAGGCCAATAGAAGTACGTCTCTACTCCTCGGAGAGTAGGTTGAATACCTCTGTGCCCCGCATATGGAGGAGCATGGGATTCATACATAACTTTCTCACGAAGGGAATGGGTAACACAGCCTATTGCCATGGAGAAGATAACCATCCTGTAAGGTGAATGGTTCCTCTTTCTTCCCCAAAGCAAGGGCTGACATTATGTCTCTAAAGTCAGGGTCAGTAGCATACTCATCTATCATAGAGGATAGATCATTGTGAGTAGCTATAGACACCGCATTAACTTTGGGTCGTCGTGAAAGTGCATCGGCCACTTGATTGTGATTACCAGCTTTGTGAGCAATATGGAAATTAAATTGAGAAAGAAAATTTTCCCACCTCATTTGTTTGTCAGAAAGCTTGGTTTGCGTCATGAAATACTTGAGACTTTGGTGGTCATTTCGTAGGATAAATGGAGTCCCCAATAGGTAGTGCTTCTATGTGTCTAGGGCATGTAGAACAGCTAAAAGCTCTTTTTCATAAATGCCCAAGACTCGTTCATCAATATTGATCCTTCGGCTCTCATATGCTATGGCATGCCCTTCAAACGGCTCCAAGGCAATCACCACAAGCATCACATTGGACCTCAAATGGCTTTGAGAGATCCCGAAGCACGAGGACTGGTTGGGAAGTAAGATTATCTTTGAGCTTTTCACATGCATTTTTCTCCTTAGCAGTCCATACAAACTTAATGTTCTTCTTAGTTAAGTTGTGTAGTGGTCCTGCTACTTGAGAGAATTTTTCTATGAAGCGTCTATAGTATGCGCACATACCAACAAAGCTTCTTATCTCATGTAGATTTCTTGGGTTAGGCCATGCTTTTATTACCTCTAACTTTGATGGATCCATTCGGATACCATCTTTAGAGATAATATGACCTAGGTATTGAATCTCTTGAAGGAAGAATTCGCTTTTCTTTTGGTTGAGAAAAATCTTGTTCTCCCTCAATGCTTGAAAAATCACTTGGAGATGTTGCTTATGTTCCTCCAAAGACTTGGAGTAGATGATGATATCATCAAAGAACACTCCGGTGAATTTGCGGTATGGTCTAAAAATTTTCTCCATCAAACGATTGAACATAGCTGGTGCATTAGCCAAGCCAAAAGGCGTGACTAGATATTCATAAAGACCAAACGTTGTGCGAAACACGGTCTTTAAGATATCTTCATCCACTATCCTTATTTGATGATAGCCACTCTTAAGGTCAATCCTACTGAAGTAGGTAGAGCCTTGTAGCTTATCAAACAGATCTTCTACCCGAGGTATGGGAAATCTGTTTTTGATAGTGATATGGTTTAGTGCTCGATAGTCCACACACATACGGTATGTACCATCTTTCTTTTGCTCTAAAAGGACTGAAGAACAAAAGGGAGAGGAACTAGGCCTCACCATCCCTTTGTCTACCAACTCTTGTACTTGCCTCATGATCTCCTCTTGTCGAGCTTGTGAGACTCGATAAGGAGGCTTGTTAGGTGGTGAGCTTCCAGGAAGGAGCTCAATGCGATGGTCATCATCCCCTCGTTTTGGAGGTAAGTCCATAGGGATATCATCAATGAACACATCTTGGAATCCTTTTAGAAAATTAGACAAGTCTAACTCTTCTTGATTCCTACCATTTACATTTGATGAAACAGTAGTATCTTTTAGAGACTCTTTGACAAAAATCATGTACGCAGAAATTGAGCTCTTCATTGACTTATCAAAAGCAAGAGGATTTACAAGTGGAATAGTGTGACCACGCTCACTAGCATCTATATACATGTTCTTTCCCTTGTAGGTGAAGTAGATTCTCCTTTCAGGGAACTTCATGTTGGCAGCCATGCGATCAAACCATGGTGCCCCTAGGATAACATCCTCATGTTGGAGAGGAGAGATGAAGAAGTCTTCTTTGTCGACATAGCTTTGGACAGGAAGCCTCAAATTCCCAATCAAGGGAGTAACGGAGGCTTGTTGTCCCTTGAAAGCTGCATCAGCCACTACTATATCTCCCATCTCAAAAGCTTGAATGCCCAACTTGGTGGCCAACTCCGTTGATATGAAGTTGAGAGTAGAGCCAAGGTCAAACAAGATGAAGGCATCATGCTCTCTTACCTTTCCCCAAGCATAGAAAAGTGATGATCCTTTGCAATGAGCATCCTCTTTTGGAGCTTCGATGGTGGAAGCCCTAGGAGTCTCATTGTTGCGAGTATTCTTCTTGGGGCAAGAACGATAGCCATGTCCTTGCTCCCCACACTTGAAACACACAGCTGGATGAAGGCCAACACTTTGTCGATAGCATCGAAGGTGCCATCATAGGTGAGAAAAGAGATACTCTTTCCTCCCTCCTTGAACTTCTTTAGCTTTTGTGACCTTCTCCATGCAGGAAATGATTTGCGATGTCCTTCCCTATTGTATTCTCTAGGAGAATAGCCATCACATTCGTCCGAAGAGGAGAAAGGTGAAGAAGGAGAAGAGGGTGACCTCTTCCTAGCCCTTTCTTTCCTTTGTTTCCTCTCTTTCCTTTCAGAGTGATGAGGAGAAGGACTATGTGTTGATCTTTTTCTAGACCGCCATCTTCGTGGAGCCACATCTTCAGAGGAACTTAAACTTTCATTGCTTTCTTGCTCTTTGGATTCCTCCTCTCAAATGGGAGAGAGTCTTCTTTTGGGGGTCTCTTCAAGAGGCATCCTAAGCTCTCTCTCCTCTTGGAGAGGAAGGGAAATTCCATAAGCACGAAGTTGTTGAGTAACTTCGGCTTGCAAAGCAGGGTTGCACATAGCTTGCGGCAACCTAGTAATGAGATAATTCACAAACATGGGAGCATCATCATTAGCACCTTCATGTGCAAAATCAAATCTATCAATGTTCATTCTACTCTCTTGATTATTGTCAGCCGTGTTAACAAAATTTATGTATGTACTTAGTGTATGATTTGGCAATTCAAAACCTTAGTTGCCACTCCTCTTAGCCTTTGAAAATTGGCTCTTAAGTATCTACACCCACGGCTCGAAGTGGTTAATTATAGAGAGTAGAGGAGTAGGTCTAACATAGCAGAGTTGCCGAGGGCTAGCTCCTTTCGGACTTCTTATGGCTCAATAATGGTAAAGCCGTAGGCAAGTTTAAAAAGACTCCATTATTAAGTCCAAAAGCTCCC